>NC_052157.1:86838917-87144750 GCF_902713615.1 Scyliorhinus canicula | reverse complement strand
GATCGCCCTGCAGAGACGAAACTGCTCAGAGTTCACTTTTAGTGGAAAATCTGGCAACAGCCAAAACAACGCTACGAAGTCACGTCAGACTCAAATTATTGTACTATGCCGAAGATAAATTCGCACTGTATCCGGCTGAGCGCTTTTAACCCTTGAAGGAAATTTATGATCTCTGGGACCTGCCGCTGTGTCTCTTCCGTGGCGTATGAAACAAGGTAATCAGGTGCCTTGCATTTAACATCAACCTCTCAGACGTTGAGATTTTGCAACCATCGCCGGGTGACAAGGTTCTCGTCTTGCCGCCAAATCCTGAGTTGAAGCTTCGCCTCCACAATTAAAAATGAGATAGGACGCTGTGTCGCGCAGATCTGTTGGACCTTTCTCATTCTTCTAGAGCAGCCCCAGCGTCCTGTGGCAGAACACCTTTCCCGAAGGAGTCTCAGCAGATCTGCTATAATAAAGGGGCCAGCCGGTATGCAATTATTTTATAATATTCAATGGAGAAACCATCGATCCCCAGTATCTTGCCAGACGGCACACATTATTATAATAACAATCTTTATTGTCACGAGTAGGCTACATTAACACTGCAAATGAAGTTACTGTGAAAAGTTATTTGGCGCCCTCATTTCGGCGCCTGATCGGCGACACCTGGGATAATTCAGAATGTCCAATTCAAATAACATGTACGTCCCTTTGGAACTTGTGGGACGAAACCGGAGCACACGGAGGAAATCCACGTAGACACGGGTAAAATGTCAAGACTCCACACAAATAGTGATCCAAGCGCCAATCGAACCTGGAACCTGACGCTTGAAGCTACAGTGCTACCCCATTCAGCGCCTACTTGATGTCTTCCCGCCATCTTTGTTGGATCCTTGTTTGAGCACGCATATTGTAATTGTCTCCTATCACTCTCTCTACGATGTCGACCTCGATTGTCACCGGCTTTACTTTAATTTCGTCGGGTTTCCGTCGGGATTTACTCCCGAATTTTCCTCCCATAAAAGGGCAGAAATGCCCGAAGTACCGGGAGATGCGTGGAAGCAATCTAAAGTGCGCACAATAATTACATGCCGTCGCACCGTGCGTCGGAACATGTTTCGTGAATGCATTTGTCCTATCGAAAAGAGCCACAAAAACAGTTTGGGCTGAGTGGCTTCTTAGCTTTTGTACACGAGTATTCTCTGCAAGTGGTGATGTAAAATGGTTTATTTTTCAGAACTTGAAACATGCTCGTCTAAGTTAAAGCATTGGTAAGGATGAATCAGTCGGTGGATATTGTAAAGTTCTTACGAAACCCTCAGTATTTCCGAGAAATTTCTGTCAGAGCTGCATTGACACATTTCCTGCGCCCCTTTCTCACACAAACAAATACGATTTCCAGCGTTTACTGCAGTTCGTGAAAAAAAAACAAACTTTAATAGACTGTGTTACTTCGTAATTGAAATTAGAGCGTTCTTATCCAACATTGAAGTGTCAAAAACACGTCAAATACTCAGCAAGTTATTGTTTACACGTTCGAAGAATCAATGGTTATCTCATATAAATATAAAGCAAGTTTAAAGTGCTCGACAATACACACGCAAGGAGTATACGTATTGTGCTTGACTGCTGGGTTTGCAGGGGATTGGTGGTTGTGGGTAGGGGCGTGTAAAAAGAACTGGCTAACACACTTTGGCTGAAAATTAATCCATTTGGAGAACTGAGACGGAATGAATTTCCTCTCTCTACGGGTGGTCACTCTTTGGATTTGTTTGAGACTGTGGAGGTTCTGACGTTGAGTTCAGTCACCAACTGAGACGTCATCAAAAAATTATCGCAAAATCGGGACGACTGCAGGAAATTGTGGATGGTGGAGCTGGCTGGAATACCTCGAAATCCTTTCACTGCTCCGATTACTTATGATAGCAACGTAAGTTACATCATCGTTGCACGGGCTCTCCCTCTCCGGTGTATTCCACTAGTATCAAATTTTCCGTTTGTATCATTTTCCCAATATCCAGAACTAGAGGGGTTGAATGTTCCCCCATGACAACATGTTTGCCCCTAATAAGGAAAATCTATTCTCGAACAAATTGGATTCACACAACAGCAACGTCCAGACACCCTCAGAACGCATACGCCAGCTACACTGACAAACGTCCAGGCACAAGTAACTATATTGCGGAACATATAGGTACTGGAGAACAGCGTATTGAACGACCGCACACAATTATTGATTAAAACCCGTTACAGTTGTTATGACTGATGATACACAAAACCATTCAATCATAGAAAGGGGCCATCCGCCGATCGAGTCTGCACCCCACCCTGCGAAAGAACAATGTAACCTGTTTTCACATGCAGTGCTATCCCAGTAATGAAACGTGCACACCTGGACACAAACGAACAATTTAACATGCCCAATCCATCTACTCTGCGCATTTTTGGACTGTGGGAGAAAACCAGGGTACCCCCAGGAATGACTCGCAGACACGGGCAGAATATGCAAACTCCAACACAGAATAAGGCATCGAGCCTCAAATCAAACCTGGTTCCCTGGCGGTTTGAGGCAGCAGTGCTAACAACGGTATCGCCGTGCTCCAGAAATATCAATATTAGGTACATGGATTGCTCTCCTGAAAAAAAGCAAATGTCCGGATGGCCACATTGACCGCAATTCATGTGCAGTTGTCCAGTTTGGAAGATCATTGAAGATAACATGTTTGGAGAGATTTATGAATGCAGAATGAATATAGGGCAGTAATGATGCGGACTATAAGTACGCGAACATATGATTCAAACAAATTAATTCAACAAACAAACATACGTCAACAAATATCTTTTTCAGCCGGCAGACAGCTCACGCAAAAATTTTGCAGGCACCAATCTAGGTTTGGCCTGCATTTACTGCAGCTTGCTGGCATGGAATAGAGGGAGGAAGGGATTTTTTCGCGAAGGTTAAAAATAATATATGTTGATGCATCATGAATATAGAAAAATCCTAATATGGTACAGGAGGAACATTTTTTGAAATGGGGAATATATATATTTTACACATTTGAGGAGACAATGCGTGCAGTGTGGAGTGTGTACCGAGATTAGAAACGAACATGAACTGTAAAATTCCATCGATACCCGCCAGGCAATATTTAAATACAAAGTGTAGACATGGCCACACATTCGTTCCTCCAAAATCCAGAGTTTGCTGCATATCGAGATTGTATCAATCAAACAAGTGAAAACTAATCATACTGGCTATCGCAAAATACTCAATAATGTTGAGATCCTGGAGAGCACATAAATTACAAGCGGGAAGTGAAAAATAGCACATTATGAAAGCCAATGGAGCAACCAGAGTAAAATGTTCGTCGGTTAAAATCAAATATATATCATTTTCATCTTGAACAGTACAGTAAGAGTGTGAGCGTGACCAAAGGAAGTGGAGGGCCCATCCGACATTCATTTGTACTGTGTTGGTTTGTGCAGAAGATATGGACATTGTTCTCACTGATGATTTTATTCTCGATTCACTTCCGAGAATAATGATCTGAAGTAGGCATTCTCGTTGGGGAGGAGCGTGCAATGTTAAGTCTATTGCGGAAACAGCGTGAAGCGATAATGAAGGCATTGGGACTCTTGGAAGTTGGAAAACAACTAGGCCATGTTTATGTATGACATAATGCAAATAAATTGAGGGAGAATATGCCAGAGATTGTTGTTGTTGTTTTAAATCATCAATGGATGCAGAAAAAGAAGATTGGAGGTCTGCAGATATTCTGCCTTTAATATTTAAAAAACAGTTTGCGAGGGGCAAGCCCGAATGTGATAGGCTGCTTCGACTGTCTTTGGCGGTTCGAAAATTATTGGAAACAATTCAAGTACAAACTGTCACGCAGAATGGCCGGGATCTATCCGTGATAATCAGCGGCGTTTTTTTTAAATGAAGGTTATTTATCATTAAATTAAGAGAGTTTTTTGACAAATTGACATGAGGACACTGCTGAGGATGTTTGATACATGGATTTCAGTATGCAGTTTGACAAGGCCATGAGTAGCAGATTAGTCACATTGTTGAGATATCATGGGGTGCAGATAAGGTGGGAGGTTCTTTCCAAAATGGGCTCCTAAACTGGAAACAAGGCTTATGTTCGAGGGATATGTTTTAACAATTGAAATTGTTTTCAGAGGGCTCAGTGTTGGATATTTGCTGTGTACATTTCGGATTCCGATTTTATTCAAAATTAAAGTAGAAACATTATTATTTTCCAATTGAGGAGTATTTTAGCCGCGGCCAATCCACCGATCTTGCACATCTTTGATTGGCGGGAATAACCACGTAGGGAAAGGAAGAATGTGCAAACTCCAAGTGGACGGGGTCGAATTCAACCATGGTCCTCAGCGCGGTGAGGCAGCAGTGCTAACTACTGAGCCCCAGTGCCACCCATAGGATTTGTAATTGGATGTGCAAACATGATGCGGAGTTTGAGCAATTCCATAAATTTACCGAGTAGGTGGGATTGAAAAGGACATAATTTGATACCAGAAATGTATTAATTTATTTTGCACTGGGCATTGACTTGCCAAATACAAGTCACACGCGATTACGTGAAAATACATGCAGTTGTTCATTTCAAAATATCAAGGAACAAATAAATTCACGGAAAATATGAAAAATGACTGAGTAAGAGAGCGTACTAGGAGTGCATGCCCACATGTTCTTGAAGGAGGGAGGCAAGGTGGACAAGATGATCAAGAAGTATTTAGAAAAGTCCCTTTTATGTCGAGGAATTGATGGCAATATGGCGATAGAAACATAGAACATAATGCCATTAGGTCTAGTCTGCTGTATCATTCATTCTTATCATGGATGACCATTAGTGTCAATAGCCTGATGCCCCTTCCGCTTCTTTTCTTTCACGCCAAGAACTGCATCGAATTCCATCTTGAATGTGCACAACGTTTTGTCCTCAGCAGTTCTGTTCTACCAAATTTCACAGGATCGACACCTCTGGGTGATGAAATTTCTCCTCGCCTCAGTACAAAATGTCTACCACTTTATCTCAAATCATGATCTCCATTTCTGGACTCATCTACCACCGGGAACAATCTTTCTGAATCTACCCTGTCTAATCATGTTGTAAATGTTTAAGTTTCGATTAGATGACTCTCACTCTTCTAAACTCCAATGAACATACTCCTAACCGATTTTAGCTCTCCTCGTGTGACAATCCCGCCATCCCAAGAATCAGTCTAGTAAATCTTTGCTGCATTCCCCCACAACACGAAGATCCGTAAGGGCACACGATACTCCAGGTCTAGCATCACCAACACGCTATGCATTTGCAGTTAAACATTCCTGATCCGAGAGTCAAATCCTCTCGCTATGAAGATCAGCATCCCCGTTTGCCCCCATTCCTGCCTGTAGTACCTGTGCGTTTTCTTTTAACGGGTGATGCACGAGAACTACAAGGTTCCGCTGAGTATCCACGTCTCCCAATTTACACACATTTGAATAATATTCAGCCTTCCTATTTTTACTGACGACGCGGATAACCCCACATTTATCTGTATTGAACAGCATCTGCCATGCAGTTGCCAACTCATCCAGATTGTCCAAATGCCGCTGAAACATCAATGCAGCCTCGTGAAAGCTCACGTACCCACCAACTTTGTATCATCTGCGAAGTTGGCGATCATACATTTACTTCCTTTGTCCAGATCCTTAATATATGATGTGAACATTTGGGATCTTATCCCAGAACCCTACACTATCCCACTCGTCACTGCCTACCAATCAGAAAAAACATGCATTTTTTCTCACGGTTTGCTTTCTGTATGATAAACAGCTTTTGATCCATCCCATGACATTGCCCGTAATCAGATAATTTGAAATTAGAGGCTTTTCACAGTAACTACATTAAAGCCTACTTGTGAGAATAGTCGGTTAGTATTATTACTTATCTGCTGTGCAATACCTTGTCGAAACTCTTCTGAAAATCTAAAGTAACCACTTCCAACGGTTCTCCGTAGTCAACTCTACTAATTATATCTTCAACGAGTTAACGTACATTGTTCAATCGTGTCTCCCCTTTGAAAA
The DNA here is from genome assembly GCF_902713615.1 of Scyliorhinus canicula. Lineage (NCBI taxonomy): Eukaryota > Metazoa > Chordata > Chondrichthyes > Carcharhiniformes > Scyliorhinidae > Scyliorhinus > Scyliorhinus canicula. Next base: position 87,138,668 of record NC_052157.1, on the reverse strand, counting down.
AAATGATCTTCACTTTGCCTGATTACACTATTGCTTCACAAATGCTGTGATGTGAAATACCGAAGTCAGATCTGCCTTCCTAAAAGTGAATCCTCGGAAGGCGATGAGACCTGACGGGATCCCTGATCGTGCATTCAGTGCCTTTGGGGACGAGCTGGCAGATGTGTTTGCGGACAACTTTGAACTGTCCCTACTCTGCTCCAAAGTCCCACCTGCTTCAAGAAGAATACCATAAAACCGGCGTCAAAGAACAACCAGGCAACGTGTCCCAATGACTACCCTACGGCGGCCCTTACTTCAATCATGATGAAGTGCTTCGAGTGGTTGGTCATGTAACACCTTGATCCACTGCAATTTGCATACTACCGCAACCAGTGAAAGCAACTGCCATGTCCCTGGCCGGACACTCATCACTAGAGCATCTGGACAACAAGGACGCCGAAATCAGATTCATATGCATTAAAAACACCTCTGAATTCAACACCGTAATTCCAGCTAACCTCACATCAAGCCTGCAAAACCTAGACCTTGGCTCCCAACTCAGTAACTGGATCCTCTACTTTCTGACCCACAGACCACAATCAGTAAGAAAAAAAAACAACACATCCTCCACATTAGTCTTCAATATTCGGGCACCGCAAGGCTGCGTACTAAGCTACCCAACCTCCCCCACTATACTGCCTATACACACACGACTTTGTGGCAAAATGTGGTTCGAACTCCATGCACAAATGTGCTGACGATACGAGTATGGTGTGCCGGATCGCGAATAACGACCAGTCAGAATTAGGAGGTAGGTGGAGAACCTAGTGAAGAGGTGCAGGGACAACAATCTACCCATCAAGAAAGCACAACACCGATACTTTCTCAGGAAACTAAGGTAATTCCGCTTGTACATTAACTCTTTCCAATGTTTACACATGTCCAATATAAAGCATCTTATCTGCTGCATCACAGCCTGGAATGGCAACTGTTTGGCTCAAGAGCGCAAGAAAGTTCAGAGTCGAGAACACTTCCCATTCCGTTATGCGATACTGCCTGCCATCTATTGACTCCATCTACATCTCCCGATGCCTGAGGAAAGCGGGCAAATCAAAGACCTCTCCCACTGTCTTACTCAGGGGCTGGTTAAGCACAGTGGGCTAAACAGTTGGGTTGTAATTTGAACAATGCCAGCAGAGCGGGTTCAATTCCCGTACCAGCCTCCCGAACAGGCGCCGGAATATGACGACTAGGGGCTTTTCACTGGAACGTCATCGAATCCTTCTTGTGACAATGAACTATATATTAATATTACTCACTCTACCAAATTCGTCTATCGGGCAGGGGTCAAGAAAGTCTGAGAACACGAACGAACAGGCTCAGAAAGAGGTTCTATGCCCCTACCCACAGCACTCGTTGTTACCAGCCTCCTAAACGGCCCCCTTATGGGCTTACGTCAATAAAACTACACCCCTTCATGCATCACCCGATGCCGATGTTTTGTAGTTACATTGCGTACCTTGTGTTGCCCTATTATGTATGTTCTTTAAATTTATTATCGTGCACTTAATTGGCTGTTGAGCTTCTTGCGTAAAAACACTTTTCACTGCACCTCCGTACTCGTGACAATAAATGGAATCCAATCCAATCGTGATAATGGACTAGCGCAACTTGTTCATAATGACGTTAGGATACGCAGTTCATTGTTTTCACTCAATCTTCCTTTTTGAAAAGCAGGGTTACGATTCGCAACTCGACAATCATTCGGATCCATTCCGGAGTTCAATTAATTTTGGAAAATGACCACCAATTGATCTATTATTTAATGGGTCAGTGCCTCATGTACTCTGACATGAACATGTTCATACGCTGCAGATTTCTCCACCCTTAAGTCTCATTAGTTTCCCCAAAACGATGTATTTGCTAATACTAATTTCTTTCAGCACCTCGTTAAAATGTGTGCTTCTTATAACTCCATTTACAGAGTCAGGTCTTCATTTGTGAAGACAGAAACCAAAAACGAATTCAGTTTCTCCGCCATTTCGTTAGCCCCTGTTATGAACTCCCCCGTTTCTGACAGTAAGGGGCATGCATAACTTTTGAATAAAATTTCGTCTCTTCATGCATCTGAAGAAACCTCTACTCTCATTTTGTTCTGTTTCCCACTAGTTTAACGTTACGTTGTCTTCCCCTTCTGAATTAATCCCTTGGTCTGTCATTGTTGGATTTTAAACAGTTCCGAATCATCAAGCCTGTTACTATTTCTTGCTGATGTGTATGGCTCTTCTTCGAATCTAACACTATTCCGAATTTCCCATCTTTAATAAACTTTTTGTTTGTTGTTACAAGTATGAAGATACGGTGAAACGCCACTAGTCGCCACATTCAAGCTCCTGTTCGGTTACACAGAGGTAAAATTCTCATCTGGTACGGGAACTGAGCCGCGCTGCTGGCCATGTTTTGAATTACAAACCAGCTGTCTAGCCCACTGACCTAATGTAATCCACGGTTTGGACACAGTTCCCATTATCTTCTTGCGCCAGGTAGGAATAAACAACGTTTAGAGTTCACCTATGTCGTGGATTGCTCCAGGGGTTATTTGTTATTCGCACACAATGTAATGAAGAGAACAACGACCGAAGTTCACCTACACTTCTTTATGAGCAAAGAATAATAAACATTAGAAAATAATATATGAATAATATAAAATGAGAATACTTCATAAGAATGTCTCACCATCAGCACCTTGGTCACCCGGTGTCAATGGCGGCTTAGAGATTCGGCTCCTGACAACAGTCGCGAAACGTGTCCGTGGTGAACTCCAACGAATGTGCAGGAAGGCCTGAAATATTTACAGTGAAGTAACTACGTCTAGGAGAGATTAGCGCTAGGCAATTCAGCAATATATTCCAGATAGTTGAATAGGGGCTGGTTTTGATCACTCAGCTAAATCGCTGTTTTTTAAAGCAGACCAAGCAGGCCAGCAGCACGGTTCGATTCCCGTACCAGCCTCCCCGGACAGGCGCCGAAAAGTGGCGACTAGGGGCTTTTCACAGTAACTTCACTGAAGCCTACTCGTGACAATAAGCGATTTTCATTTCATTTCATTTCATAAATAATGTATTAAACACGCATAAGTTGGCATGAAAACGCCTAAGTTTGAAAACATGCGCATTTTGCCCCAGTCAACATCCTGGCCCTGGAAGGCTGCGAAGTATCCTCACAGTGGACATAATTAACCCATCCCCGCGAACTTGGAAATAATTATACCCTATTATGTTCATTCATACCCAGCAATTGTTTCACAACCACACTGTCACTAATTGTTTCTGATTTCTCAATACCAAGTCCAAGATTTCCTGTTCTATGCTAGATTATCAGCTTAATAGTACAGAAGATCAGCCTGATACACACCAGATATCTTCCTTTTTTGTGTTGTGACTAATTTTAGTCACCCAATCTATATGCAGATTAAAGTCAACAATAAGCACAGAGGTTCCTTTATCACTTGTGTTTCTGATATCCAGTCCAATGATAGAATCATGGAACTGTTGATGTTATCGTTCAGAAGGAAGCCATTCTGCACATGGTTTCTACACGTGCTCTTGGGAAGAACAGCCTACATAAGCCCACACCTCCATCCTATCCCTGTCTCCCAGTAATTTCATCTTAACATTTGGTTAATATGGGAGCATTTAGAATGGCTAATCCACCTAACTTGCACATGTTTGGACAATGGAGGGCATCAGAGTACACGGAGACATCCGCGGTCAACATGGGGAGGAAGCATAAATTCCACACGGGCAGTCACCCAAGGTTGGAATCGAACACGTGTCCCTGGAGCTGTGAGGCAGCACGGTGCCACCAATTCGCCTTGCTGTTTCCAGTATTACCACTGCAGCTGGCTGGTCTGCGGAGCCCCGCTACAAATGTTTTTTGCCCCTGAATGTTTATTTGCTCTACCCAGACGAATTCAACATAATTTAAACTGATATATTTCCTCATTATTGTATCAACATATAAGTTAATCAACAGTGGAACTCCACCCCCTAATCTAGAATGTGTGTGTGAATTGAACAATTGTTGCCTCTTACTTTTTTACCGACGCAGTCATGTTGGTCCGAGGATCCTCTGAGCACACGGTCAAATTGTTATGGTTCTGTGGTTGATACCGATTCAAAGCACACACTCTGCACCCTTTCCCTCATATTTTAACCGAACTGCATAACTTTTCCATCATGTTTAGATTTGATTTCGCATTCCCAGGATCTGCTCTATTTTCTTTCACTCAAATGCTATGAGCTGTGCAAATGCTTGGCGTTTACTCACACGCTGCCTCAGCAAACGGCAATTTAAAAAATGATCATCACGAGTTCGCAGAATAATTATGTGTTGTATTTTTTCTTCCTCTTCTCATGCTTATAGATTTCAAACACCATTTTCTCCCTTCCCTAAGTCTACAGTATAATCTAGCCCGAAAATATCCTTGCGCATCTATAAATATGCTCACTTTGTAACGTCGTCCATTCGATAATTGCCGCGCCAGGTGATGACACTCGCTAATCCTGTCTGCCTCTCCATCTGTCTTTCTTCCTTAACGGTCATCTGTAAAACTTGCCTAGTCAACATTTAAAGTGGCCTTCTGACCTTAAATAGCATCAGCTTCCGCAGTGCCGCATTTTTTCAAAGCACATGTGAATAATGCCCCCATATTGAAGTGTTTGTAATGTTTTAGAAATAATTTGTAGTACCCAATTATTTTCTTCAAAATTAATAAACAATTCAGCATGGGCAATTCACCGACACTGCACATCTCATTTCGGAGATGATGTCCACGCAGACCCAGGGGGAGGATGTCCAAACCCCACATGGACATGGTCCCAAGACGAGGGTTGAACCTGGTCTTCAGCACTGTGAGGCAGCACTGATAACCGCTGTGCAACCGTGCTGTCCACGTGTTTGTAAGTATGAACTTCCTTCACACAAAATATGATTCTCAGATAGCACGCATTCTGAAGCTTGACATTTCGCGCGTCCATGACCCATAACGATGGTACTCACTCCGCCGTGTTCCTTTGCAATTAACAGATGACCAGCTGAAAGAAACAATTACAGGTGACTAGTTTCAAGTACAATCCTTATCCAATACTAGAATTGCACTCATTGAATGTATAAAGTGGCCACCCACTATCATCTTCTGAGGTGTGTATTTAGCTTTAACGTCATTGAACTGTTTTTAAACTATTAGGTGAAAGCCCAGATGGCAAAAAAACAGGTAGATTGAAGGAATGTTTATCACTTTATCGGTAGCGTTATTTGACACCTTTTAATATGTGGTCTTGGCAGCGGACGTCATTGAGCCCTTGTGTGAGTGGAACTCGAATTTATTCGAATGAAAGCTTGAATGTGAAGTGGAAGCAGCTCAAACACGGAAGATTTCGCATCAGTGCGAACGATGTCCCGTAGCCTCACCGATTGAAGGCTTTATAGCGCAGCTGAGAGATAGCTTGATTTCTTCGAGCCAATATGACGAATCGCACTTCTGGGAGGCAAAGTCTGAAATTAGAGTTTGAGCACTGAAGGAAATGCCTGTTCAAACAAATGGAATCTGAATTATGTAATTATAAAATACTACAAATTTCGAGTGGGGAGAGTCGTTGTAGATGGATTGTGGAATTGATTTTTCAATTTGAATGTCCCTGAAGCGACCAATAGGGTCAGATAGAAATAATAATAATAATCTGTATTGCCACAATCAGGCTTACAATAACACTACAAAGATGTAATAAAAAACCCAGAGTCGCCACATTCTGCCACCTGTTCGGGTGCACAGAGTGATAATCCAGAATGTACAAATTATGAAAGAACATGTCTTTCTGGACTTGTGGGAAGAACACGGACCACCCAGCGGAAACCCATGCAGATAGAGGCAGCAAGCAAACCTGTGAAGGGCAGCAAGGGACCTGTGAAACAACAGTACTACCCACTGTACTGCCGTGCTGCCCATTTAGATGTGGACGAGGAATAATCTGACTGCATCGTGGAATAACACAAAAGAATAGACATGTTCTCGACTCATGAGATTTGAATTGAGAGACAATAAACAAAAACAGAGTACATTTTGCGTAAACGAATTACAATAGCTGAATATTTTAAGAACCATTTAGTGTTGATGTGCGGCCTATGCCCCATTAGATCTCTGGCAGTTAAGTCAGAGAGCATTGCATTTCCCCTGTCGCCACTAAGTGATTGGCTTCAACAAACAACATTTCTCATTTGATATTTACTTGGGAACATATTCCAAACCACAAGTTGTATAAGTGAACATAATGGTTAAGTTGTGACAGGAGATCCCAGACCATTGTCATGCTGCAGTTGTGCGATGTGGGAGTTCAGGTACACTTTCACTGTCCATGGTGCTGCAAGTGTTTCCAGCCGTTGCTCTTGTTCAAATTCTTTCCGGCTTTGTAGCTGCGGAAGGACTAAATTTCTATCTTCCATGATGCCGCGGTATTCTTGGATCGCACGTTCAGCGAGTTACATACATGGATACACAGAAGATAGGAGCACGATGAGGCCTTTCGGCCCTTTCAGCCTGATACGCTGTTGGTCACGATCATGGTTGATCATCCAACTGAATAGCCCCATCCTACTTTCCATTCTCTCCAAATAGGATATCTAGCCGCCTCTTGAATATATTCAATGTTTCCGCATCAACTACACAATGTGGTAAAGGAAAACACAGTCTCGCCACGATTTGGATGAAGAAATTAGTCCGCATCACTGTCCGAAATTGTCTCACCCTGAATTCTCAGACCGTGACCTTTGGTTCTGGAAATACCCATCATTGGGCACATCTTCCCTGCATCTACCGTGCCTAGTTCCCTTAGAATTTTATAAGTCTCTATGAGACACCCCCTCATTCTTATGAACTTCAGCGAGCAAAATCCTAAACTGGCAAATCTCTCCTCATATGCCAGTTCCGTCATCGCTGGAATCATTAAGGTAAACATTCGCTGTGCTCGTTCGAGTGCAAAAATATCGGTCCTCAGAAAAGGAGACAAAAACTGCACACAATATTCCTGGTGCCGTCTCACCAAAGACCTGTATACTTGCGGCAACACACTTGCTGTACTCCAAACCTCGCGCAACGAAGGCCAACATACCATTAGCCTTCTTTACTACCTGCTACACCGCGATGCTTAGCTTCAGCGAGAGGTGCACAAGGATACCCAAGCCTCGCTGCACAGTCCCCTTTCCAAATTTAGAACCACTCAGTTAGTAATCTGCCTTCCTGCTTTTGCTTCCAAAATTAATAACCTCGCACTTATTCAAATTATGTTGCATCTGTCATTGACTTTCCCATTATCCCACTGTCCACATAATACTGTCGGATCCCAGCATGCTCGTTACAATTCACTATCCAACCCAACCTGGTATCATCTGCAAACGTTGATATATTACAATTTTCTTTCCTCATCCAAATCTTGTGAATAGCCAGGGTCCCAGCATCGATACCTGTGGCACTCCACTGGTTAATGTCTGCCAATTTCAAAAGGACCCATTAATTCCGACTCTGTATTTCCTCTCTGCCAATCATTTTTATATCCACCTCGATACTCTTTCCCAAACCCATGCACTTTAATTTTGCACAATAATCTCTTATGCGGGACTTTGTCAAACGCCTTCTGTAAGTCCAAACATACCACATTGACTGGCTCCAACGTGTTAATGAGCCTGCTTCCATCTTCAAATAATTCTAACAGATTCATCAAGCATGGTTTCCCATTCATAAATCCACGCTGACTGACTGATTCTCCCACTGCTTTATCAATGTTTTGCTATAAAGTCTTTCACTCCCATTAATTTTCCCAGCATAATTTCACTTCTCATGTCGATATCCCCTAGTTCTTCCCTCTCACTAAACCATTCATTCTCCGACATTTCTGGTATCTGATGTGTGTCCTCCTTTTTTAAGTGAGAACCAAATTCTGTATTCATTTGCTCAGAAATTCTTTGTCCCTTATATTGCATTCCCCTGTTTCTGTCTGTAGATGGCCTACATTGCTCTTTACCAATCTCTTTCTCTTCACATATCTATAGAAACTATTAGTGTAAGTCTTTATGTGACCTTAAAACTGACTTTCGTACTGCACTTTCTGTGGCAGAAAGGATGCTAGATGAGGATTCTACTTCCGATGTAGTATGGGCTGAGGTTAGAAACAGGAAAGGAGAGGTCACCCTGTTGGGATTTTTATATAGGCCACCTAATAGTTCTAGGGATGTAGAGGAAAGGATGGCGAAGATGATTCTGGAAAAGAGCGAAAGTAACAGGGTAGTTGTTATGGGAGACTTTAACTTTCCAAATATTGACTGGAAAAGATATAGTTCGAGTATATTAGATGGGTCGTTCTTTGTTCAATGTGTGCAGGAGGGTTTCCTGACACAATATGTTGACAGGCCAACAAGAGGCGAGGCCACATTGGATTTGGTTTTGGGTAATGAACCAGGCCAGGTGTTAGATCTGAAGGTAGGTGAGCACTTTGGAAACAGTGAAAACAATTCGGTGACCTCTACGTTAGTGATGCAAAGGGATAAGTATACCCCGCAGGGCAAGAGTTATAGCTGGGGGAAGGGCAATTATGATGTCAATAGACAGGACTTAGGATGTGTAGGTTGGAGAAGCAGGCTGCAAGGGTTGGGCACACTGGATATGTGGAGCTTGTTCAAGGAACAGCCATTGCATGTTCTTGATTAGTACGTACCAGTCAGGCAGGGAGGAAGGGGTCGAGCTAGGGAACCGTGGTTTACCAAAGAAGTGAAATCTCTTGTTTCGAGGAAGAAGGAGGCCTATGTGAAGATGAGGCGTGAAGTTTCAGTTGGGGCGCTTGATAGTTACAAGGAAGCGAGGAAGGATCTAAAGAGAGAGCTAAGACGAGCAAGGAGGGGACATGAGAAGTATTTGGCAGGTAGGATCAAGGAAAACCCAAAAGCTTCCTATAGGTATGTCAGGAATAAAAGAATGACTAGGGTAAGAGTAGGGCCAGTCAAGGACAGTGGTGGGAAGTTGTGTGTGGAGGCTGAGGAGATAAGCGAGATACTAAATGAATACTTTTCGTCAGTATTCGCTCAGGAAAAAGATAAGGTTGTGGAGGAGAATTCTGAGACCCAGGCTATTAGAATAGATGGCATTCAGGTGCGTAGGGAAGAAGTGTTGGCAATTCTGGACAAGGTGAAAATAGATACGTCCCCGGGGCCTGATGGGATTTATCCTAGGATTCTCTGGGAAGCCAGGGAAGAGATTGCTGAGCATTTGGCTTTTATTTTTATGTCATCATTGGCTACAGGAATAGTGCCAGAGGACTGGAGGATAGCAAATGTGGTCCCTTTCTTCAAGAAGGGGTGTAGAGATAACCCCGGTACCTATAGGCAGGTGAGCCTCACGTCTGTCGTGGGTAAAGTCTTGGAGAGGATTATAAGAGATACGATTTATAATCATCTACATAGGAATAATATGATTAGGGATAGTCAGCATGGTTTTGTGAAGGGTAGGTCATGCCTCACAAACCTTATCGAGTTCTTTGTGAAGGTGACTGAACAGATAGACGAGGGTAGAGCAGTTGATGTGGTGTATATCGATTTCAGTAAAGCGTTTGATAAGGTTCCCCACGGTCGGCTATTGCAGAAAATACGGAGGCTGGGGATTGAGGGTGATTTAGAGATGTGGATCAGAAATTGGCTAGTTGAAATAAGACAGAGGGTGGTGGTTGATGGCAAATGTTCAGAATGGAGTTCAGTTACGAGTGGCGTACCACAAGGATCTGTTCTGGGGCCGTTGCTGTTTGTCATTTTTATAAATGACCTAGAGGAGGGCACAGAAGTTTGGGTGAGTAAATTTGGAGACGACACTAAAGTCCGTGGAGTTGTAGACAGTGTGGAAGGATGTTGCAGGTTACAGAGGGACATAGATAAGCTGCAGAGCTGGGCTCAGAGGTGGCAAATGGAGTTTAATGTAGAGAAGTGTGAGGTGATTCACTTTGGAAAGAATAACAGGAATGCGGAATATTTGGATAATGGTAACATTCTTAGCAGTGTGGATGAGCAGTGTGGTGTCCATGTACATAGATCCCTGAAAGTTGCCACCCAGGTTGTTAGGGTTGTGAACAAGGCCTATGGTGTGTAGGCCTTTATTGGTAGAGGGATTGAGTTCCGGAGCCATTAAATCATGTTGCAGCTGTACAAAACTCTGGTACGGCCGCATTTGGAGTATTGCGTACAATTCTGGTCGCACCATTATAGGATGGACGTGGAAGCTTTGGAACGGGTGCAGAGGAGATTTACCAGGATGTTGCCTGGTATGGAGGGAAAATCTTATGAGGAAAGGCTGATGGACCTGAGGTTGTTTTCGTTAGAGATATGAAGGTTCAGAGGTGACTTAATAGAGGCATACAAAATGATCAAAGGGTTAGATAGGGTGGACAGTGAGAGACTTCTCCCGCGGATGGAGGTGGCTAGCACGAGGGGACATAGCCTTAAATTGAGGGGTAATAGATATAGGACAGGCGTCAGAGGTAGGTTTTGTACGCAAAGAGTGGTGAGGCCGTGGACTGCCCTACCTTTAACAGTAGTGAACTCGCCAACATTGAGGGCATTTAAAAGTTTATTGGATAAGCATATGGATGATAATGGCATAGTGTAGGTTAGATGGCCTTTAGTTTTTGACTTCCCATGTCGGTACAACATCGTGGACCCAAGTGCCTGTACTGCGCTGTATCGTTCTATATTCTATGTAATTTCCTCTTCTTAATCAATCCCTCCGTCCTTCTTTGCTGAATTCTGAACTGCTGTCCAACCTCACTCCGATTATTTTTCTTGGCCAATCTGCATGCTTCTTCCTTGGATCGGAACTGTTTCTAATTTCAGTTACACTCTATGGATTAGCCCTCTTCCCAATTTGGCTTGTGTGCCAGACAGGAATTAACAGTTGTTGCTGATCCCCCATGCGTTCCTTGAATGTTTTCCTTTGCTTATCCACTGTCGTCCCCTCAAGTAACTTTCGACAATCTATCAAGGCTAATACACGGCTCATATCTTCTTAGTTTGCTAATAAGATTCAACACCGTGGTCTCCGAATCACCAACTTCAGTCTCCATGATCACACCACAGAAAAAGTGCACCAAGGGACATAGGGAATGGATGACTAATAGACAAAGAGTAGGAAAGAAAAACAGATGTCTCCTGCGGTCATTTCCCTTCAAAAGAAGTAGCCGGGTTTGTATACTGTTGGGGGATATAGTTCAACAGTGGAAGGGAGCAGTAGCCAGGTTCATGGCACCGTGCCTGTTTCTGCTGCGCAGATGGGCTGTAAAAATAGCGGTAGAGCTACAGTGATAGGGTATTTGATGGGAAGGGGACGATACAGACGTTTCTGCGGCCGCAAATTAGACTACAGGGAGGCGTATTGCCTCCCCAGTGCAAGGGTCCTGGATGTCACAGCGCGGCAGCAGGGTATTCGACAGATGGAGGGTGAGCAGAAAACTGTCGTGGTTCAAAAAGGCACTGGCGGTGTAGGTGAAAAAAACGGGATGACATCCTTCATGCTCAATTTCGGGAGTTTGGAGCTTAAATAAAAAGTAGGACCTCAAAAATAGTATTCGCGCGATTTCTACCAATGCCACGTGCTAGTCGGAGAAGAAATGAAGTATGGACAGGGTGAATGCGTGGTTTGAGAGATGGTAGAGTATGGAGGGATTCAGATTTTGTGGACATTGGAGCCGGATCTGGGAAAGGTGGAACAATTACAAGTAGAATTGCCAAACCTGGGCAGCACTGGAACCAATTTCCTAAGGGGGCGGGTGGGCGTTGGTTGCTGGCGCTGTTGGGCAGGGTTTAAACTAATGTGGGAGGGGTATGGGAATCAAAGAAGGGAGTGACATGGAAGTAAAGAGGGGATATCAACAAAATATTGAAAGGAGAAACGTGGAAGGCAGATAACCTGATTGACCTGCATTTATTTCAATGCAAGGTGCCTAACGGGAAAGGGAGATTAATTCAGGGAATGGATAGGTACATGGTACAGGGATTTCATAGCCATTATTGACACATAGCTTGGGGCTACTGATGTTAATTCCATTGGTTACAAGATAGCTGTGGAGAATAATATTTACAGCCCAAAAGTTAAAATTCCAATTTGCGGAAAGGTCAATTCCGATGGCATTCGGTGGAAACATTCAAAAGTTCATTGGGAGAACAGTGTTTCAGGCGAGGATACAGCTGGTAAGTGGGATTCAGCGTGAACACATTATTCTCAGACTCGGGATATTGAGGCCATGATCAAACGAAATAAGTAGGCACAAGACATATATAGGTAGCTGGGATCAAGTGGCTGCCTTGAAGGATAGAGGGCTTGCCCGAGTAGATTAGGAGAGAAATCATGAGGGCAGAAATGGGACATGAGATTGTATTGGCAGATAAGGCAAAGGCAAATCCAACCACCATTTGCATATACATAAATGGTTAAAGAGTGACCACGGGGAGGGTAGGGCTTCTTAAGGATCAACACGGTCATCTATGTGCAGATCCACGAAGGATGGCAGAGACCCTAAATTAATATCTCTCGTCAGTATTTACTGTATAGAAAGGCACGAATGTAAGGGAATTTGGGGAAATAAAAAGTGATGTCTTAAGGACTGTGCAGTTTACAGAGAAGGAGGTGCTGAAAGTATTAAAACGCATCATGATAGATAAATCCAGGCACCTGATTAAATGTATCCCAGAACGTTGTGGGACGCAGGAGAGGAAATGTCCAGCTCCCCAGCTGAGATAGTTGAATCATCGACAGCTACAGGAGTGGTGCCAGAAGTTTGGTGGTACAAAATGTGCCGTTGTTTAAGAAGGGGTGTAGGGTAAGCCTGGCAACAACAGACCGTCGAGGCTTGCTTCTGTAGTGGATAAGTTGATATAAATAATTCTGAGGGTTAGGATCGACAGTCATTTGGACAGGCAAGGGCTAATGAGGAAACGTCATCATTGCTTTGTAATGTGAAAGTCATTTCTCACGAATTTGTTTGATTTTTTGAAGGGGTAACCAACAACATAGATGAGGGTCGAACGGTCGATGTTGTCCACGTGGACTTTAGCAAGCCCTTCGACAAGGTACCATATCGTACGTTATTTCAAAAGGTTAAATTTCACGGAATCCAGAATGGGGGATACACAATTGGCTTGGCGAGCGAAGCCAAAAGGTTTTTCTGCAGAGCTATTTTTGAAACTGGAGGTCTGTATCCAGCGGTGTACCTCAGTGAACAGTGGGTAATGTTAGCACCTTTATAGATGACACCAGGATTGGTGGTATAGTTGATAGTGATGAATGTTAAACCAGATTGCAAGAGGAGCTTGACAAATTGGACGAGTGGTACGAGGAATGACAGATGCAGTTTAATTTGATTACATGTGCGTTCAAACATTTTGGTAGATTATATCAAGTTGGAAACTATTCAGTTCATGGTAAGTAGTTGGGAAATTGTTCAGAAAAAAAAACTATTGGCCGTACAAGTTCACAGCTCCTGAAAGATGCTGTCGCAGGTGGACAGCGTGGTGAATATGGCATTCAGTTTTGGAGCTTTGATTGTTCAGAATATTGAATACATTAGTTGCGAACTTATGTTCAAGATGTACAAGAAATGGGTAATACCACACATGCGGTACTGCATATCTGTTCTGTTTACACTCTCATAGGAATTATATTGTTAAACTAGGAAGAGTGTAGAAGAGATTTACGTGCAGGATACCAGGACTTGGTGGTCTGAGTTATAAGAAGCGTCTGGATAGGCTGGGACATTTTTTCCTGGTGCGACGTGGTTTTGTGGTGATCGTAAAGAGGTCTATAAAATAAGGAGGAGCACAGAGAAGGTAAATAGTCGACATGGTTTCCTGAATGTTGAGAAATCTATAACGAGAGCGAATAGGTTTGCGGTGAGAGGGATGGAATACAAACTGGACAAGACGGGAAATTTCTTCACACAGAGGGTGGTGAGCGTGCGGTATTGGCGGCCAAAGGCAGTGGTTGAGGCGGGTACATTTTTTTCCTTTAAAAAGAAGTTCGACAGTTACATGGGCACGGTGGATATAACGAGATATGGACCAAATGCGGAGAATTGGAGTAGCTTAGGGATAGAAAATGGGCGACATGGACAAGCTGGACCGACGGGTTTGTTTAAATAATGTAAACATCTGTGAACAAAACTGTATTTGCACTCACTTTAATTCTGGATATTTCTGTTTCTCAAAGTAGTTTATCTTGGTTTTCGACACGTTGACACAATTTCCATGCCGTTGATCACTGCGTAAAATTAAGGGGCTGAAAACATCGCAAAATAAAAGAAACGGAACTTGTCTCAAGGCATTTGAAGACAATTCATAAGATAACAAGCGGAGCACAATGACGTGAGTGTTCACACTTAATTCAGAATTGCATGGTGTCCTTCGCCAATCTGTTTAGAATGTACACTGATACCTGATTATCGGCCAACAGAGGAACAGCTGCGAAAAAAGGAGATTGGTAAGATCTCACGATGTGTATTTACTTGTAATTCGCATTCGCCATTGAAGACTCGAAACAGACCATGTTAATACGTTGGGAGTTTGGGAGGTGGACACATTTCGACGCAACCGCAGGCATGCCAAAATATTTGAAAAAAGTCACAATTGCAGACACCTGACGCAACACTCTGTCCCGGCTGCATTATATATCTCCATATTTATATTCGAAGGGCAACTGTAAGACTTTTATGGACTGGGATGTGAGGGGAAAGAAATACGCTGAAAGAAATATGTGGCCGGAAATCAGGAACATACTCACCGAATCATCCAGACAAAATTATCTAGCACAGGATAACAATGCGGTCCAGCACGCCTTGAAAGAAGTGATCTGACTCACAAGCAACTCATCTGTCTAATGTGGTCAAGACGGCATACGGCATGCTGGCCTTTATCGGTCGGGGCACTGAATATAAAAAATATCCAGTAATATTGTAGCTGCACCGGACATGGGTTCGGCCTCATTTGGAATATCGTGTAAAATTCTTATCGCTCACGTACCAGAATGGTATAGATGCTTTGGAGAGGGTACAGAAGCGGTTTACTCTGATTTTTCATTGTTTGGAGGGCTTTGGGGAGAGGTTAGATGAACTTGGTCTGTTCTCACTGGAACAACGTAGGTTGAGAGGCGACCTGATGGGGGTTAACAACATTATTTGTGTGATGGACAGAATTGACAGCCATATTGTCTTTACAGTGGTCGGAGAGCCAAATGCGATGGGACATAGTTCCAACGTGCATCAGGAAACGTTCAGAACCGATGTACATTGCACATGTTTTACACAGAGCGTGGAACATATATCGAACATTCTGCCTTGGGAGGTGGTGGGGGCAGTTACGATAGGGGCAAGAGTAGGAAGGCAGTGCAGGCGTTCCCTGCGATCATCTCCCTGCAAATCTTATATACCGCTCTGGACAGTGTTGAGGGAGATGGTCATCAGGAGAACGCAGCAACAGCCAGGTTCATGGCACCATGGCTGGCTCTCCTGCGCAGGAGGGCAGGAAGCACAATAGTGGGGCGAGAGTGATAGGGGACTCAATCGTAAGTGGAATAGACCGGCGGTTCTGCGGTCGCAATCAATACCTCGGGATGGCATGTTGTCTGCCGGGAGAAAGTGTCAAGGATGTCTCGGAGCTGCAGGACATTTTGGGGTGAGGACTGGAAGGTGAACAGCCAGCTGTCGAGTTGCAAATAGGGACCAACGATATAGGTATATCACGGGAAGAGGTCCTACAATCTTAATTCGTGGAGTTAGGAGGTAAACTGAAAATTAGGACCTCAAAGGTAGTCTCAGGATTGCTACCAGTGCCAAGAGCTAGTCCGAGTAGGAGCATAAGGATAGATAGGATGAATGCGTGGCTCGAGAGATGGTGCAAACGAGAGCGATTCAAATTTCTGGGTTATTAGAACCGGTTTTGGGGGAGGTGGGACAAGTACAAACCGGACGCCCTGCACCTGGACAGGACTGGAACCTATTACCTGGGGCGGGGGGGGGGGGTCAGTATTTGCAGGAGCTGTTGGGAAAGGTTTAAACTAATGTGGGAGGGGTGGGAACCGATATAGGAAATCTGAGAGAAGTTAAACGCGGCCAGAAAGAAAAGCAGTAATGCGGAAATTGTAAGGCAGAGCAGCCATAGTTAAAAATTTAAATGGACCACAGTACAGGGTACAGTGACTGAGCAGAGTGTGCAATAAGAGGTGGTCAATGTACGATTGAGCGTGTTGTACCGAAATGTGCGCAGTATGCAGAACAAGGTAAATGAGCTTATTGCTCACATAGAAATTGGATGGTACGATGTTGTGGGCATCATAGAGAGATGGCTGCAAGTGGATCAGGGCTGGGATCCAAAGAGCCAAGGATAGACCTTTCGAAAGGACGGGCAGATAGGCAAGGGGAAGGGGTTCATTTTTAATAGGGAATTAAGTTACATCGATAGCAAGGAGCGATGTAGGATCAGAAGGCATAGAAACTCTGTTGGTAGAGTCGAGGAAACGCAAAGGTAAAACGACTTTGATGGGAGATACGTTCAGGCCCCCGAGCAGTTGTCAGGATGTGGGGCAGAAAACAAATCAGGAGATAGAAAAGGCATGTAAAAAAGGAAATGTTACAATTATCATGGGGGACTTCAATATGCAGGTTGACTGGGAAAATCAGGTTGGTAGTGGATCCCAAGAAATTGAATTTCTGGAATTTCGAAGATATGTTTTTTTGAGCAGTTTGTGACAGAGTCTACGAGGGAACAGGCAATTCTGAATTTGGTTCTTTGTGGAGTTTGCACATTCTCCCCGTTTTTGCGTGGGTTTTGCCCGCACAACTCAATAATGTGCAGGTGGATTGGCCAAGGCTAAATTGGCCCACAATTGGAAAAATTAAGTGGATATTGTAATTGTTTTTTAAAAATCTGAATTTGGTGATGTGTAGTGAGGCAGACGTGATTAGGGAACTTAATGTGAAGGAACCATTCGGGTGCAGTGCCCAAAATAAGATAAAATCTACCCTGCTGTTTTAGAGCCGGAAGCTGCAGTCAGATGTAACAATATTACAATTAAATAAGCGTAACTACAAAGACATGAGGGAGGAGCTGATCATAGTTGATTGGAGAATGAACCTAGCGGGGAAGACATTGGAACAGCAATGACAGGTTTTTGGGGGCGTTTTTGGAGAGGCACAACAGAAATTCATGCAAAACAGGAGGAAACATACTACGGGGAGGACAAGGCATCCCTGGCTGACAAGGGATATCAAGGACAGCATAAAGGCTAAAGAAAAAGCGTACAAAAGTGGTGAGGGTTAGTGGGAAACCGGAGTACTAGGAAGAGGTTACGAACGAGCAGAGGACAACTAAAAATACAATAAGGGGGGGAGAACACGAAGTATGAGTGAAAGCCAGCTATTAATATAAAAGAAGATAGGAAGAGTTTTTTTTAATAGAAAAGGTAAGCCGAGGCAAACATCGACATTAGACAAAGAGAAAATGAGGCTGGAGAAGTAATAACAGCAAACAAAGAAATGGCAGACGAACTGAATAGTTACTGAGCATCAGTCTTCACGGAGGAAGACATCAATGGGATGCCAGAGGTCCAGGAAAACCAATGGGGAAGAATTGAGTGCAGTGAACATTACTAGTTAGAATGTTCTGGGGAAACTGAAAGTTTCAAGCTGGATAAGTCAACTGATCCGGATCTAATACACCCTGGTGTCCGAAAAGAGATAACTGAGGAAATTGTGGAGGCATTAGTGATGATCTTTCATGAATTGCTAGAGGCAGGAAGGGTCCCAGCCGACTGGAAGTTGGCTGATGTTACACCATTGTTTCAGAAGTGAGGGAGGAGCGGAGCTATCTGGCGGAAGCCCTCCACCCCTCCTCCCCCACACGCACGGTAGAAGAGCGCAGGGCAGAACGAGACAAAGGGGGAGGGAATAAATGGAAATGGAGAGAAAGGGAAAAAAAGTGGGAAAATGCCAGAAGTGAGCCAAAGCAGGTGAATAATGGGCACCAAAAACAGATGGGGCAATGTGTGAGGCTGTTCAGAGGGGTTAATTAGCGCCCGAAGCGGCGGAACGGAAGGTTCACCGCAACAAAAGGAATTGGGCATACAGTTGCATTGGTCCCTGAGCTAGGCAGGAACTGGAACTGGGAAGCAGCCTTTGCCGAGGCGCTGAGGGAACATCAGCAGAAAAACTAGGCAGATGCTTGGTAAGATATTGAGACTTGTGTAGGCAGCAATCGCCCTGGCGGAGGTGCAGCACGCCCTGGGTAGAACAGAGGATAAACTGGCAGCCCAAGACGAGAAACTGGAATCCCAAGAGGCGACCATTAAAGAGCTGGAGAATGCCACGACTGACATGAGCGACCGGATCACGGCCCTGGAGTAGGAGGTGGCGAGACTGGGTTCAACACAGGGGAGCCTGAAGGGCAGAGTGGACGATTAGGAAAGCCGCTCTACGAGGCAAAATGTCAGGATAATGGGCCGAGCAGACGGGTTCGAACGTAGAAACACCACGATATTCGTGGCCGACAAGCTGGTCAACTTAGTGGGGAGGAAACGTTTCCCCATCCCACCAGAAATGGGCAGAGCACAACGGTCGCTGTGCCCGAAGTCAGGGACAACCCCAGAGCAGCTACAGCTAATCTGCACCGGTACGAAGACAATGAATCAATACTGGCTGGGCCAGGAAAAGAGAACCTGTAAATGGCAACGACACTTCATGAGAATTTATGAGGAAATTGGGGCAGACCTAGCGTGGAGACGGGCCAAATTCAATAGAGTGAAAGCAGTTCTTCACAAGCACGAAGTGCGTTTTGGTATGCTGTACCCAGCGAAACTCTGGGTAACATACCAAGAAATATTATAATACTTCGTAGCCCCCGCGGGAGCGAACAAGGTTGTCAAGGAACACGGGCTGGAAAACCAGCAGCTGGGTTAGAAATAAGGGGCCCCTAGCAAGGGCAACAATACGCTGAAGGGGGTGTGGTGAGAGGAGTGAGGCAACGCTAGGTTCCCCTGCCCCCAGCCGCGCCACGGCGAGTGTACCCTCAACAAAAAACAAACCACTGCCCTTTGAACCACTTCAGGTGTGTGACCATGCCCCAGCACGAGGCAACGGGAGTAGCGGAGAAGGGGAAGAAAGCAAGAGGAGTACAGGGTAGGATGGAGGAAGAGAGGGCAGAAATCTGGAGAGGGCGGGCAAGGGAGACCTGAGACAGTTAGTCCCGAGAAGGGGGTCACCGCACTGGAAAGAAAGCGAGCGCCAGGGGCATGCATCAAAGCACCCCAAGCATGCGCACCCCCAACATGAGCGAAGGCGCCAGGCAGGGGGTGGGTGGCCTACATCAAAGAGTCGGGAGAGCAAACGGGGTAGGAACAGGAGAAAGATGGACAAAGGAGGGGCTTACGGGAGAGGGACTGATGGGGGGGGGGGTAAAGGTAGAGACCGGGAGAGGTGAAGGGGGGGAGACACAGGGAGGGAGGTATAAACAAGGCAAGAAAAGGACTAACAATAGGGCTACAAAGTATCACATTCCACGCTCAACAGAAGGACTCGCTGCAAGCACCCACCCAGTGCGGTGTCTCGGCGAAATGCGACCCCAGAGCGCAGGGGACTACCCGCGTGGCGGACACAGTGTAGACGCCATGTCGGATGCCCTCTGGACAATGGGAAACCTCGGAGCGCAGGGACCCGACCGCATGGAGGCAGCAATATTATGGGCCATCCTATAAGCCCCCTAACACAGGGAAACCCCGGAGGGAAGGGGCACGTCCACCAGGTAAGTGTGATAAATCCCACAGGAGCGAGGGGACAGAAGGCCCCCTCCAGGATAGTCACCTGGAACGTAAGTGGACTATACTGCCAAGTGAAAAGATCCAGTCTCTTCACCCACCTAAGTAATATAAGGGCCGACATAGTCTTTCTCCAAGAGACATACCTGAGAGAGCAGGAACGAGTGTGGTTAAGAAAGGGATTGGTGGGATAAAACTACCATTCCGGTTATGGGGCAAGAGCCACGGAGGCGGCAATACTAATCAGCACGTGTACATTGTTTATGGTCAAAAAGAAGGTTAGAGAACGAGGGGGACGTTACATCATGGTGAGCTGGATGGTTCACCGGTAGTGCTAGTTAACATGTCAGCATCCAACTGGGGTGACACGAGCTTCACCATGAAGACCATGGCATAAATCCCTGACATAGCACCGACTAATCGTGGGCGGTGGGGGGGGGGGGGGGAGCTTCAGCTGTTAACAGGATCCAACGACAGACAGATCAATCCCCAAAGCGGGCAAAATCTCAAGCATGGCAAAGAACTCTCTCACTTTAGGGAACAAATGGGAGCGGTGGACACCTGGAGGTTCGCCAAAACTGGGAAGAAGTCGTTCTCCTTCTTCGCCACAGTACACAATGCATACGTAGAATTGCCTTCTTTGTGGTGTGGAAAACGATGCTTCTGGGGGTAGACAAAGTGGAATATTCCGCAATTGTGATACCAGATCAAGCTCAACATTACATGGACGTGAGGCTGGAGACGGGTAGGGCCCAACTTCCCACATGAAGGTTGGACATTGCGCTTCTAGCTGCAAAGGCCTTCAACGAAAAGATATCGCGGGCATAGCACAGTACACGGAGAACAACCATAGAACATAGAACATAGAACAGTACAGGCCCTTCGGCCCTCAATGTTGTGCCGAGCCATGATCACCCTACTCAAACCCACGTATCCACCCTATACCCGTAACCCAACAACCCCCCCCCCCCACCTTACTTTTATTAGGACACTACGGGCAATTTAGCATGGCCAATCCACCTATCCCGCACATCTTTGGACTGTGGGAGGAAACCGGAGCACCCGGAGGAAACCCACGCACACAGGGGGAGGACGTGCAGACTCCACACAGACAGTGACCCAGCCGGGAATCGAACCTGGGTCCCTGGAGCTGTGAAGCATTTATGCTAACCACCATGCTACCCTGCTGCCCCAAACCAGAACGGCGAAGTCTCACCTACCACGTTCTGGGAAGCGCTGAAGGACGTACGAAGAGGGAAATCATTGCTTTCAAAGCGCGAAGGAATAGGTGGGAAAGGGAGGCTAGAAAGCAGCTGGTCGACACCATTCTGGAGGTAGACCGTAAATACTCCGAGGCGCCGACCGTAGAGCTCCTGGCGGAGAGGAAAGTGTGACAAACGATCATTCATCTGCTCTACACCGGGAAAGCAGTGCACCAACTCCGCTAGGCACGTGGGTACACGTGGGAATACTATCAGAACGCGGAGACAAAGCCAACTGCCTGTTGGCACACCAGCTGAGAAAGCAGGCAGCCACCAGAAAAATTGCACATATCAGGGATACCAGAGGCACAATACAAACAGAACCAGAAAAGATCAACAAACCTTCAAGGCCTTGTACCTAGGGCTGTACATCACAGAGCCCCCAATGGGGGAGGCCGAATTAAACCGTTCCTTGATGGACTAGACATTGCAGAGTGGGGTAGGGGAGAAAACGGGGCTCGGAAGCACCACGAGTGCTGGGAAGGATCATAGACAGCATTAGCAATATGCTGCTGGAGAGGGCGCCTGGACAAGACGGGTTCCCGGCGGACTTCTACAAAAAATGTGCACCTGCGGGAGACGTTCACTGACTGGCTATCTAGGGGCTCACTGCTACCCACGCTAGAACAGGCCTCAAACTCGCCGATACCTAAAAAAGACTAAGACAAAGACCCAACGGAATTTGGGTCACACAGACCTATCTCACTGCTGAATGCAGATGCCAAATTACTGGCCAAAATCCGAACCAAAAGTCTGGAAGACTGTGCAGCAGAGGTTGTCGCAGAGGACCAGGCGGTCTTAGACAAAGGTAGCCAGCTTTCCTCGAATATCAGGCGACTGGTGAAACTGATAATGACCCCCTCCGGTTCGAGAACACCAGAGGTGATCTTCGCCCTAGACTCAGAAAAGGCGTTCGACAGAGTAGAATGGAAACACCTCAGAGAGGTAGTGGAGCGATTCGGGCTTTGAACAGAGTTCACCTCCTTGGTAAAGCTCATATGTAACGCTCCCATAGGAAGTGTACGGACCAACAACAACGACTCCCGATACTTACAACTGCACAGGGGCACCAGAGGAGGATGCACACTGCCCCCGCTGCTGTTCGCTCCAGCGATCAAACCATTAGCAATCACGCTGAGTGCAGCAAAATCTTGCAGAAGAATCGGAGGGGACGACAGAGAGCACAGAGTATCACTCTATGCAGGTTTCCTGCTCCTCTGCAATTCGGACGTGGTCTGCTCCTCTACACTTCGGACCCAAAAACCAGCATGGAGAGAATCATTGCGCTCTTGAATGAGTTTGGTGCCTTCTCGGTACACCAACAAGTAGGAGGGTGGCGACGGGGGGGGGGGGGGGAGGGAGGTGTGGCAACACGAACTGGACTGCCGTTTAAACAGGCCAGACACAAATTCCGCTACCTGGGGATCCAAAATTGCCCATGTCTGGAAAGGGATCCACAAATGGAACCTCGCCAGTCTGACGGAGGAAGTAAAAGCACTCCCACGCTCCCTCCTGGGGAGAGGCCAGACGATCAAAATGAACGTACTACACAGGTACCTCTTCTTACTTAGATCCATTCGGATCCACAACGCCAAGGCCTTTTTCAAAGCACTGGACAAACTAATCATGGCGGTCGTATGAGGGGGCTAGCAGAATGCTAGGATTCCAAAGAAGGTCCGGTAAAAAACAAATTCCGGGGGCGAGGGGGGGGGGGGGGCGTGGCGCACTCCTAAAGCTGCAATTATACCTCTAGGCGGCGACCGACGAGCGAATAAGGGGATGTCTCAAATAGCCAGAAGCCGAGTGGGTTTGCGCGGAAGATGTCTCCTGCATGGCGACGTCCCACCGGGCCTTTGCCATGGCAGCATTCCCATCACCACGCAAAAAACACTCCAGCAGCACGATGGTGATAGGCACCCTCCAATCCCGTAACCAACTATGGCAGCAATTTGGCCTGACCAAAATGTCGGACAAAGCTTCCATCTGCAACAATCTTAATTTAAGACCAGCACTGACTAATGCCACCTTCAAAATGTGGGGACAGGATGGAGGGACACTGACATTCAGGGACATAGGCACGGACCGCAGCATCGCCACAGTGGACGAACTGACAGAGAAATTTCAGCTAGCCAGGGGGAACGAGCTAAGGTGTCAACAAAGCAAAAAATTCATACGAAAGGAGACAAGGATGCACCCACAACTGGCACGGCAGACATTACTGGACGAGATACCGGATACAAGCATACTAGATAAAGGAAACTGCAGGAACTTGTATGGCCAACTGTTGGAGAGGTTCGACACCGTTCCGGACGCAACAAGAAAGACATGGGAGTAGAAGCTGGCGATTGAAATAGGGTGGGGTGTCCGGTGTGAAGCACATCATAGGGTCAACACCATCACAACTTGCGCAAGGTTCAGCCTGGCACAGTTAAAAGTGCTGCATGGAGTCCACTGAACAAAACCCGTATGAGCAGGTTCTTCACGGAGGTGGAGGAGGTCCCATCAACTACGCCCACATGTTCTGGCTTTGCCCCAGACTTGTGTATTACTGGGCAGAATTCTTCGAGGCAATGTCGAAAGGGGTGGGGATGAGTGTGGAGCCATGCACGAAAGTGGCGGTCTTCGTGGTTTCAGGCCAGCCAGGTCTATTCCTGGGAAGGAGGGCAGACGTCCTTGCCTTTGCCTCTCTGTTAGCCCACAGGAGGATCATGTTTGGCTGGCGGCCATCAGCACCACCCAAAGCTGCAGACTGGCTGTTTGACCTCTCGGAATCTCTCCAAATGGATAAAATATAATTCGCCATCCGAGGGTCAGACGACGCCTTTCACAGAACGTGGGATCCATTTGCCCATATTTTACGGGACTTGTTTTTGGCCAACGGTCACGCAGGAGAATAGCCAGGTAGCCGAGAATCTGTGCAAAGTAGCCAAAGCATGAGAGGGAGACATGGATCGGGAGATGAGGTGTGTGGGGGGGGGGGGGTGTGGCCATCTCAACCTAACAGGAAAGAAAGGCGAAACACAGGAGGCGGGGGAGGGGGAGATCAAAGAGATAGGGATCAAGAGAGGTGAACCAGGGATGTGGAGGAAAGGAGGCACGGGATACGATAACAAACTTGGCATCTCCAGGAACAGAGAACAAGGAGATTACAGGCGAAAGACGGGAGAAACGGCTGAAGCGCAGGTCAGCACGAGACAAAAATGGCAGCGAGATCTGTATGGGTGAAGCAAGCGACAACAGCAACCCCATTTTATTATTGCCCACTGTAATTGTTTCTGCGGCACCCATATGCATATTTACCATAGAACATAGAACATAGAACAGTACAGCACAGAACAGGCCCTTCGGCCCTCAATATTGTGCCGAACAATGATCACCCTACTCATCCACCCTATACCCGTAACCCAACAATCCCCCCCTTAACCTTACTTTTATTAGGACACTACGGGCAATTTAGCATGGCCAATCCACCTAACCCGCACATCTTTGGACTCTGGGAGGAAACCGGAGCACCCGGTGGAAACCCACGCACACAGGGGGAGGACGTGCAGACTGCACACAGACAGTGACCCAGCCGGGAATCGAACCTGGGACCCTGGAGCTGTGAAGCATTTATGCTAACCACCATGCTACCCTGCTGCCCATCTAATATATTTTCCACCCCCCCCCCACAAACAGCCGCCTACCTATGTGTTGTAAATAATTCTGCCAGTTGTACAGAGTTTCCACTGTAGTGCTTGTGTACAATACCCTACCAGTTAGTCTATTTTAGTTTTTATTACTTTTTTGGCATGGTTGGGTGTGCCATTTTTATTATCTATATGTAGGTATCTCTATGTATATTACTTATTCTGTGTAATTAACGGTAAATGTACTTTGTTCAAATCCCAAGAAAAAAACTTATAAAAAGAAAGAACGGAGGGAGGCAGGAGACGAGAAATTAAATGCTGATTATCCTGACTTCGGACGTTGTTAAGATTTTACAGACTGTTATTAAAGATGAGACTGCGAAGCACTTGGATGTGGATGGTAAAATAGGACTGAGTCAGCACGTGTTTGTCAAAGGGAGGTCGTACCTGTGAAATCTGTTAGAGGTCTTTGAGGAGGTAACAAGCAAGTTAGACAAAGTTTAGACAAAGGAGAACCAGTGGGTGTGATTCATGTGGATTTCCAAAGGCGTTTGACAAGGTGCCGCAGAGGAGATTGTGAAGTTAAAAGCCCACGGTGTAAATGGAAAGATCCTGGCATGGGTAGAGGATTGGCTGACAGGCAGAAGACAATGAGTAGCGATAAAGGGGTCAATTTAAGGATGGCAGCCGGTGGCTACTGGTGTGCCTCAAGAGTCTGTGTTGGAACCACAACTTTCTACACTATACATTAATGATCGGGAAGTAGGTACTGAATGCACTGTTGATGGGTTTGCAGATAATACGAAGATCTGTAGAGGGACATGTAGTAATGATGAAGCAGGGGAGCTGCAGAATGACATGGAGAAGCTAGGAGCGTGGGCAATTACGTGGAAAATGAAATACAACGTGGAAACGTTAAGGTTATGCATTTTGCAAGGAGGAGTCTATGCATAGACTATTTTCTAAACGGGGAAATACTTCGGAAAGCAGAAGCGCAAATGGTCTTGGGAGAATTTGTTCACGATTCTCTAAAGTGTCGGTTGATTCGGCAGTTAAGAAGGCAAATGCAGTGTTAGCATTCATGTCAAGAGGGCTAGAATACAAGGCCAGGGACATACCTCTGAGGCTGTATAAGGCACTGGTTACACCCTATTTGGCGTATTGTGAGCACTTTTGCGGCCCATATCGAAGGAAGGATGTGCTGGCCTTGGAAAGGTTCCAGAGGAGGTTCACAAGAATGATCCCTGGAATGAAGTACTTGTCGTATGAGCAACATTTGACGACTCTGGGTCTGTAATCGTTAACGTTTAATAGGACGAGAGGGGATCTTACTGAAACGTACAAGATATTGCGAGGCCTGGATAACGTGAGCGTGGAGAGGATATTTCCACTTGCAGCACAAATTTGAACCAGAGGACACCAGCTCAGATTAAAGGGACGATCTTTTGAAACAGAGAAAAGGAGGATTTATTTCAGCCACAGGGTGGTGAATCTGTGGAACTCTTTGCCGCAGAAGGCTATGGAGGCCAATTCACTGAGTGTCTTTAAGACAGAGATAGAGAGTTTCTTGATTGATAAGGAGAACAGGGGTTACGAGGATGGGTCAGGAGAATGGCGATGAGAAAATATCCGCCATGATTGAATGGCGGATCTGACTCGGTCGGCCAAGTGGCCTAATTCTACCCCTGTTTTTTAATGGTCTTTTCGTCTTATTTATGGGGCATATGGACAAATACATGAATATGCTGGGAATGGAAGGATACAGAGTCTGTAAGTATACACGGTCTTACTTTAAACAGTTACCATGGTCGGCGCATGCCTGAAGGGCCAAAATGTCCCTTCATATGCTCTATTGTCCTCTGTTCTTTGTTCAGTAAGGTGTGAATCTTCAGGTTTAACGGATTGGGCAAAGTTGCACCAAAGCCGAAATCGTTCTTTCAGCCCAAAATTCTACATGCATATAACAAATCATGGGATCTCATCAAGAAGTATTCTTACATGAAATGAAGCTGTCGCTATCGCAACACATACTATATCTCGCCCGTCGCCCGTGCCACTCCTGCTGTTTTGCTCAAAAGTATGGAATTGTTATAAAAATTCAAATGAAGGGAAAGTTTCACTTCTTCACCATCTCATACTAATAATTTTTTGAACCAGCCTTGTGTAGAGAAACCATACATTACGTAGAGTTTGTGTGATCTGAGCGAAAGGAAGCAAAGGCACACCAGTATCCTGATTGGAAGGGGACCGTTGAACCCAGCGGGGAAGGAAAATCATAAAGTTAAGGCCATGCAGGAATATTAAAACGTGAGAGGAAGTGTCTTATAATACTCATCCTTTAGACAGTATGGGCCAATCAGCACAACGAAATAAGGAGTGACAGTGACCAGACTGTGATATGACATGTGACAACTCTAGAAATGAAGTTAAAATAGGCTGTTATGGCATTGCAAACTTTTGGCCTCTCTGTAGTTTAATAGCCAATATTCTGGAATAAATGGTTTTGATCGACATTTTCCTCAGAATAATATTCTAATAATACGTAGAGCGTCGGAAAAATTATCATACTCCCAATGTCCTCATGGACCATTGATTCAGTCGTCTGAACAATTTGACTCACCTATGATTAAGGCGTGGATCCATTTCCTCCCACAGATAATGGTAAATATTACCACGTCGAATCATAATCTTATGCCTAACCAATTGTGATCCGGCAGCATTTTAATCTCACCTAGAACTTGAAGTCCTTCAAGCAAAGTGCAGTAAGTAGCACCTGAAAAACTTCCAGATCGGGGTGGATAGAGTTGGCTGCAGAAAGCGACGTGGCTGGAAGACCACCGGGCTTGTCCTCCAGAAATCTATTCTAATGAAATTTAATAATAATAAATTCATTGAATGGTTACAAATCTAATGTCATTATTATCGAAGATGCAATCAATATTGATTACTATTACTATTTCCCACCTTCTTCACAAATGTTCTGAAAGAAAGGACGTTTAATCCATTTTACACGGCTCGGTATGTTATTCCGTTAATTATAGTAGTGATGCTGTTGCAGAAGGCAGGTGTCCTTATTTACACCTTATGGCTGTGTTCATTTATAACGAATACATTCAACCGGTAATCCAAAGTGAACAGGTTGTAGCATTTTAGTAATGCTAGCAGTTTAGTTTACCTTTCAGCGTGTAAATAGATTTTGGCACTTCTGGATAGTTTTCGGACATTCAGATTATACTTTTGTACCGTACACCGCGCATTGAAGGAATATTTTTGGGGACAAGTGTTGCCTGTGACGTGAACGTGCCTCACAACGAGGTTCTGCCGAAACCAGTATTGTACAAATAGCTGCAAGTGGAATCTAATTTTCGTTTTTGGAGCTCATTGCTCGTTCGCAGTATTACCTCTGGTCGAAAGAGGCAAGAATGCTGTCAAACATTCCCCACTATTCCAACGACAGTCTCAAACTCGTAAAAAAGGTGGACAGTACCCTATGTAAATACTAATTTCCCCGAAAGATGCCAGTGTTGGTCCAAAATCTGAGCCAAATGGATAGTCACTAGAATTGCGCAGAACACGTCACCCGCATGTTCTGTTCCCAATCAGATTCAAGACGGGAACAATTCATAAAATTCCTAATCTCATTGAAAGAATGGATATGACTTGCACATGTTATGATGCTGAACGTTTTTTTTTTCTCATTGATATGTATGAAATCAAACTCTGAATAGAAGTTAACATGTTCAATCCAAGGCATTCAGATAGCAAAACTGTCCTTCAAAAAGTAAGTATTACCTATCTATATACGTTTGTTTTGACTACAGATCCCCGATTGGTATGAAAGCTGTATTTCTTTTGTTTTCAGTGTCTTTGCTGCTAAACTAGGGTATTGTATCCGTGGCGCTTCATTACTTACACTGCAGCTCCAAATGATCTTAATTTCTTCATATTTTAGAAAAAGATTTGGAAGAAAAAGATTTGGGTAAAATCAAATTGAACATCATATTTAACTATTTAAAATAAACTGCGACGAATTATTTTTGGACCTTAATATAAGAGGAAGTATAGTGTAAGCTATTTTATGTCTGGTGCAACATACCATCTGGCCAACTGTTACTTGCGCTTCTGTCTTCAGAACTCCAGAAATTGAAGGAAATCGGCAAAGTTAAAGGTTAGTGAAATATATTCAATTCATCTTCAACGTTGTGAGGGACGTTAGTAACAATGCTAAACATGTCAGTTTCTCTGGGAAGTTGCACTACCAAACACCACTAACTCGCGAATCATTGCCACTGAGTTTTATCTGGCGTAACGAGGTAAACGCATTTACTACTGGCATTGACTAGGATCCCAGCAGAATTTAGCTCACGCTATCAGTCTTCAAAGCATATATACAATCTGCAAGGCGCGCATCTGCAATACCCTGGGATAATCTCTCAATGCATGAATGCTTGAAGTTTAACAATATGCACAATGATTGACACCAGACAGGAAAATGTATTTGGGGTTGATGGGCTTCCAAACGACAAAAAATCCATTCCAACCCCCACATCGACATTCGCAACAGTGTGTATCATCTTCAAGTTGACGTGCAGAAGCTCGCCAAAATTCATCGACATCGCCTTACAAATCAAATAAACTACCCCCATAGCAAGACAACAGCAGCAGATACTTGAGGATTCCACTCTCTGCATAGTCCCCAAGAAGTCATTCACATTATAACTTGGAAGTTTATATCACTGTTCCATTACTATGACTGCGATGACCTGCAAATTCCTCCGTAACAGCAGCGAACGCTGACGTATATTCCATGCACTGCACCAATGTAAGAACGACAGCAGACCAGCCACTCGGCCATGGCAATTAATGATAGCAATAACTGTTTGCTAAGCCAGCAAAGTAAAAGTCCCTTGAATGGACGATAAACTATCTACCGTCTCCGCAATAGGCTATTGGTATGTAGCTGGTCAATCCATTATTTATTTTCGTTGCCTAATTACGCTGTATAAATTATGTTGCGTTTGAATTAACTTCTACATTTCGGACCTTCCTCTCAGCCTTACCAGGAGGACCCTTCCTACATTTTGATCCAATTCGAATGGGTAAATTGAGTATGTTTGTCAGACAGGAATGTGTGTGAGTTGGAGCCGGAAATCGTGGCATGGTTTTTCTCGGCGACACCAGTGTTTGCAATCTGCATGTTCGACTGTTCGGCTTTTAAAAATATCCAACATCTATTACCGATCCTCTGTGTTGCATTTGACTGTGATATGCATCCTGCATTGCGAGTACAATAATTAAATCTTTGCGATTATATTTGTACAGAGAATTGGTAGTCATTTAATTGACCAGAGGGAAATACTCCGTGGTATTAAACGATTATTAATTTTAGCAATTAAACTGCTGAACTCAAAACCAACTGCGTTCCTCTGGTATCAGAATGTGTACGGTTGGGAACCGTTTTCTCGCAAACAAATCACTAGAATTGAACACCATGTCTCTCATGTGGTCTGTTTTGTTGCTGAAATGTAAAATTGATTGTAAACCCTGTTTAGGCCACATCATAAAACGTGAATAAATGACAGATTAAAGATCTGGCGAATTTCCGCTTATTAGTAAGTTTGCGGACGACACGAAGCTTGGTGGAATTGCTGATAATAATGAGGACTGTCAGAGGATACAGCAGGGTTGTGACCGTTTGGGGGAAATATGGCAGATGAAGTCTAATCCGTACAAATGTGAGGTAATGCATTTTGGAAGGTCTCACACAGCTATGGAACATACATGAATGGTAGAACCCTCAATGGTATTGATAGTCAGAGATATCTAGGTATAAAGGTGAGCAGTTCACTGAGCGATGCGTCACAAGTTGAGAAAATAGACAAGAAGGCATACAACATGCTTGCCTTCATTGGCGGGGGCATTGAGCATAAAAATTGGCAAGTCATGTTGCATCTGTGTAAAACCTTAGTTTGGCCACACTTGGAGTATAGTGTTCAATTCTGGTCACCGCAGTACCAGACGGATGTTGAGGATTTTGAGAGGTTGCAGAAGATATTTACAACCATGTTGCCTGGTATGGAGTGCATTAGCGAGGAAGAGAGGTTGAATGCACTCAGTTTGTTCTCACTGGAATGACGGATGTTGAAGTGCGACCTATTGGACGTCGACAAAATTAATAGGGGCATAGCGAGAGTGGATAGTCAGGTACCTTTTCCAGCACACAGCGGTCAATTACTCGCGGGCATACAAAGAACAAAGAACCAAGAAATGTACAGCTCATGAACAGGCCATTGATCCCACTCCCCCACCCCCACCCACAAGCCTGCGACGGTCATGCTCCCCTTCTAAACTAAAATATTCTGCACTTCCCGGTCCGTATCCCTATTTTGCTATCCTATTCATGTGGTTGTGAAGATGCCCGTTAAACGTCACGACCGTCCATGCTTCCACCACATCCTCCAGCAGCGAGTTTCAGCCATCCACTACCCTCTGTGTAAAAAGCCTGCCTCTTCCATCGCCTCAAAACATTGTTCCGCGCACATTAATCCTGTGCCCTCTACTATTTGACCACTCGACCCTGGGGAATGTCTCTAACCAACCACCCTTTCTGTGCCCCTGATAATTTTATCGACCTCTATCACGTCGCTCCTCAACCACCGCCATTCCAGCGAGAACAAACCGAGTTTATGCAACCTCTCCTGATAGCTTATTCTTCCAGCGGAGCGGCCGGAAAGTGGAGCGATTCTTGGAGGGGGGTGCGAAAAGGTAAGCTGAGTTTTTGATTCTGAACTTGCTTTTACGGAGCCGGAAACGGAAAGTAGGCCCTGGGAGACTTGGGAAGGTTGTATTACTCAAAAAAATTGAACGGTGAGGAAATCCGAGACACAACACGTGCAGTGTCTCCCAAACTCCCTCCTCCACTAAACTAAAAATATGACTCAGTGCTGTGAGCAGTTAAGCTATTTACTTTTAAAAACATTTTTTTTACCCGGAGACTAAGTAGAGGTGATGGCAGGTAGGGCAGTGGAATGTTCCACCTGCAGAATGTTCGAGGGAAGGGAGACCAACGGTATCCTTGATGGCTTCACCTGCGGGAAGTGAAGTCACCTCCAGCTCCTCACAGACAGCGTTTGGGAACTGGAGCTGGACCTGGATGAACTGAGGATCATTGGAGAATCTAAGGTGGTAATAGATAGAAGCTAAAGGGTCATAGTTGCACCTGACAACAAAGGTAGCTGGGTCACAGTTAGAGGTGGGAAGAGGAGGAAGCAGACATTACACCGATCCCCAGTGGTTGCTCTTCTGAACAATAAGTATACCACTTTGGATACTGTTGCGGGGGGAGTTCCCGCAGGGGTAAGCTGCAGCGAACGAGTCTCTGGCACCAGTTCCGGCTCTGAGACTCAGAATGGCAGAGAGAAGATTAATAGAGCACTAGTTACAGGGGACTCAATAGTTTGAGGTACAGACAGGCGGTTCTGTGGGCACGGGCGAGACTCTCGGAAGGTTTGTTGCCTCCCGGGTGCCAGGGTTCATGACGTCTCGAATCGTGTCTTCAGGATCCTTAGGGGTGATGGTGAGCTGCTAGAAGTCGTAATGCACATAGGGCCAAACTACGTAGGTAGGAAAAGGGCTGTGGATGTAATAAACGAGTTCAGGGAGTTAGGCTGGTAGTTAAAAGCCAGATGAGACAGAGTTTCACCTCTGGTTTGTTGCCGGTGCCACGTGATAGCGAGGCTAGTAATAGGGATACAGTGCAGTTGAACACGTGTCTGCAGGACTGGGGTAGGAGGGAGGGCTTCAGGTATTTCGATAATTAGAGCGCATTTTGTGGAAGGTGGGACCTGTACAAGCAGGACGGGTTGCATCTGAACCAGAGGGGTCCAAATATCCTGGGAGGGAGGGTTTCAAGTACACTTCAGGCGTGTTTAAACTAATTTGGCAGGGACATCGGGATCGGATTTGTAGTCTCGGACTCATGTAACCGATGTTCAGGAAGCCAAAGCATATAGTGCGGCAGTAGGGAAGATAACACTTACAAAGGAGAGTACTTGCAGGCACGGAGATGGGTTGAAGTGTGCATATTGCAACGCTAGAAACATCAGGAATAAGGTGGGTGAACTGAAGGCATGGATCGGTACTTGGGACTATGATTTGGTGGCCATCCCATAAACTTTGATGGAAGAGGGACAAAAATGTTTTTTGGAGCTTCCTGGTGTTGATGTTTCAATTCGATTAGGGAGGGTTGTAAAAGAGGTGGGTGTGGTGTTGTTAATTAGAGATAGTATAACAGTTGCAGAAATGCAGTTCGTGGAGGATATGCCTACTGAGGTAGTATGGGTTAAAGTCAGAAATATGAAATGAGCAGACAACTTGTTGTGAGTTTCCCATGACCCCCCAATAGCAGCAGAGATGTAGAGGATCAAATTGGGAACAGCTTTTGGAAAGGTGCAAAAGTCAGCGGGAAGTAGTAATGGGTGACTTCAACTTCCCAAATATTGAGTGGAAACTCTTTCGATCAAATAGTTGGGATGGGGTGGTGTCTGTGCAGTAAGTCCACAAAGCTTTTCTAACACAGTATGTAGATTGTCCGACCAGAGGGGAGGTCATATTGGATTTGCTACTTGGTAATGAACCAGGAAAAGTGATAGATTTGTTACTGGTGGAGCATTTTGGAGAAAGTGACCACAATTCTGTGACTCTCACTTTAGTAATTGAGAGTGATTGGTGCGCACAACAAGGCGAGTCTTACAATTGGGGGAGGGTAAATACGACGCTGTCAGACAAGAACTGAAGTGCATAAGTTGGGAGCATAGACTGTCAGGGAAGGACACAATTGAAACGTGGAACTTGTTCAAGGAACCTATACTATGTGGCGTTGATATGTATGTCCCTGTCAGGCAGGGAAAAGATGATCGACTGAGGGAAACGTGGTTGACAAGAGAGGTTGAATGTCTTGTCAAGAGGAAGAAGGACACTTATGTAAGGCTGAGGAAACAAGATTCAGACATGGCATTGGAGGGATACAAGATATACAGGAGGGAGCTGAAGGAAGGAATTAGGAGAGCTAAGAGAGGGCATAGAAATATCATTGTCGGGTAGGACCAAGGAATACCCCAAGGCCTTTTACACATATGTAAGAAATATGAGAATGACTTGAGCGAGGTTATGTCTGATCAAGGACAGTTGTGGGCTATTGTGTATTGAGTCTGAATAGATAGGAGAGGTCTTGAACGAGTACTTTTCTTCAGTATTTACGTATGAGAGGGGCTATATTCCTGCAGATGACAGTCTGAAACAGATTGGTAAGCTCAAGGAGATACTTGCCAGGCAGGAAGATGTGTTGGGCATTTTGAAAAACCCTTGAGAATAGCCAAGTCCCCGGGTCTGAAGGGATATATCCAAGGATTCTATGGGAAGCAGGAGTTGACATTTTAGAGCCGTTGGCAAATATATTTTCATCCTGTCAACGGGGGTTGTACCAGGGGATGGAAAGTGGCGAATGTCGTGCCTCTGTTCAACAAAGTGTATATGGATAACCTTGGGAATTACAGGCCAGTTAGTCTTACTTCGGCGGCAGGCAAAGTAATGGAAAGTATATTGACAGAACGGGTTTCTCAGCATCTGGAAATACACTGCTTGATTAGGAATAGTTAGCACGGATTTGTGAGGTAAGGTCTTGCCTTGCAAGTCTTAAGAAATTATTTGAGGAGGTGACCTAGCAGGTGGATGAAGGAAAAGCAGTGGTTGTAGTATACATGGATTTTCGTAAGGCATTTGATCAGGTACCACATGCAAGGCTTATGTTGAAAGTAAGGAGGCATGGGGGAGTGAGGAATTTGGCCAGTTGGATAACAATCTGCCTAACTGACAGAGGTGAGAGAGTGGTGGTGGATGGTAAATATTCAACCTGCAGCCCAGTTACCAGTGGCGTGCCGTAGGGACAAATTTTGGGTCCTCTGCTGTTTGTGATTTTCATTTATGACTTGGATGAGGGAGTTGAATGGTGGGTCAGTACATTTGCAGACTATACGAAGATTGGTGGATTATTGGATAGTGAGGAGGGCTGTTGTCGGCTGCAAATAGACATAGATAGGATGCAGAGCTGGACAGAAATATGGAAGATGGAGTTTAACCCTGAAAAATGTGAAATTCTACATTTTGGAAGGACAAATATTAATGCGGAATACAGGGTTAAAGTTCTATTCTTGGCAATGTGGAGGAGCAGTTAGCTCATGGGGTCGATGTTCACTGATCTTTAGAAGTTGCCATTCAAGTGCATAGAGCTGTGCAGAAGGCCGATGGTGTGTTAATGTTCGTTAGCAGAGGGATTGAATTTAGGAGCCGTGAGGTGATGCTGCAGCTGTACAAAACTTGGTAAGGTCACATTTGGAGCACTATGTGCAGTTCTGGTCGCCTCATTTTAGGAAGGATGTGGAATCTTTGGCAAAGGTACAAAGGACAAATACCAGGATATGGCCTAGAATGGAGAGTATGTCTTACCAGGGTAGGTTGAGAGTGCTGGGCCTTTTCTCATTAGACCGGAGAAGGCTGAGGTGTGACTTGATAGAGGTTTATAAGGTGAT
Source organism: Scyliorhinus canicula (assembly GCF_902713615.1). Lineage (NCBI taxonomy): Eukaryota > Metazoa > Chordata > Chondrichthyes > Carcharhiniformes > Scyliorhinidae > Scyliorhinus > Scyliorhinus canicula. Next base: position 87,103,327 of record NC_052157.1, on the reverse strand, counting down.
CAGGGGGATAGAGTAGACAGTCAGAGACTTATTCCTCGGGTTTAACAAACAAATACAAGGGGGCATGAATTTAAGGTGAATGGTAGATGATGTCGTGTGTCAGTGGTAGGTTCTTTACCCAGAGTTGTGGAAGCATGGAGTGCACTGCCCGTGGAAGTTGTTGAGTCGGAAACATTAAGGAGCTTCAAGCGTTATTGGATAAGTATATCGATTACGGTAGAATGCTGGCGTGTAGATTGAATTTTTCTTCATCTCTGACAATAGTTCGGCACAGGATCGTGGGCAGAAGGGGATATACTGTACTGTATTTTCTATGTTCTATGTTCTAATGCCGTCCATACCAGGAAAGTTACTGGTAAATCTCTTTTGCGTCCTCTCTAAAGCCTCCACATCCTTCTGGGGATGTCGCGAAAAGCATTGAACCCTATACACTAAGTGCAGCCTAACCGAGGTTCGATACAGCTGCAACATGACTTTCTAAGTTTTATATTCAATGCCCCGGTCAATGAAGGTAAGCATGCCGTATGCCTTCTTGACAAACTTGTCCCTCTGTGTTGCCCCTTTCAGTGACCTGTGGACCTGTACACCTCGATCTCTCTGAATGTCAATACTCTTCCGGGTTCTACCATTCGCTGTATATTAGCTGCCTGTATTATACTTTCCAAAATGCATTACGTCAAATTTGGCCGGAGTAAACTCCATATGCCATCTCGCCGTCAAGTCCCCAAACGATTTAATTCCTGCTCTACGCACTGAGGGTCCTCATCGCTATCCCCAATTCTACCAACATTTGTGTTGTCCGGTGTACTTACTAATCAGACCAGTCACAATTTTCTCCAAATCATTTATATATACTACGAACATCAAAGGTCCCAGCACTGATCACCGCGGAACACCACTAGCCACAGCCCTCCAATCAGTAAAGCACCCTTCCATTGCTACTCTGCATTCTATGAACAAACTAGATCTGGATCCATCTTGCTAGCTCACCTCTGATCCCGTGAGACATAACCTTTTGTGCCAGTCTGCCATGGGGCACCTTGTGAAAGGCATTACTGAAGTCCAGATAGACAACATCCACTGCCCTACCTGCATCAATCATTTTTGTGAACTTCTTGAAAAACTATATCAAATTAGTGAGACACGAAACCGTGATTCCTCTCGCTAATGCGTCCACCTGCTTCCAAATTGGAGTATATCCTATCTCGAAGAATTTTCTCCAGTAATTTTCCTCCCACTGACTAAGGCTGTAGTTCCCTGGATTATACTTGTTACCCTTCTTAAACTAGAGAACAACATTGGCTCTTCTCCAGTCCTCCGGGACATCACCTGAAGACAGCGAGGATCCAAAGATTTCTGTCAAAGCCTGAGCAATTTCCTCTATTGCCTCGTTCAGTATTCTTGGAAAATCCCATCAGGCACTGGAGACTTATCGAACTTTATATTTTTCAAGAAGCCCAACACCTTGTCTTTTTGGATCTCAAAAGATCCAGGCTATCTACGCACTTTTCTCAAGACTCAATATCAAACAGTTCCTTCCCTTTTGGTGAATACTGATGCAAAGTATTCATTTAGCACCGTGCCCATTTCCTCTGGCTCCACACATAGAGCCCCACCTGTCCTTCACTGGGCTAACCCTTTCCCTGGCTGCCGTCTTACTTTTTATGTATGTGTAAAAAATCTTGGGATTTTTCTTAACCCTATGTGCCAATGATTTCCGGGACTCCTTTGAGCCCTCCTGATTCCTTGTTTAAGTTCCTTCCTACTGTCCTTATATTCCGCAAAGGCTTTGTCTGTTCAAAGCCTTCCAGTCCTCACAAATGGCTCAATTTTCTTTCTAAAGAGGCCTCAGTTTCTCTAGTTATCCAATGTTCCCTAAATTTGCCGCATTTATCCTTCTCCCTCACAGGAACATGCTGGTCCTGAATTCCTTTGAACCTCCAGTTGAAAGCCTGCCACACGTCAGATGTTGATTTACCTTCCAACATTCGCCCCAAAATAGGATCTTCAGTTTCCACCTAATATTATTATAATTAGCATTCTTCCAATTTAGCACATTCACCCTCGGACCACTGTTACCCTTGTCCACCAGCACTTTAAGACTTACTGGATTGTGGCCACTGTTCCAGAAAGGTTCTCAGACTGAAACCTCTACCATCTGACCGAGCACATTTCACGAAACCAGACCCAGCACAGCCCTTACATGAGTTAGACTATCATAATATTGTTTTAAGAAACCCCCCTGGATGCTCCGTACAAACTCTACTCCGTCCAAACCCTTTGAACTGAGGGAGTCCCAGTCAATATTGGGAAAGTTAAAGTCTCCCATCACAAAAACCCTTTTGCTTTACTCCTTTCAAAATCTAACTACATATCTGCCCCTCTATATGCCGCTGGCTGTTTGGTGGCCTATAGTAAACCCCAAATAGTGTTACTGCATCCTTCTAATTATTGATCTCTACCCATATAGCCTCGCTGCCGTCCGTGGTGTCCTTCCGCAGTGCAGCTGTGATAGTATCTCTAACCAGTAGCGCAACCCCCCCCCCCCACCCCTTTTACATCCCGCTCTATCCCTCCTGAAACATCTGAATCCTGGAACGTTTAGCTGCCACATCTGCCCTTCCCTCTGCCAGGTCTCTGGCAACAACATAGAACATAGAACAGTACAGCACAGAACAGGCCCTTCGGCCCTCAATGTTGTGCCAAGCCATGATCACCCTACTCAACCCACATATCCACCCTATACCCGTAACCCCCCCCTTAACCTTACTTTTATTTGGACACTACGGGCAATTTAGCATGGCCAATCCACCTAACCCGCACATCTTTGGACTGTGGGAGGAAACCGGAGCACCCGGAGGAAACCCACGCACACAGGGGGAGGACGTGCAGACTCCACACAGACAGTGACCCAACCGGGAATCGAACCTGGGACCCTGGAGCTGTGAAGCATTTATGCTAACCACCATGCTACCCTGCTGCCCCAAAAACATCATAGTTCCAAGTTCTAAGTTCATGTGCCTTACCTGTTATAATTCGTGCATTAAAACATATACACTGCAGGCCACCAGTCCCGCTGATTTCAGCAACATCTCCAGATCTGCTCATCCTCAGTGTCATACTGGCCCTATTCCCTAGTTCTTCCACAATTTTCTTCACCATCAGGCCTGCTGCTCCTGTTCTTACCGGCCCGTCATACTAGTTTTATTCCAACAGTGTGACACGAGCATACCTCGCAGCAAGGATATTTTTGCATCTCCAGTTTAAACACAACCCGTCCTTCTTATGCAGGTCACACATGGCCCTGATGATCTCCCATTGGTCCATATATCTGAAACCCTCCATCCTACACCAGCTGTTTCGCCACAAGTTTAGCTGTTCTATATTCCTATTTCTAGCCTCACTAGCACGTGGCACAAGGTGTCATCCCTAGATTACAGCCTGAGAGACCCATTTTTTTAACTTTCTGCTTCGCTCCCTGAACGTTTGCTGCAGAACGTCATGCCCCTTCTTGCCTATGTAGTTAGTACCAATATTTACCACGACCACTGCCTGTTTGACCTCCCTCTTCAAGATGCCCTCTCCCCGTGCTGAGACATCCTGGAACTTGCAACCAAGGAGGCAACATACCATCCTGGAATCCCTTTGACGTCCACCGAAGAGACTATATGTGCCCCAGAGTTCCGTCCGACTATTGCTGTTCTGTGCTTTGACACTTCCTGCTGAACATCAGAGCCAGCCATGGTGCCACTTCTCTGGCGCTGCTGTTTTCCCTGATAGGTTGTTCCCCCAAACAGTATGCAGACTGGTATACATGTTCACGAGGGGGTAACCACAGGGTATTCCTGCACTGTATGCCTGCCCCTTTTGCTGTTCAGCCGTCTTAATGCTAGGACCTTGTGTGTGCCCACATCTCTGTAACTCTGATCTATGACGCTTTCTGCCACCTGCATGCTGCTAAGTGCATCCAACCGAACCACGCGGTTTGTGGGGAGCTGCCAAATGTTATACTTGCTGCAGATACCGTCGACCGGGACGCTGGAAGCGACACAGATCAGCCACATCTCAAAGTTGGAGCACTGCTCCCCGCTGAGTGACATTTGAGCACAAGCTAATTAATTTGAAATAAACACTTGAAATTGTGTTAGACTGAGTGACAATTAACTATATGACCCTGACCCTAGATTCAGGTTTAGGTTTAAGGTACGAGTGGCAAAGTTTACAGGAGAGTTCTGAGGCAAGTGTTTTACACAGAGTGTAGTGTTTGACTGGAACCTAGTGCCAGAGCAGGTGCAGGAAGCAGGGACAACAGTGACGTTTAAGGGGCACCTTGACAGGTACACGAATAGGATGGGAATAAACTGATTCGGACCCGGGAATTGCAGAAGATTTTAGTGCAGACGGGCAGCATAGTCGGCACAGGGTTGGAGAGGTGACGTACCTGTTCATGTGCTGTACTTTTCTTTGTTATTTGTAATACTGACATGAGCGTATGTATAGGCCTCCACCGTGGAACACATTCAGCTTTAGAACACTGTTCAATGTCACATTTTCAGGAGGTGTTTGAGAATTAAAACTGATCCTCTAACCAAATTATTATTATTTTTTGTATTTAAGATGCGGACACTGACAAGGACGCTGTCAAATCCGGTACAATTATATATCGGATATCGGTTTGGAAATTACGATCTTCATTTCACCACTACTCTGTTTTCTTTCTGCAGCTTACGTCAGATAAGTGACGGAGGCTTCTGGAATTTATGTCTCAGTCCTTCGCAAGCTTCAATCGCAAAATAATGAATATATTTTTTGCCGCAGCTTTCACTACCTCAACGCCTTCTGTATGTACTGATACTTAACAGTATTCTTTGATGGGCAGTGGCTCTTTGTTATTGTATCATATCCTCCAAAGAAGTGGCAATTACGATAGTGTCACATTTTACGACTGTTGAATGATGATCGAGTGATGGATAAATGAAGGGCTCGGACACCAAGGAAACGAGCCAGTTTCACCACGAGAAGTGTAGCAGGAGCAAATGACTTCAAACCAACAGACCACAGATTTCCGTGGTTTAATACTTGCACTGACATGACTATTCACCAATGAGAAATAAGGGCGATAAGTGGCTGTCCTTATTGCACTCGGGAAGAGACACTAATGCCAGCTGCATGACTGCTTCCCATAATCATTCTCGGTATTCATCACGATTTTCACATTATTAATCCATCAAGCCCGCTTCTATGAGGCGACATGTCCAACTGTATCACATATCCATGCCGATATTATCTGGGGCCCGATTGATAAGCTGAAACTGAATATGTAGCCGAGTGCAAATTCAATTTAACAGAACTTTCCATTGCACTTTCTTCCAGAACTTGAAATGCTCCGACAAAAATACAGTAAAGTATCAATTGCTATAAATTGGCTAATCCTCGATTGTTGTGTGCATTACATAAGTAAAAAAAAATGCTAAATTCCATTATGCCCTCGTGGTTTGGGAAACGGGATCAGGAATAAAAGCTGGGAAACTATTGAAACATTCACTCGGGAGTCAATACGAAATGTTGATTGAACTGGATTATGGAGGCATGCTGAGGTACGGCTGGCGGGTATTATGGAAGGAAAATTATCTACCGGCCCCATTTTCCTCTCTAAATCGTCGACAAGACGTGCCAACATTGATGTTACTTTCTGCGATATGTGGAAAATCAATGTGTCATCAAAGTCACTGGGATTTAGTTTAGTGGAACATCGATTGACTGCACTCAGGAAGTTTAAATACCGCATTGACAGACAGGTGAACCCTGGCTTTACCACACGATTTTGCTGTGCAGCTATTAAATTCTCCTGAATTCAGTGAAACTGAGTAACGGGAAAGGCTTATAACAGGCGAGCGCATTAATACACTAATGTTAAATATTTCACCAAAGCAGAAATTTACTACCTCATTATCTTTGAATTACATCCTTTTTAATGTATTACTAAATGTGCTCGTTCATTTAATCAGAAATATACCTGAGATAAAATGTATAGCCTGTCGGTTTAATGCTCTGCAGAAGCTTTCTCGCTGCACTTTAAACCCCTTCCAGTTTCCCCAGCAAAGGAAACACAGGTGAGCCAATACCACATGTTGTCCAGTCTCATGCGAATATTCCTTCCACTGGCTTTCCCATGTCGTTGATAATATATTGTTTTACACATTAAACGTTTGATCTATCCGGACTGTAGACAACGTAGTAATATAGTGAGCACACGTGGACACCCCCTGCGTCCAAAACTGTTCTGGATTAACATTTTTCAATTATTTGACAAAATATGGCGACTTGCAAATTGCAAAAAAAGTGCAGAAAAATTAAAGTCTACATCCAGTGTATTCCAGTGTTTGGTGGCTAACTTCAGGTGAAATCATCATGCAGAGATATTAAAAATCGTGAGGGTGTTCGAAGGCGAAAATGGGGAAAACCTGTTAGAAAATGATCAAGTACTCGAGGGTACACATTTCGTATTTCCAAATATGTAAATATACGGCGAGAAAAAAATGTGTTTTCGCACAACGATTGGTTTGGGTTGGAATGGACTGCTTTGAAGTGCAGCCGAGGTGTGTTAAATAGATTAATGCCAGAGAGAATAATATGATCAGTTGAATAGAAACAATGTGCACGTGAATTGGGGAAAAACACGGGATGGCATAGTCATGGCGCTTGTTTGCAAACATATAACGGGTAGGATAGGCCAAAGGATCTTTGCGAGTTTGTAATTTTGTGTTCTCAACAATCAACCAAACATGAAGCAAAAAACATCGTAAATTGGTCAATTTGCCTTCAATACAAACGTCATAACTCCAGTGTCTCAGCATTCTCCACATTTTAAAAGTAATTTCCATATGTACGCAAACGTTTTTAAATGAATAGTGTTTCATACCAAAGAATCTACGGGATAATTGTATCTATTAACATTTGTTTCAACAGTTGACGCCTGCATTAAAGTTTTAGGTACGTCTAGCCGAAATCAAATTAACAATGGTAGATGGTATCAACTCTTCTTCTTGAGCAGTCCCTCGGGGTCGAGAGTGACTTATGTCTACGCCGGGCCCTTTGTTCCTGTGGTGAATAGGCCAATGTTGAATACGCAAATTGTGCCGCAGGTTTTGCAGGTGGTGTTTGATGAGATCGGCGGGGGACGCTCTCTCTGTTGCCTCTTTACTTTTTCCTCTGATAAGTATGCTCTTCGCGAGCTCCACCCTGCGAGAATCGGGGTGATTGGTGCCTTCGCTGGGGCTTCATGTACAGTTTTTCCGTTCTGAGGCAAGCATCAGGGAGGATTTTACTGTGTCATTGTGACGTTTTAACTATCCTGCTCGTCATCGCTTGTTTATAACTAGCTCGGGTTAGACCGCTGGTTTTGGACGTCTTATATCGGGATTTCGGGCAATGAGGCCCACCCATCGCATCTGGCCAACCGTGACCAGTGCCTCCTTATTCGGAGTATTGAACAGGGAAAGGATACGTAAGGTGGTGCACATCACGAACCTGTGGATCTGTGGTATTTTGCCCAGGTGACGTTGGTTATCCGTTTCCTGGGAACGTGGGTGTCTGTGGCACATGATGGGTGTTTCACATGCATAGAGCAGCGTGGCGACCACGGTGCACTGTAAACTATGCGCTTGGTGCTGGATTATAGGTGTCGTAAACCCTGGTCCTCATGCGGCCGGACATTGCACTGTCGCATTGGAATGGATGCTGCAATTCATTGTCAATGTCTGCACACACCAAGAGGAGTTTCCTGAATTATGGGAAATGATTCACCTTGCCCAGTGGATCACGATGGATGATGTTGGTGGAGGTAGTGTTGTGCGGCAGGAGCCGGTTGGTAGCGATTTTTTTATGGATGTGTAGTACGAGTCCCATTTTGCCATATTGCCCCAAATTGCTGGTGCTTGAGGGAAATATTTGTATCCTTACTGACTACAGATGACGTCCAAGATGATTGGAGAATAGACAATGTTGCTCCATTGTTTAAGTACGGCAGCAAGAATAATTCAGGTAATTGCCGGTCAGTGAGCCTTACACGATTAGTCGGGCAATATTGGAGAGGATACTTCGTGACAGTTTGCACTGGCATTTAGAAATACGTGGGCATATTAGTTGGATACAACATGGTTTTATGAAAGACAGTTCGTGTCTAACGATTTGATTGAGTATTTCGAGGAAGTGATGAAGGTGATTGATAAGGGTAAAGCAGTGGAATTTGATTACAGGGATTCCAGTAAGGCCTTTAACACGGTCCCTTATGGCAGACTGGTACAGAAGGTGAATTCGCATGGGATTAGAGATGAGCTGGCAAGATTGATACATAACTTGCGTTCTCACAGAAGGGAGAGGACAGCAGTGGAATGTAAAATTCTGAATGAATGGCTGTGATTATTGGCTTCCTCGGGGATCAGTACTGTGACCTTTCCTGTTCATAATATATGTAAATGATTTGGACGAAAATGTAGCTGATTTAATTAGTAAGTTTGAGGACGCCACGAAATTGTTGGAATTGCAGATAGCGGTGTGGATCGTCAGAGGACACAGTAGTGTATTGCTCGAGACGTGGGATGAGAGATGGCAGATGGAGTTTTATCCGGCGAAATGTGTTCTAATGTATTTTAAAAGGTTTCATATATATATGGGAAATCTACAGTGGATCGAAGAAAACTTCAGAGGGACCTGGTGCATACCTACACAGGTCACTGAAAGTGGCAACATAGGCGGAGAAGGTAGTGAAGAAATCAAATGGAACACTTGCCTTCATGGGACAATGATGTGGAGATGCCGGCGTTGGACTGGGGTGAGCACAGTAAGAAGTCTTACAACACCAGGTTAAAGTCCAACAGGTTTGTTTCAAACACGAGCTTTCGGAGCACGGCTCCTTCTTCAGGTGAATGGAAAGGCTTGTTCCAGAAATGTTTATATAGACACAGTCAGAGATGCCCCGGAATGCGAGCACCTGCAGGCAATCAAATCATCAAAGATGCAGAGAGAGAGGTAACTCCAGGTTAAAGAGGTGTGAATTGTCCCAAGCCAGTTCAGTCGGTAGGCCTCTGCAAGTCCAGGCTTGTTGGTGGGGGCCGAATGTAATGCGACATGAATCCCAGATCCCGGTTGAGTCCGCATTCATGCGTGCGGAACTTAGCTATAAGTTTTTGCTCAGCAATTTTGCGTTGTCGCGTCTCCTGAAGGCCTCCTTGTAGAATGCTGACCCGGAGATCAGAGGCTGAATGTCCTTGACTGCTGAAGTGTTCCCCAACTGGAAGGGAACAGTCCTGCCTGTTGATAGTCGCACGATGCCCGTTTATTCGTTGTCGCAGTTCCGCACGCAGAGGCCGTCGTGGGCGTACGTACGACAGGGCCTTGAAAATACATGGATTGGACGGAAATAGAGGAAAATGTCCCCTGATGGTTCGTGGGTTGTTGTTTCGACGGGCAGCATGGCCGGTGCAGACTTGGAGGCCCGAAGGTTCTGTTCGTGTGCTGTAATGTTCTTTGTTCTTTGTTCGTTGTAGGCAGGGAAGTTTTTCCTCTGGCTTCTTCTGTACAATAAATGGTGTTGATCTCAGAATGCCGGTTTAGAGATGTACCGTGGAACTGAGAAGAAATGCCTTATGCAATTTACCGTAACCGTGCGAAAATCTGCACCGAAACAGGCTGTGGATGGCATGCAATTGAATATATTTTGGAAACTAATCGGTATCATTCCAGATTCGGAAATTGTCAGTTGGTATTGGTAGCGTGTTGAAGTGTAGCATCGACTTATTGGATCAGCCATAATCACGTTAAAAAGCAGGCCAGATTCAAAATGCGTAATGGGCAACGTGTGCTTCAAATCACCATGTCCCAGTGTTTCTCATGGCATTATTGGCAAACTACTCACATGTTACTCCTTTAATACATGCCATTTGGCTTTATATTAAACAACAGCAGGTTGTCTGAATAATTCCCGCATTTATCTGGGCGAAGATATTTTGGGATTTTGGACGAACTGCCATTTGAAATGAACAACTGGCTGTTTCTTTCACGCTGGCATCGTTCAAATCTTAACGAACAGCATAAAGGCTAGCTCCACACTGCTGCATATCAAATAAAATGATTATCACTTATTGTCACAAGTAGGCTTCAAATGAAGTTGCTGTGAAAAGCCCCTGGTCGCCACATTCCAGCGCTTGTTGGGGGAGGTTGGAACGGGAATTGAACCGTGCTGCTGGCATGCCTTGGGCTGCTTTAAATGCCAGCTATTTAGCCCAGTGTTCGAACCCACCCGTGTTATGCTTATCTTGTGTTGGTTATCTGGCACATGCTGGCCATGGTGAACATAGTATTTGCAAGCGGCGGTGATTCCTGCTGAGCTACATATCATAACAAAGGGAATGGCTTAAACTCCTCAAATGCGTTGTAAAGAGCACATGGCATCTCAATGACAGTTAAAATAGATTAACAATTTATTTCTAGAGCAATTATTCAAGATAGAATGTATGCAATTCAACAGCACAATTGCACAAGTGAGCAACATTACCAAATAAAAAAAAAAGCCATTTAATATTTTGCTTTGTTTAGTGATGTTTCCTGAGAGCAACTTGCTAATTAAAATTGAAACTTAGACCTCCAGTTCAAATACGTCTGTGCACTTACAGAGCGCTTCAGTTGGCGGAAAGTGCACGAATGAAACTGGTCGTGTTCAAAATGGCGGATCCAGGAATTCAGCTCTCCCGCAACAGGGGGTGAATCCAGTTAGGATTGCGCTTATATCTTCTGACAGTGTCTGAATCTTCAGATTTCTGACACAGCCCCTGATAATTTGAGCACTGAGACGCGGTAAATTAATTTATAGAAGCACACGGTGTCCTCGGAAATATATTGACTGAGACCATGACATCCTTGTGCATCCATCGTTGAAAGTAAGGGTGAAGAGCCAGCAGGCTTTAAAGAAGGCAACTGTCATGCTCTCCTGCAGAGGGATATGATTTACGTATAGGTATAGGAATATCTTACTGCAATTTTGTGGGCTTTGGTGAGGCCACACCTGGAGTATTGTGTGAAGTTTTTGTGTAATATATGACAAAGAAGGGAATGCAGACAAGGTTTACCAGTTTGATTGCAGGATGGCGGGATTACCATGTGAGGCAAAACTAGGTTGATATGGAGACGCCGGCGTTGGACAAAACGGAATACTGCAATGAAGTGTATAGACTACTCAAAAATGAGGAACACTACAGACATGTACCCGCAGATCCGACCAAGGTACACACCCAATAAGTCAACAGACTGATCAAGACACTGGATCCAGACCTTCTAACGCCCGACATGCTCTCAGCCCACAGGTTGTAGATTTCTCCAGCCTCCCGAAAATACACAAGGCCAACACACGAGCCCATCCTACCGTTTTAGGCAATGGGACCCTGTGTGAGAACCTCTCAGGCTGCGTCGAGAAAATCTTGAAACCCATTGTACAAGGAATACCAGCTTCTGACGCGACCCGACGGATTCTTACAGAAATTCAGCACCCATTGACCAGTTGAACGTATCGGCACTCGACAGAAGCACCCCCATGAAGACGGCATTGCTGCAACAACTTAGTACTCAACACCGACAACTGACAATCTCCAGACGCAATTCTACAACTCATGTGCTTCTTTCTGTACCACAACATCTTCACCTTGGACAACAAGTAATTAATCTAGGCACACAGAACAGCCATAGGGACCAAATGCGCAACTCAATACGCCAACACCTTCGTGCACAGGTTTCAGCAAGACCTCCCCACCGCACAACCATCAACAGACGTTATTCATCAGATACAGCGATGACATTTTATTCCTTTATACCCACGATGAAGAATCACTGAAACGACTGCACAACGACATCACTAAGTTGCAACCGAGGACTCGCCATAGAATTCTCTCCAAAATCGTTTGCATTTTCCACTTCTCCAGCTTCCACCCGAAAAACATTAAAGGAATCATTCACCATGGGCAAGCCCTCTGTACACAGGATCTGCACAGGCGAGGAGGAGCGTAATAGACATGTACAGAAGCTGAAAGATGCCATTGTATGAATGGGATATGGCGCTCGACTCATTCATTGACAACTCCAAAGCGCCACACCAAAAAACCGCGCTGACCTCCTCAGATGACAAAAACGGGACCAATCTACAGAGTATACTTTGTCATTCAATACTTCCCCAGAGCGGAGAAATTAAGACCACGTTTTTGTAGCCTTCAACACGTCATCGATTATGGTGAACGTCTTGCCAAGGTCATTCCCACACCCCTACTAATTGCCTTCAAACATCCGCGCAACCTCAAAGACACCATTGTTTGCAGCAATCTACCCAGCCTTCAGAACAGCGACTACGACCCCACACGACCCTGGAATGGTAATCTCTGGAAGACTTGCCAGGTTATCGGCGTGGGTACCACCATTACACGTGAGAAAACCACATACCAGTTTCGCGGCATATACTCGTGCCACTCGGCCAACTTTGTGAATCTCATATGCTGCATGAAAGGAAGCGTGGTACATTGGCGAGGCCAATGAATGGACATCGCGCGACAATCGCCAAGCAGTAATGTTCCTTTCCAGTCGGAGAACAATTCAAGGGCATTCAGCGTCTGATCATCGGGTAAGCGTTCTCCAAGGCAGTCTCCAGGATGCGCGACAACGCAGCAAGCCGAACAGAAAATGAAAGGAAAGTTCCGCACCCATGAGTATGGCATCAACTGGGACCTTGGGTTCATGTTGCATTTCATTCATTCCCCCATCCCCCTTAACCAGCTGCACTGTGCTTTTGAAATACTACTAGCTGTCCTGACTACCGACAATTCACTCCTCTTTGAGCTGGGATTACGCACCACCTATTGCCCCCAGCCTGCCCCCGTAACCCAATCTCAACGTTGTGTACTCAAAAGGGGAACTTTAGCGTGGACAATCCACATAACCTGTATATCTTTATGCATGAACGTCCACATCTTCGGCCTGTGGGAGGAAACCGTAAGGAACACCACAAATCACGAGTAGAAATGAGAAACCGACAGAGACGGTTACCCGAGGCCGGACTTGAACCCATATCCCTTGAGCTGTGAAACAGCGGTTCGAACCATTGTGCTGCTGTGCTGCCCACTTCATAATCTTTAACCATGTCTCAAGTAGGCGTGCATTGTCACTGTAATGAAGTTATTCCTAAAACTGCCTGCTTGCCAGGCTCCGGCGCCTCTTTGCGAACACTCGGGAGCACTCTACACCGTCATCATCGTCACAGTTCATTATTCCTGGAAGAAATTCTCTGGTGAATCTTGTCTGAACTCATTCCAAAGCCTTCAAATCTGTCCTGCACAATTCCATCTAATTGAGGCCTATCTGTGACTTATATAAATCAACGATACAAATTACTCATGAACTGGGCTGGATTAGCACAGGGCTAATTAGCTGACATTTAAAGCAGACCATTGTCGGCCAGCAGCCCGAGTTCAATTCCCGTAGCAGCCTCCCAGAACAGACGGCGGAATGTGTCAACTAGAGGCTTTTCACAGTAACTTAATTTGAAGCCTACCTGAGACAATATGTGATTTTCATTTCATTTCAAATTAATAAATCTTAAAATGTTATCGGTTTCATTTTCTGCTTCATGAATATATCATGCTTTCTTTGCTGCCACGTGTCCATGCACCCACGGGGCTCTCTGATTGTGAAGCTCCTGTAAATTTCCTCCATTCGTTTTAAACTGTCTCTCCATCTTCTTCGGAACAATATGAGACACCGCACATTTTTTCTTCAATGTACATAATTTGCGAAATCCCGTCAAAATTGCCAGAAGTCTGACAAATCCACAAAATTAACAATGCTTATTTGAACTGCAAGACCATTCTTGTTGCTTCTTGTCTTCAGCTCATCCGCATGTACTTCAGTGCATCTCCTAACGTCTCGATGCAGGCCATTAAAGTATATCTGGAAGATAAATTAGAGGTGAAACTCTAATTCTGACCCCCTTCCAATCAGTGAAAGCAAACAGCTGTTCTCATTATTTATATACTGACAGTCTTATCCAATATACTATTGAATCTTTTTTCCCATGATATTGAATTTGCCTGTCGTGTTGAACCCTGAAATACGAATTTCTGAAAGCTGTAGACACGACATCAGCAACGTTGCACTTATGAACCTTTGTACCACCATCATAATAACCGTCAACGTACTTAATCATTCTACATCTCTATTCAACATATTTGACGCTCTTTCGCTTATTAACAAACATTTTGAATAATTATCAAAGAAAACAACTGAAAAGTGCATATTGCCGAAAATGTACAGACAGGGCAGCACGGTAGCATTGTGGATAGCACAATCGCTTCACAGCTCCAGGGTCCCAGGTTCGATTCCGGCTTGGGTCACTGTCTGTGCGGAGCCTGCACATCCTCCCCGTGTGTGCGTGGGTTTCCTCCGGGTGCTCCGGTTTCCTCCCACAGTCAAAAGATGTGCAAGTTAGGTGGATTGGCCATGATAAATTGCCCTTATTATCCAAAATTGCCCTTAGTGTTGGGTGGGGTTACTGGATTATGGGGATAGGGTGGAGGTGTTAAGCTTGGGTAGGGTGCTCTTTCCAGGAGCTGGTGCAGACTCGATGGGACGAATAGCCTCCTTCTGCACTGTAAATTATATAATATACCTTTCAAAAACAGACAATTGCTAACCTACTCCTATCTACACACAAATGACAGCGCACGAAGTGTAGAACATCCCCGCCGAGCATCTGAAGGTTCTGGGGAAATTTGCATACGTGCAGTGCGGTCAGCCTAAGTTGAAGGTGAACCTGCGAAGAAGACCCAAGGAGTTTGAGTAAAGGCAAGCAACCAGCAGAGGGCAGCAGAGCAGAGCTACTGATCAGCTGTTCTGGGGAAATTTGCATACGTGCAGTGCGGACAGCCTAAGTTGAAGGTGAACCTGCGACCCAAGGAGTTTGAGTAAAGGCAAGCAACCAGCAGAGGGCAGCAGAGCAGAGCTACTGATCAGCTGTTCTGGGGAAATTTGCATACGTGCAGTGCGGTCAGCCTAAGTTGAAGGTGAACCTGCGAAGAAGACCCAAGGAGTTTGAGTAAAGGCAAGCAACCAGCAGAGGGCAGCAGAGGAGGGCAGCAGAGCAGAGCTACTGATCAGCTGTTCTGGGGAAATTTGCATACGTGCAGTGCGGTCAGCCTAAGTTGAAGGTGAACCTGCGAAGAAGACCCAAGGAGTTTGAGTAAAGGCAAGCAACCAGCAGAGGGCAGCAGAGCAGAGCTACTGATCAGCTGTTCTGGGGAAATTTGCATACGTGCAGTGCGGTCAGCCTAAGTTGAAGGTGAACCTGCGAAGAAGACCCAAGGAGTTTGAGTAAAGGCAAGCAACCAGCAGAGGGCAGCAGAGCAGAGCTACTGATCAGCTGTTCTGGGGAAATTTGCATACGTGCAGTGCGGTCAGCCTAAGTTGAAGGTGGTTTGTGGAGGGGCTGTTGGCAAGTGACAGTTAAACCCGAAACACTTTGTGAGTGTTTCCCACCCCACGGTGGTTGGGAAGCTGGAGCAGGGGCCTGTCGTGAAGGCGAGTGAGTGCCTTTAAATTTGCTTACCTTTCAGTGGGATCAGGGTTTGAGGTAATATCAGGTAAGCTCTTCCTTTCTTTTTCTTTTTCTTGTTTTTTTTAATCTAGAGGGGATGTCAGGGAAGGCAGTACAATGCTCCTCCTGCAGAATGTTTGAGGTGAGGGACGCCGTCAGTGTCCCTGCTGATTTCATCTGTGGGAAGTGCACCCAACTCCAGCTCCTCAAAAACCGTGTTAGGGACCTGGAGCTTGAGCTGGATGAACTTCGGATCATTCGGGAGGCAGAGGGGGTCATAGATAGGAGCTTCAGGGAAGTAGTTACACCAAAGACTGGAGATAGATGGGTAACTGTAAGCGGGACTGGGAAGAAGCAGTCAGTGCAGGGACCCCCTGCGGTCATTCCCCTGAGTAACAAGGATACCGTTTTGGATACTTGTGGGGGGGACGACTTACCAGGGGTAAGCCATGGGGTACGGGCCTCTGGCACGGAGTCTGTCCCTGTTGCTCAGAAGGGAAGGGGGGAAAGGAGTAGAACATTAGTAATTGGGGACTCAATAGTCAGGGGCACAGATAGGAGATTTTGTGGGAGCGAGAGAGACTCACGTTTGGTATGTTGCCTCCCAGGTGCAAGGGTACGTGATGTCTCGGATCGTGTTTTCCGGGTCCTTAAGGGGGAGGGGCAGCAGCCCCAAGTCGTAGTCCACATTGGCACTAACGACATAGGTAGGAAAGGGGACAAGGATGTCAGGCAGGCCTTTAGGGAGCTAGGATGGAAGCTCAGAGCGAGAACAAACAGAGTTGTTATCTCTGGGTTGTTGCCCGTGCCACGTGATAGTGAGATGAGGAATAGGGAGAGAGAGCAATTAAACACGTGGCTACAGGGATGGTGCAGGCGGGAGGGATTCAGATTTCTGGATAACTGGGGCTCTTTCTGGGGAAGGTGGGACCTCTATAGACAGGATGGTCTACATCTGAACCTGAGGGGCACCAATATCCTGGGGGGGAGATTTGTTAGTACTCTTTGGGGGGGTTTAAACTAATTCAGCAGGGGCATGGGAACCTGGATTGTAGTTTTGGGGTGCGAGAGATTGAGAGTAGAGAGGTCAGGAGCACAGTTTTGACTTCGCAGGAGGGCGGCAGTGTTCAGGTCTGTGGTTTGAAGTGTGTCTATTTCAATGCCAGGAGTATACGAAATAAGGTAGGGGAACTGGCAGCATGGGTTGGTACCTGGGACTTCGATGTTGTGGCCATTTCAGAGACATGGATAGAGCAGGGACAGGAATGGTTGTTGCAGGTTCCGGGGTTTAGGTGCTTTAGTAAGGTCAGAGAAGGGGGCAAAAGAGGGGGAGGTGTGGCGCTGCTAGTCAAGGACAGTATTACGGTGGTAGAAAGGATGCAAGATGGGGACTCTTCTTCCGAGGTAGTATGGGCTGAGGTTAGAAACAGGAAAGGAGAGGTCACCCTGTTGGGAGTTTTCTATAGGCCACCTAATAGTTCTAGAGATGTAGAGGAAAGGATGGCGAAGATGATTCTGGAAAAGAGCGAAAGTAACAGGGTAGTTGTTATGGGAGACTTTAACTTTCCTAATATTGACTGGAAAAGATATAGTTCGAGTACATTGGATGGGTCGTTCTTTGTACAATGTGTGCAGGAGGGTTTTCTGACACAATATGTTGACAGGCCAACAAGAGGTGAGGCCACTTTGGATTTGGTTTTGGGTAATGAACCAGGCCAGGTGTTAGATCTGGAGGTAGGTGAGCACTTTGGAGACAGTGACCACAATTCGGTGACCTTTACGTTAGTGATGGAAAGGGATAAGTATACCCCGCAGAGCAAGAGTTATAGCTGGGGGAAGGGCAATTATGATGCCATTAGACATGACTTAGGATGTGTTGGTTGGAGAAGTAGGCTGCAAGGGTTGGGCACACTGGATATGTGGAGCTTGTTCAAGGAACAGCTATTGCATGTTCTTGATAAGTACGTACCAGTCAGGCAGGGAGGAAGGGGTCGAGCGAGGGAACCGTGGTTTACCAAAGAAGTGGAATCTCTTGTTAAGAGGAAGAAGGAGGCCTATGTGAAGATGAGGCGTGAAGTTTCAGTTGGGGCACTTGATAGTTACAAGGAAACGAGGAAGGATCTAAAGAGAGAGCTGAGACGAGCAAGGAGGGGACATGAGAAGTCTTTGGCAGGTAGGATCAAGGAAAACCCAAAAGCTTTCTATAGGTATGTCAGGAATAAAAGAATGACTAGGGTAAGAGTAGGGCCAGTCAAGGACAGTGGTGGGAAGTTGTCTGTGGAGGCTGAGGAGATAAGCGAGATACTAAATGAATACTTTTCGTCAGTATTCACTCAAGAAAAAGATAATATTGTGGAGGAGAATGCTGAGACCCAGGCTATTAGAATAGATGGCATTGAGGTGCGTAGGGAAGAAGTGTTGGCAATTCTGGACAAGGTGAAAATAGATAAGTCCCCGGGGCCGGATGGGATTTATCCTAGGATTCTCTGGGAAGCCAGGGAAGAGATTGCTGAGCCTTTGGCTTTGATTTTTATGTCATCATTGGCTACAGGAATAGTGCCAGAGGACTGGAGGATAGCAAATGTGGTCCCTTTGTTCAAGAAGGGGAGTAGAGATAACCCCGGTAACTATAGGCCGGTGAGCCTAACGTCTGTGGTGGGTAAAGTCTTGGAGAGGATTATAAAAGATACGATTTATAATCATCTAGATAGGAATAATATGATTAGGGATAGTCAGCATGGTTTTGTGAAGGGTAGGTCATGCCTCACAAACCTTATCGAGTTCTTTGAGAAGGTGACTGAACAGTTAGACGAGGGTAGAGCAGTTGATGTGGTGTATATGGATTTCAGTAAAGCGTTTGATAAGGTTCCCCACGGTCGGCTATTGCAGAAAATACGGAGGCTGGGGATTGAGGGTGATTTAGAGATGTGGATCAGAAATTGGCTAGTTGAAAGAAGACAGAGAGTGGTAGTTGATGGGAAATGTTCAGAATGGAGTTCAGTTACGAGTGGCGTACCACAAGGATCTGTTCTGGGGCCGTTGCTGTTTGTCATTTTTATAAATGACCTAGAGGAGGGCGCAGAAGGATGGGTGAGTAAATTTGCAGACGACACTAAAGTCGGTGGAGTTGTAGACAGTGCGGAAGGATGTTGCAGGTTACAGAGGGACATAGATAAGCTGCAGAGCTGGGCTGAGAGGTGGCAAATGGAGTTTAATGTGGAGAAGTGTGAGGTGATTCACTTTGGAAAGAATAACAGGAATGCGGAATATTTGGCTAATGGTAAAATTCTTGGTAGTGTGGATGAGCAGAGGGATCTCGGTGTCCATGTACATAGATCCCTGAAAGTTGCCACCCAGGTTGATAGGGTTGTGAAGAAGGCCTATGGTGTGTTGGCCTTTATTGGTAGAGGGATTGAGTTCCGGAGCCATGAGGTCATGATGCAGCTGTACCAAACTCTGGTACGGCCGCATTTGGAGTATTGCGTACAGTTCTGGTCGCCTCATTATAGGAAGGACGTGGAAGCTTTGGAACGGGTGCAGAGGAGATTTACCAGGATGTTGCCTGGTATGGAGGGAAAATCTTATGAGGAAAGGCTGATGGACTTGAGGTTGTTTTCGTTAGAGAGAAGAAGGTTAAGAGGTGACTTAATAGAGGCATACAAAATGATCAGAGGGTTAGATAGGGTGGACAGCGAGAGCCTTCTCCCGCGGATGGAGGTGGCTAGCACGAGGGGACATAGCCTTAAATTGAGGGGTAATAGATATAGGACAGAGGTCAGAGGTGGGTTTTTTACGCAAAGGGTGGTGAGGCCGTGGAATGCCCTACCTGCAACAGTAGTGAACTCGCCAACATTGAGGGCATTTAAAAATTTATTGGATAAGCATATGGATGATAAGGGCATAGTGTAGGTTAGATGGCCTTTAGTTTTTTTTTCCATGTCGGTGCAACATCGAGGGCCGAAGGGCCTGTACAGCGCTGTATCGTTCTATGTTCTATGTTCTATGTTCATCACTTTATACAGATTCAAGACGGATATCAAGTCTTCACCCAGGCTGATTCCTTGACTGTAGATCTCCAGTTGTACAACATATACTTTTTGGTGTAAAGAAGGTGAAGGTAAGAATATCTGCCCTCACCCCCATGTAAAAAGACAGGGAGTCCCAAACTCTAAACCTTGGGAGCAGTGTCAAAATGGAGGCCCAGAATCCGACAAGATTAAGGCAAACCCAAAACGTGTGAGTGTAATTTGCCGTGAACAACGTGCCCATTTTCTTTCCATTTCATTCAATAAGTCACTAATGTTTCCGTTGTGCAACGCATTCTCTGCTGTATATTGACCTAAACCAAACTCAGTGTAGCACAATGTGAATTGGAATTCACCCTGTAGAGGGATTCTTTCCAAACCACATCAGTGAGCTCATAGCCTATTCTTTCATTAATTTCATATATACTCTATATAAACAGACTGGATCAGAAGATTAAATTAGTTGTACAGATTACCACTTGACCCTCTCCCCTTCTGTGACAATGCCAGTTCCTTCTACAGCAGTGAAGGAAGGGTTGGGCAGGGGGAAGGACGAAATATACTTCCGTGCGAAATCCTGAGGCTGAAAAGAAACGCAAAATGTTCCAACAAGACAGATTATTTCTGACTGAGAGTTTAACAGGTGGGCAAAGCATCAACCTGGGAATAAATCCACAAGGAGCAGAAGGCCTCCCGTTCTCCAGGATCCGACGGATGGATAGAAGTACATTATGTAGTGATTGTTCTCACATATCTGTAAAATATGGGCATTAAGGGGAGACTGAAGTGTTTCGAAACGTCTTCCAAATCCTGAGAGATGAAGTCACCAAAGGTTTTAGGTACTTCCTACATCAGAGAAGGGCATTGGTGCATAATTATGGGAGGAGGAAGGTGACTGTGTGAAACACAATACCTGTCATCTACCCCGGTTTGATTTGGTGTTAGACGGCCAAGGTCGGATTTTTGTATTTGTTGGCAGCCCAGTAATAATACAGGAAATTCGGGCGGTCCAAGCCTCCCGCTCCTCTTTATCTCTGAAGCAGAGTGCTGCGTACCCTGGGGCTCGTATCTTCCCAGACAGATGCCGATTTGCATTTGTTTACTGCAATAAAAAACGCTCTGGATAAAAAAAATGGGGATTTGTAAAGAAGAACAAATACCTAGGCAGCACATTCATCTAAATAGTTTGCATCTGCCGCTAGTCAGGGAAAGGTCATTCCATCCCTCTACGTGCATTTTATCCTTCCTGATGATGCATGAAC
Source organism: Scyliorhinus canicula (assembly GCF_902713615.1). Taxonomy (NCBI): domain Eukaryota; kingdom Metazoa; phylum Chordata; class Chondrichthyes; order Carcharhiniformes; family Scyliorhinidae; genus Scyliorhinus; species Scyliorhinus canicula. The sequence goes on along the minus strand of NC_052157.1, from coordinate 87,082,415 downwards.
ATCTCAGTTTGTGGGCTGTTGCCCCGTTATGGCCATGCGGATTTCCAGTTATCAAAAACTAGAGGGTGAGCAGTCAAATGGCAGAATACCAAACTGACATCTTCTGGCTAATGTGTTCACGGGAAAACTAATCAGCATGGGCCTATTATGATTAAAGAGGTAAAGCGTGCCTCAAAGATTAGTGTGGGGAAAATGGGTTTGAATTCATGGGACATTGGCACCAGTACAGGTGAAGAGGTGGCCTGCTCCGAAGGGATGGTCTTCATCCGAAACAAGCTGAGACCAGAACTTGAGCGCATTGGGTAACTAGAGCTGTAGATAGGGCAGTAAACCAAATTGGTGGGGGCGGGGGGGGGGGGGGGGGGGCGCTGTTCAGATGTATGTGAAACTAGAAATCCCAATGTCAAATGAGGAAGCAAGAATACAGGTTAACATTCTGGTGGATAGTTACTAGAAAATAAATGTGAGGGACAGAAGAGTTGAACGTCTTTCTGCACCAAGGAATTATGGAAGAGTAGATAAATCTAACATTAAAACGAAAGAGAAATTTTGTGTATCTAAATGCAAGAAGCATTCGTCACAAACTTGATGAGCTAAATATGCAAACTGAACCAAAATAACATGACCCTGGTGGGCATTACTGAAACATAGTTACAAGCAGACCAGATCTGTGAACGACTATCCAAGGGTATGCAGTATTTTGGAAAAAAAATAGGATGAAAGGAAAAGGAGGGGCATGGTGCTGATGGTGGGTAAAGAGATCAGTGCTGCAATGAGAAATGACAAAAACACTGGAGATCAAGATGTCGAATCAATCTGGGTGGAAATAAGAAGTAACAAAGGGAAGACGTCCTTGGTAGGTATAATCAATAGGTCCCCAAATAGTATATCTACAGTGGGTCACATAATTCACCAGGAAATACTCGGGGCTTGCAAGAGAGTTACTGCAATAATAATGGTTGATTTTAATATGCGCATCGACTGGAGGAATCAAATTGGCAAGGGTAGCCTGGAGACAGAGTCATTTGAATGAATTAAAGATTGTTTCTTGGAATAGTATGATGGGAGCCAACCGGGGAGGAGGCTACTCTCGATTTCGCATTTTGTAATGAGGAGCGCTTCATTAATAACCTCATAGATTCGGATCCTATAGGATCCTGGTAGAATTAAAGATACAGTTTGGGGGCGAGGATGTGGAGCCCCCACACTAGTTTTTTGTAATGAAACGAAGGAAACTAAAAAGGCTTCGCGTCTGATTTGGCACGTTTCGACAGGGAAATAAGTCTAAAAGTTAGGACAGCTGATAAGCAGTGACAGTTACAGAAGGAGATACACAATTCCACACAACTAAAATGTATCCCAGTGAGGAAAAAAGATGGAGAGATGGGGAAAATAAATCCACGGCGAAGCAAGGAGGTCAAGGACATATAAAGACAAAAAGTGCGTTATATCACATTGCAAAGGCAAGTGGAATACTAGGATATTGAGAAACATTCAAACATAATCACGTGATACGAAAGAAGTAATAAATAAAGTTAAGATGAATTACGGGGGAAAATAGCACAGTATATCAAAAAGGACACCACAAGCTGCCTATCGACATAAATGGGATTAGAGTCATTCAGGTGAACGTTAGCGCCTTGGAAGGCGAAAATGGTGAGTTCATAATGGGGAACACAGCAATGGGGGAAATGCTAAATCAGTGCTTTTCCACATTTTTCACGATAGGGTCCATCAGTACAATTGCTGCAGGAACGGGCAATTCAAAAGTGATAGAAAGTGTGGCACTTGGAACAATCAGCATCAATTGGAAAGCGGTCAACATGAAATCCTTGAGCCTGAGTGCACGCATGCCCCCTGGGCCTGATGGCCGACATCCGAGCGTGTGAAAGGAAGTGGCAGCAGAGATAGTGGGTCCATTGTTTATAATATTCCAAAATTCCATGGACACAGGAAAAGTGGATTGGGAAAACGGTACCGTACCGCCCTATTCAAAACGGAAGGGGCAGAATGTGGGAAATTACAGGCAAGTTTCTTTAACATCTGCTGTTGGAAAATTATTGGAGTCAATTGTCAAGGACGTAATATCAGGGCTTTTGGAAAGCCAAAAGGCTATCAATAGAGTCAGAATGGCGTTATGAAGGGCACACCATATTTGACTAATTTGATTGAGTTCTTCGTAGACGTAACAACAAAGTGGATAAAGGACATCTGGTCTTCCGGAAGGCATTTGATAACGTGCCGCACAGAACGTGAATTTACTATTTGAGATCAAATGGCATTACCGGTGAATTAGCAACAATAAGAGACTTCAAATTTATAACAAATTTGAGGAAAAACTACTTCTCCCAAAGGGTTGTGAATCTATGGAATTCGCTTCCCCAGAGTGCGGTGGATGCAGGCACAGTGAGGAACTTTAATGAGCAGTTAGAGAGATTTGTAATTGGTAGTGCATTGAAGGATTATGGAGATCGGGCAGTTCGGTGGAGTTTAGTCCAGGATGGGATCAGCGACGATGACATTTAGGATTTAAGGCTCGGGAGGCTAAATTGCCTACTCCCGTTCCTAGAGCACGTGTGCCAGGGAGGAGACGGTCTGGTTTATTCAGCAATCCAGCTCATGGCCTGCAACATTTTCAGCAGCAGATGAGGAACATATCACCCATGATATATTGGCGAAGGAACCTCGATCGGCCGAATGGCCTAATCCTGCTACTATATCTTATGAACTGATGAAACACCCATTTTTACTCATGTTTAATTTGCCAGAGCGTGTGCTGGATCTCGTGATTCACTTTATGATATTTTCTGTTGAGGAGCCCGGATCTGTAATATAGAAAAGTAGAAATATAGAAATGTGCGCATAGTGAGGTCAGGTATTCCTCGCCCACTCAGTGTCTTCCCATCCATCACACTGACGTTGTCAATGCTGTCCCTAGACGTCCAATGGCCATCGCAAAGAGCAATCGAGCAAGATCTAGATCAAGAGCAACACCTTCCAGATCCCCTACACTCGACAAGTAATCTTGGGAAGTGTGGATATTAGCTATCGGGTCATTCAAAATCAGACGAATCAAGGAGGCGACTTTGGGGTAAAAACCTAATCTATTGAAGACTTCAAAAAGGTATATCCACTCCAAACTATCAAATAAATTTTGTACCTCTAAAGACACAATAATTTTACATTCCTGAGCAGATGAAGGGGGTAGGACACTGTTCAGGAGAAGTCTGGACTGATAACTGTCTAATTGTGATAAAGAATACCTGGTTTTCAGAAATTATATCAGGAATATATGACTCCATCCAGGTAGTCACGACATTCGAAAATATCTTAACTCTGTGTTAAGAAGTGAAATAGGCCATTATGACCAATACTCCATTGTGTCCTTATCCTGTTACAGGAGCACCGAGATTGTTGCTTCGGCTAAGGGGGATAAAGATCACCTGGAAAATAAATAATTGAGCATGTTGAAAATTAAATGTATTGGTTGTTCTGTGGATCGCTGATACAATTAGGGTTGAAAGCTATCAGGACCTGGGGCTTTGAGAGCTTTCAGCCGACCAATACATTTCTGTATTTACTCTAGACTCAAGGGGGTTTTCAGTTTCAATCTCCTGCTTTTCTCGATGTTCGCGATGTGTAGACCATCGAAAAACCTCTTCATGTTTGAAGTATCTGGAAATGGCTCTGACAAGGGCGTGCCGATAGCACAGTGCTTAGCACGGTTGCTTCACAGCGCCTTCGGCCCTGTGTTCGATAAAAGACTTGGTGTTACTGTCTGTGCGGAGTCTGCACCTTCTCCTCTTGTCTGCACCTGTTTCCTCCGGTTTCGTCCCACAGTCGATTCGAAAATGCCCTTAGTGGCCAAAACGTTTCGGTGGCGTTACGGGTTAAGAGTATAGAGCGCAGGTGTGGACTTATGTAGGGTGCTCTTTCCAAGGGACGGTGATGACTCAATGGGCCCACTGGCCTCCTTGTGCACTGTAAATTCTATGGTAACTATGTACCATGACTCATATAGCGCAAGTTAAAATGTACCGAAAACCGCATTTACTTGTAGTTAGGTTGATATCATATTACCTTACTTGCTCCGAATCGGAGGACTTTCACGGAAGGCTGCCTATTTTTTGCGTGGTTGCACAAGAAGATGAGCCGCATTCTCCACTTGTTACTATTACTAATTGCAGCACTAATTAGACCCAGGCTATTAGAATAGATGGCATTGAGGTGCGTAGGGAATAGTGTTGGCAATTCTGGACAAGGTGAAAATAGATAAGTCCCCGGGGCTTGATGGGATTTATCCTAAGATTCTCTGGGAAGCCAGGGAAGAGATTGCTGAACCTTTGGCTTTGATTTTTATGTCATCATTGGCTACAGGAATAGTGCCAGAGGACTGGAGGATAGCAAATGTGGTCCCTTTGTTCAAGAATGGGATATGGATAACCCCGGTAACTATAGGCCGGTGAGCCTAACGTCTGTGGTGGGTAAAGTCTTGGAGAGGATTATAAAAGATACGATTTATAATCATCTAGATAGGAATAATATGATTAGGGGTAGTCAGCATGGTTTTGTGAAGGGTAGGTCATGCCTCACAAACCTTATAGAGTTCTTTGAGAACGTGACTGAACAGGTAGACGAGGGTAGAGCAGTTGATGTGGTGTATATGGATTTCAGTAAAGCGTTTGATAAGGTTCCCCACGGTCGGCTATTGCAGAAAATACGGAGGCTGGGAATTGAGGGTGATTTAGAGATGAGGATCAGAAATTGGGTAGTTGAAAGAAGACAGAGAGTGGTAGTTGATGGGAAATGTTCAGAATGGAGTTCAGTTACGAGTGGCGTACCACAAGGATCTGTTCTGGGGCCGTTGCTGTTTGTCATTTTTATAAATGACCTAGAGGAGGGCGCAGAAGGATGGGTGAGAAAATTTGCAGACGACACTAAAGTCGGTGGTGTTGTAGACAGTGCGGAAGGATGTTGCAGGTTACAGAGGGAACTAGATAAGCTGCAGAGCTGGGCTGAGAGGTGGCAAATGGAGTTTAATGTGAAGAAGTGTGAGGTGATTCACTTTGGAAAGAATAACAGGAATACGGAATATTTGGCTAATGGTAAATTTCTTGGTAGTGTGGATGAGCAGAGGGATCTCGGTGTCCATGTACATAGATCCCTGAAAGTTGCCACCCAGGTTGATAGGGTTGTGAAGAAGGCCTATGGTGTGTTGGCCTTTATTGGTAGAGGGATTGAGTTCCGGAGCCATGAGGTCATGTTGCAGCTGTAAAAACTCTGGTACGGCCGCATTTGGAATATTGCGTACAGCTCTGGTCGCCTCATTATAGGAAGGACGTGGATGCTTTGGAACGGGTGCAGAGGAGATTTACCAGGATGTTGCCTGGTATGGAGGGAAAATCTTATGAGGAAAGGCTGATGGACTTGAGGTTGTTTTCGTTAGAGAGAAGACGGTTAAGAGGTGAATTAATAGAGGCATACAAAACGATCAGAGGGTTAGATAGGGTGGACAGCGAGAGCCTTCCTCCGCGGATAGAGGTGGCTAGCACGAGGGGACATAGCCTTAAATTGAGGGGTAATAGATATAGGACAGAGATCAGAGGTGGGTTTTTTACACAAAGAGTGGTGAGGCCGTGGAATGCCCTACCTGCAACAGTAGTGAGCTCGCCAACATTGAGGGCATTTAAAAGTTTATTGGATAAGCATGTGGATGATAAGGGCATAGTGTAGGTTAGATGGCCTTTAGTTTTTTTTCCATGTCGGTGCAACATCGAGGGCCGAAGGGCCTGTTCTGCGCTGTATCGTTCTATGTTCTATGTTCACCTCTTTGCTCGTGGAGTTCAATTCAAATTGCAGTTGCAAGTTTTTTTTGTGAAAGAAAATAGTACAGTACAGCACAGAACAGGGCCTTGGGCCGCGATGTTGTGCCGAACATTGTCCGAAACCATGATCAAGCCAGCCCACTCCCACATGTGCCTATTCGGTAACCGCCTGAAACTTCCTGAAGTGTTCGACACCACTATCACAGCAGGCATTCAATTCCAGACCCTAACCACTCTCTGAGTAAAGAACCTACCTAGGACATCCTTCCTATTTCTCACACCGTGAACCTGATAGTTATGCCCCTTGTAAAAGCTACATCCAACTGAGGAAATAATCTCTGAACGTCCAGTCTATCTATCCCCCACATAATTTTATGCACCTCTGTTAAGTCGCCTCTCATCCTCCTCCGCTCCAAAGTTAAAAGCCCTAGCTCCCTCAACCTTTCCTCATAAGACCTATCCTGCAAACCAGACAGCATCATGGTGAATCTCCTTTGCACCCTTTCTAATGCTTCCAAATCCTTCATGTTGTGAGGTGACCAGAACTGCACACAAAACTCCAAATGTGGAGTCACCAGGGTCATGTATATTTGCAGCATAACCCCGCGGCTCTTAAACTCAAGCGCCCTTTTCACAAACCCTAACACACTATAGGCCTTATTCAAGGCTCTATCCACTTCAGTGGCAACGTTCAGAGATCTGTGGACAAGGACCACAATATCGCTCTCTTCCTGCACATTCCACGGAACCCTGTTGACCCTGTAATCCGCATTCAATTGTTTTCCACCAAAAGAAATCACCTCGCACTTATCAGGCTTAAACTCCTTCGGCCATTTTGCGGCCCAGCTCTTCATCCTATCAATGTCTTTTTGCAGCCTACATACCCATCCACCTCACCCACTACTCCGCCAATCTTGTTATCATAAGCAAATTTACTGACCCGCCCTTCAACCCCCTCCTCCAAGTCATTGATTAAAATCGCAAATAACAGATGGCCCAGTATTGATCACTGTGGTGCACCGCTGGTAACTTGTCTCCAGTCTGTACATTTTCCAACAACCACCACCCTCTGTCTTCTATGTGAAAGCCAGTTACTTATCCAATTGGCGACATGTCCCTCTATCCCACACCTTTCTTTCCTCATAAGCCGATCATGGGGAACCTTATCAAGCACCCTACTTACTTGATCAGTAAGACGCGCGTTCCGTTAGTATAACACCGGCAGTCAAGCTGAAGATAGATGCCAACAACCTTTGCCGATCCGCTCTCTCTTTTTTCATAATGTGAAATTAACACGAGTTAATGTACTCATATTTGAAGGGCTTTAGGGTTTGTCATAGCGTCGGCACAAATTGACTCTGATGTGATGACTTTGATACAGGTTGCTGAAGTAAAATACAATAGCAGGCAACATTTGTCACCAAGCAATAAGATGGTGTCTGGTCTCCAGGCCGGGCTCTCTGGAGACCCACAATCAAAGCAAGACGAGGAGCATGGTCCGACATGACAATTGCCGAGTATTGAGCTGTTCTCACTGAGGGGATTACGGCTTCATCGGTCGCAGAAGAAGCAATTCTGCAGTAGACGTGGTGACCGTGCGGAAAAAAAACACTTACTTTGCTATTTGAATGGAAAAACGCAACGACAATACTCCCCTAATCCTTGCCATGAATCATGTAAACACCCTAGCCTTTAGGGATTGGGGAAATATTTGGATATGGACTGGTCCATTTTAGGGTCAACATCACAGGTCAGATCTCGTCACTGAATCATCGACCTGAGTATCAATCGGAGATGGCGTTCACCAGAAAGTTTATGAAGCGCTGATCGTACTAATTGGGAGCATTAAAAAATTAACAAAATGACCGGATTATTTCCAGTGTACAACAGACAATAATGTTTTTTTTCTCAATGCAGGAGAATAATTTGACAACCATTGGGGTCATCCATAATGTGGGAGGGAGGAAAATGTATTTTTGTGGAATTGTAATGCCGTGCCTTTATCCCTTCCATTAAGGCCATAGTCAAAAACTTGTCCAATCCTCTTTTCTGCGAAACCTCATGTGATCCATCACTCGCTAGTGGGTCTCCTGTAAGAACTCAACACGCGGTCCAGACACTTGAAGTGCGCAGAAATCTTTGCCCACTTCACTGGTCCATTCACACTGCTCACCTTCAAGGTGTTAAAATGGAGAGGAGAACCTCAAACCTCAACTGCCTCTTCCAACATGACCTGCCATCACATCTGTCGTTCATCAGTCAACAAATTTTGTGCTGCCACGGCGAGGAAATTCACCAGTACGGTCGGTACCGGTCCAAACGGTGAAATCATGCACAAAATGATGGACAAAACCAGGCTACAAGCTGTGCAACCCTTCCTAGCCCATCGCCCATAACCCCTCAAACCGCAACATAGACATCAAATTGATATGAAACCGAAACCTCTGTCACTAATGTCTCATCACCCACACGCCCATCCCCCCCACCCCCGCCGAATACTGCTAATTTGGAGCTGCAGAAACCCCATATGTATGATCTTCATTCTTTGGCCCATCTCGAATATAGCTGTGAGGTTCTCCAATGACCCTGTATTAAAAGTTAAGAATCTGCATTAACATTATCCCAAAGCATGAATTTCACATATAGCAATACCGTGGTAACAATCAGACAGTAAGAACAATACATGTTACCCGACCATAATGATGAAAAAGCGAACACTTCTGCAGTTCTCACATTACTGTGTAAATGAGCCAAATAAATCACAATGTTAATGGGTTGGATTGGATTTTTTTATTGTCACTGTACCGATGTACAGTGAAAAGTATTTTTGTTCCTGTAGCCCAAGATATCTTTTAATACAGTAAATTAAAATGCTTTAAGGGGAAACACCAGGTAAAAAATGTAAATACATAGTGTCAGGCATCGGAAAAAACATTCCAGGAATTTCGTAATAATCAGATCAGTCCATCAAGGGGTCGCTAGGGAGTCTGGTAACAGCAGGGAAGAAGCTACGTTTCAATCTGTTCGTGCGTGCTCCCAAACATTTCTATCTCCTGCCCGAAAAAAGAAGTTGGTGGAGTGAATTGCCTGGTAGTAGGGATTTTTGATTATGCTCCCCGCTTTCCACGGCAGCGGGAGGTGTAGATAGCGTAAATGGATGTGTGACGGGTTCATGTGATGGCCTGCGTGATGCTCACGACTCTGATGTTTCTAGCGTTCTTCGGCCAATCAGTTGCCATACCAGGCTGTGATACAGCCAGGTAGGATCTTCTCTATGGTGCGCCTTTAAAAGTTGGGAAGAGTCAATGTGGACATCCTGAATTTCCTTAATTTCCGGAAAAACTAGAGGCACGACTGTGCTTTATTGTTCCTAGATTCCAGATGGGTGGAGAAGGCCAGATTTTTGGTGATGTCAACAACTAAGAATATGAAGCTGTGAAACAAATGCACCTCGGTCCCATCGATATATACAGGTGCGTGTACAATACTTGGCTTCCTCGCGTCAATAACCAGCTCTTTAGTGTTGCTGGCATTGAGGAAACGACATCAATTTAACATTTAATCTAGGAATGTGAAAGATTTGCACATATTTCGAACCTATTTTTTTAACAAAATTGTTTGCCTCCTCTGGGGAGAAAAATAAGTAATATTTTTCCTCGAACTAAAGTCGAAGACGGGCCAGGTAATAGACACAAAATCAGACACCCCATTTAAATAGGGCAGATTATGTCCCAGTGAAAGCTGCTCTTTATTTGCGAACTGCGCGTTAATATCATGGTAAACCCAGAAAAAGTGAACCCCCACATAACTTCCTGGTGTGCGCTGGCCCATAGCAGGATCTGCTCTTTTATTTTGTTCTTATGGAACCTCAGGAATGTCGCTCTTGCGGGTTACGCTGCATGAGGCCCCAGTGAGTAACGAGCTCTATCCAATTCCGGCTAGGAGGGGCGGGGGGGGGGGGGGGCGAGGGAAGTAACCACCTTCCCAAACGTGATTTAACAAACAGATTGGCTCTGAAGTTTGTGGGTTGTTGCCCTCGGGTGCCTCCGGCTGTCCCACGAAGCAGACGTTTTGCACTTGAGAACTATTCTCCAGGTCATTTACTTTATTCTTTAGAAACGTGTTCATTTCCAGGAACGAAGCCAGTTTTTCTTTCACAGAGCCATGAAACGGCCACTGCGGTCAGTGACGGCCACCTCCCTATTCTGAACCATGTGACCCCACTGTTCCATTGTTTATTATTCATCCCCTCCAACCGGCTCGGGATTTGACTGAGGTGCTCGTTCAATTACCTTCTGATTTCTCTGGCAATGTTCCAATTGTGTTTTGTCAATTCAGCAGCATCACGTGGCTGGTGTATTCAACTGATGTCCACGCCGTCGCCTGAGGTTAAAGAAGAGCACACCGCTGCCACGTTTTCTTCTGCCGTCTGCAACGGACCTTTCGATTATGAGGAGCACATTTTCCTCCCACCATTCTTTTTCTTGTTTTTGGGTCTGTTAATGAGCTAGATGTTTCCCCTAACCCTTCCTTCCGGCTAACCCTGCTTATTATGCACTTTGCGAATTTGCTCGGGTGTGAGCGACTCTCGTTGCGTGTCCTCCGTTAAAGTCCACCGCCTGAAGTCCGATGGTCTTCATTAATATTCCTATTTTGTATATCTGATTATTGATATGTCGCAAACGATATTTTCCAGAACTTATTTTCACACTGAAGTCAAACTGATGAAATTCTGTGCACCGGTTTCATCGTCGCCTCGATTTCGAGCAAATCCTGTACGGTTCACAACATTTCACCCCTCAGGCACGCCCATTTCGGTTACGATCTCAGAAATTACGACCCCAACTCCGATTAATTCAACGGGCTACCAAGCAAAGAAACAAAAGAAGTACCCTGTGAATATATGAAAACATATATGGAGATGAATATGCCGCTGCAGTCAACTGATTTGGCGGGTTGTGTGACAGTTTATGAACTCAGGAACTGTTCAATATAACCACTCTATAACATCCAATGCTTCCCCATTAACATCAATACTTTCAAGCTTAAAGGATTTTTTACAATGCGGAATGTTGCTTTCACCATTTGAAACAAGTATTACATTGGTTCACTGAGTGTTTCATGGGCGAAGACTGTTTGATGTTTGATATTTTATGTCAGATGTAACAGTATTCGCATAGTTTCCGTCAGAGTATATTTGTGCAAAGTATTACATTCAAAATTGACTGGGAAAGAACTGAACTTTCTCATATTTCCTAAATATTCTATAACAACAATCATGAATACTCCTCCATGTCAGAACTTGAGAACAGACTTCGAGATGAATGTTCCGCAGGTAGGTCAGAAGCCCGTTCAGTAATATCTCAACGTGTTGTGTCTGCACAAAGGGAATGGAAGGACAAGACGAGGTGATGTAACTTCTCGAGAGTGTTCCACCACTCAGTTAGCCAATGACTCCATTAGTGTCTTAGTGAATGCAGCCTTGCACAGTATTTCGTACTGTTGGCTGGCGATGTATAAATTCTGTACGTTTCGATAGTATTCGCGTAGAAGTACAGAGGGTTCATAGCATGCAAAGATTCAAGCTAAATTGTCCCTCTGTTCTACAGAATACGAACTTCGACCCTTCCAAAAAGATCCTATTTAAATTTGTTCATTCCTAATTCGAGATCACGTCCCGATCACTACATGAAGTGGTTGAGAAGAATATACACTATCACAGGTTTCCTTGCTATTGCATGCATGATGTATTACAAGGAGAATGCCACTTAACTTTAACTCATTTATTTTTCATTCGGTCCACGACTTTAACTACAAATGCACGCAACAATTTATGTAATTTTCGCTTGTCCTTAATGTGTTCGTGCAAATGCGGCCGTTCGGTCATGAACTTTTTTCAAATGTGCCTGATTCAACGATTTCGAGGCTGGTGAGAGGTGGCAGTGTGGGTGTTAAGAAAGAAAGCTGCTTCCCTTCTTACTGGTACAATTCATTTCAGAATGATGAAGTAGTTTATGAAAAGTGCTCGATAGCCATTGATGTTACAGACCAAACGATTCTGCGTTTTGCCATCTGTTTTCATGACGTCATGTTTGGGAGCCGCCGCCCCATTTAGTCAAAGATTTCCTGTCCTAATTAATGGTCCGATTGATGGAACCATACCCTCCCTCGACACAGAATTATCTCTTTCGGCCGGGATCATGCGGGCGATAGGTAAGTGCAATTATACTGGCCTCAGTTATCCATTCTTACTTAGTTGCTCGAAAAATTTGATAAAATTCCTATACATGACCAGATCGTGACAAATGAATTCGGAGGTTGCATGATCTGTTGTGTCAATAACAAACGTTTCACAGTTCTGATTCCGCGCCCCCACGCTATTTGAGCCGTATTCTTATCAGAACGGTTTCTGTTCACATCTGATGTAAAGATATTTCAAGATTTCGAATGTCTCAATATTCCATGCCGTGCCCACAAATTAATATTCATGTTTCAGCTTTAGAATGAAAAGAGTTTTATATTGATTAGCAATCTTTAACAGAAATACTTTTGTCATATACTCGACTCTATTCAGAGAGCATCTGAAATGGAGCAACAAGCTTAAGTGTCGAGACATCGGAAACTGTCTGGAATTTAAGTAAAATACATCTATTGTACACCGATAGGGAACATAAGGATTTTGTTTGTCATATAGAATTCCACACGCAGTTACTCCCATAAAGTCTCATTGCAATTAATAAATGCGCAGCAAATAACCCAGGGTATTACCTCCACGACAGGTGGCAAAGATTCCGGCAAAGGTTAGTCCATTGTTTGTGTGTTCAGTCATTGAGCGATCGGCTACATTGTTTGAAGTTGGATTTGTTTTAGAAATAGAGATGTTGCTGGACGGGTCGCAGTTTATACCTTTTCCTCCCAAGGTAATTTGTATCCTGTACGTTTGTGATGATACAATTGGCTGAAGAATACATTCTGCGTATGGACAAATCCCCCCCAAAATTGTGTTGTACCCAACAATGACCAGAAATTCTGCCCGCAAACGGTATTTTTTTTCAATCCTTGAGCGAAAATGAGATTTTACAATATCAATCGAATGTTAGCGTTGAATGAAACGCTATGCCATTATGCAATAAGCACAAATTAAACACTGAAGTCGCCCTTGGCTCCCGACAGTTTCTGCAATGGCAAGCTTCATAACGGAAGTAATTGTAGATCCGCAACGGTATGACTTAAATCAAGAAGAGCGCCAAGGGATTTAAAGCGTATTGCGGAAAGTTTTACATCGAAGCAGCATAGAACTGCAGCAAAATGAGCTTGGTGTTTTGCCACCATTTCTACAATATCAGTCAAATCGAAAAGATAAATTGCTAGAGTCCAAGAATATTCGAAAAAGGAAACCCAACATATACACAAAGTTAAAAAACCATCTCCCATTTTAATCATTATTTTACAATTTTCTGATGCTAATTAGATTTGTGCATCATCAGACAAATCAACGAGAAAATGTCTCCCATATCCATCTACACGAAAACGTCTCACATTGCCATTCACATGAAAACATATTCCATGCCCATCAGTCTGAACATATCTGCGACATCCGTGAAACTGAAAAAAGATCTCTCATCTCCATCAGTAAGATGATACGGTTCACCTTATCTTGGCCAAATTACCGAGTGGGCTTAATGCCAGGGCTGCAGGACGGATTTCGCACAGCCCCATCTGCACTTATCTCCCATTCGAAACAATATGAAAACATCTCCCATATGTGCTAAATTGAAAAATAAATCGTCATATCAATCAAAATTTAAAACACATTCCGAATCAAGCAACATGAATGTCTCCTCCCTCTGCATCTATGTGAAATCATCCGCCACATCAATCACGAAGTAAAAAAACGCTTGTCCACTTCCTCGATGTGAAAACACTCCCACCTCAGTCAATACAAAACACTTGATATCTTTCAACAAGATATCGAAATACCCATCTACATGAAACTGCGTTGCACTTTCTTGAATATGGAACAGCACGGTAACATTGTGGATAGAACAATAGCTTCACAGTTCCAGGGTCCCAGGTTCGATTCTGGCTTTGGTCACTGCCTGTGCGGAATTTGCATATCCTCCCCGTGTGTGCGTGGGTTTCCTCCGGGTGCTCCAGTTTCCTGCCACAGTCCAATGATGTGCAGGTGAGGCGGATTGGCCATGATAAATTGCCCTTAGTGTCCAAACTTGACCTTAGTCTTTGGTGGGGTTACTGGGCTATGGGGGTAGGGTGGATGTGATTATCATTGGTTAGGGTGCTCTTTCCAAGAGCCGGTGCGGACTCGGTGGGCCGAGTGGCCTCCTTCTGCACTGTAAATTCTAAATTCAATGCACCCTCTCCTTTGTCGTTTGACGTGAAAACATCTCACATATATATTAAAAAGAAAAGGTATCAAGTTCCCCTCGATATAAAACCGACTCCCCGTAATCCCTAAATATGAACGTCTCCCATGTCCATCAATATTACATGTCGCCAATATACATCTGTATGTTATCATTGCAATAGCTTTGAATATAAATTCGTATCCCCATCCATCAATCTGGAAAACTGTTCCATCTCTGTCAATAAGATGTCATCTCCGATTACCTGGTTCGCACTGGAGTGCTGAACTTGTTGCATTTGAGTGTTACAGTCAGAGTGTGGTGACTGAGTGAGTATAAGGGATCATTTATATCTAAAGTCTAGAATTTCATTTATTTAGTTAATTAACTTAAAAGGTGCTGCTTGGTCTATAAGAAAGTGAATTTTGAATCAGCTTTAAACAAGGTTCTACTTGTAGGTACTTGCATGCTGAAGCTAGTTAATTAGTTAATTGGATTACGGCAGTTTTCAGAGGCTAGAGTCACAGTATAAATCTGAGCTAGTTACAGTGCAGACTTTATTTGCACTGGAGTGCTGAACTTGTGGCATTTGAGTGCTGCAGTGAGAGTTTGGTGACTGAGGGAGTTAGGTGAGTTAGGTAAGGTGCTCCTTACATTTCATTTCCTATATTTATCAAAGAGCGTGAAGGGAGCCAGGAGTTTAGAGTGCAGCTGACTGGAAGCAGAGTCGGAGGGCGGAGGTCCAGTTGGTCTACGGGGAAGCTAATTCTATAAAGTAAGAGGGGGTGGAGGCTAGGGCAGTTGCATGCTCCTCCTGTAGGATGTGGGTGGTGAGGGATACCACTGGTGTCCCCGTTGACAATACCTGCGGGATGTGCACCCCACTCCAGCTCCCCAGAGAGCGTGATAAGGAACAGGAGATGGAGCTGGATGAACATCGGATCAACCGGGAGGCAGAGGGGGTAATCGAGAAGAGATAGAGGGAGGTAGCCTTACTCAAGGTACTGGACAAGAGTAGCTGGGTTACACTCAGGGAAAAGATAACTGACAGGCAGACAGTGCAGTGATCCCTCGTGGCCGTTCCCCTTCAAAACAAATATACCGTTTTGGATGCTGTTGAGGGGAATGACCTACCGAGGGAAGGCCTTAGCGGCCAGGTCTCAGTCTGGCTGTGGAGATCAGAAGGGAAGGGGGGAGCATAGAAAAGCTATAGTAATAGGAGATTCAATGTTTAGGGGAGTAAATAGGAGATTCTGTGGTCGCTAGCGAGACTCCCGGAAAGTATGTTGCCTCCCGGGTGCCAGGGCCAGGGATGTTTTGGATCGTGTCTTCAGGTTCCTGAAGGGGGTGGGGGGTGAACAGCCAGAAGTCATGGTGCACATTGGTACCAACGAAGTAGGTAAGACAAGGGGTGTGGAGGTAATAAACACGTTTAGGGAGTTAGGCTGGAAGTTAAAGGCCAGGACAGACAGACTTGTCATCTCTGGTTTGTTGCCGGTGCCACGTGATAACGAGGCTAGGAATAGGGAGAGAGTGCAGTTGAACACGTGGCTGCAGGAATGGTGTTGGAGGGAGGGATTCAGTTATTTAGATAATTGGAGCGCATTCTGGGGAACCCATACAAGCAGGGTGGGTTGCATGTGAACCAGAGGGATACAAGAATCCTGGGGTGTGGGGGGTTTCTAGTAGTTTTCGGGAGGGTTTAAACTAATTAGGCAGGGAAATGGGAACCGGATTTCACGTCCAGCAACTAAGGAAGCCTATATTCAGGACGCAAAAGTACGTAGTGATGCAGTGGGAAAGGTAACACTGACAAAGGAGAGTACTTGCAGGCAAGGAGTTCGGTTGAAGTGTGTATACCTCAATGCAAGAAGCATCAGGAATAAGGTGGATGAATTTAAGACATGGATCGGTACTTGGGACTACGATGTGGTGGCCATCGCGGAAACCTGGATAGAAGAGGGGCAGAAATGGTTGTTGGAGGTCCCTGGTTATAGATGTTTCAAAAAGGTTAGTGAGGATGGTAAAAGAGGTGGGGTGGCATTGTTAATTAGAGATAGTATAACAGCTGCAGAAATGCAGTTCGCAGGGGAACTGCCTACTGAGGTAATATGGGTTGAAGTCAGAAATAGGAAATGATCAGTCACCTTGTTGGGAGTTTTCTATAGGCCATCCAATAGCAGCAGAGATGTGGAGGAAGAGATTGGGAAACAGATTTTGGAAAGATGCAGAAGTCACAGGGTAGTAGTCGTGGGTGACTTCAACTTCCCAAACATTGAGTGGAAACTCTTTAGATCAAAAAGTTTGGATGGGGTAGTGTTTGTGCAGTGTGCCCAGGAAGCTTTTCTGACAAAGTATGTAGATTGTCCGAACAGGGGGGAGGCCATATTGGATTTGGTACTTGGTAATGAACCAGGGAAGGTGATAGATTTGTTAGTGGGGGAGCATTTTGGAGGTAGTGACCACTATTCTATGACTTTCACTTTAGTAATGGAGAGGGATAAGTGCGTGCAATAGGGCAAGGTTTACAATTGGGGGAAGGGTAAATACAATGCTGTCAGACGAGAATTTAAGTGCATACGTTTGGAACGTAGACTGTCAGGGAAGAACACAAGTGAAATGTGTAACTTGTTCAAGGAACAGGTACTGCGTGTGTTTGATATGTATGTCCCTGTCAGTAAGGGAATAGATGGTCGAGTGAGGGAACCATGGTTGGCAAGAGAGGTTGAATGTCTTGTTAAGAGGAAGAAAGACACTTATGTAAGCTGAGGAAACAAGGTTCAGATTTTCGAGGGATACAAGATAGCCAGGAGGGAACTGAAGAAAGGGATTAGGAGACCTAAGAGAGGGCATGAAAAATCATTGGCGGGTAGGGTTAAAGAAAACCCCAAAGCTTTTGACACATAGGTGAGAAATATGAGAATGACTAGAGCGAGGGTAGGTCCGATCAAGGACAGTACCTGGAGATTGTGTATTGAGTCTGAAGAGATAGGAGAGGTATTGAACAAGTATTTTTCTTCAGTATTTACAAACGCGAGGGGCCATATTGTTGGAGAGGACAGTGTGAAACAGACTTGTAAGCTCGTGGAGATACTTGTTAGGAAGCAAGATGTGTTGGGCGTTTTGAAAAACTTGAGGATAGACAAGACCCCCGGGCCTGACGGAATATATCCAAGGATTATATGGGAAGTAAGATAATAAATTGCAGAGCCGTTGGCAATGATCTTTTCGCCCTCGCTGTCAACAGGGGTTGTACCAGAGGATTGGAGATTAGCGAATGTCGTGCCCGTTCAAAAAATGGATTATGGATAGCCCTGGGAATTTCAGGCCAGTTAGTCTTACTTCGGTGGCAGGCAAAGTAGTGGAAAGGGTACTGAGGGATAGGATTTATGAGCATCTGGAAAGACACTGCTTGAATAGGGATAGTCAGCATGGATTTATGAGTGTTAGGGTTAGGGTTCGGGTCTTGCCTTACAAGTCTTATTGACTTCTTTGAGGAGGTGACCAAGCATGTAGATGAAGGTAAAGCAGTGGATGTAGTGTTCATGGATTTTAGTAAGGCATTTGATAAGGTTCCCCATGCTAGGCTTATGCAGAAATGAAGGAGGCATGGGATTGGCAAATTTGGCCAGTTGGATAACGAACTGGCTAACCGATTGAAGAAAGAGAGTTGTGGTGGATGGCAAATATTCAGCCTGGAGCCCAGTTACCAGTGGCGTACCGCAGGGATCAGTTCTGGGTCCTCTGCTGTTTGTGATTTTCATTACCGACTTGGATGAGGGAGTTGAAGAGTGGGTCAGTAAATTTGCAGATGATACGGAGATTGGTGGTGTTGTGGATAGTGAGGAGTGCTGTTGTCGGCTTCAAAGAGACATAAATAGGATGCAGAGCTGGGCAGAGAAGTGGAAGATGGAGTTTAACCCTGACAATTTTGAGACCAAGGGCAATGTGTCCACGTTTGCAGATGACACGAAGATGAGTGGAAAAGCGAAAAGTGGCGAGGATACTGCAAGTTTGCAGAGGGATTTGGACAGGTTAAGTGAATGGGCTAGGGTCTGGCAGATGGAATACAATGTTGACAAATGTGAGGATATCTATTTTGGTTGGAATAACAGCAAACGGGATCATTATTTAAACGATAAAATATTAAAGCCAGCCGCTGTGCAGAGAGATCTGGGTGTGCTAGTGCATGAGTCACAGAAAGTTGGTTTGCAAGTGCAACATGTGATTAAGAAGGCAAATGGATTTTTTTCCTCCATTACTAGAGGGATGGAGTTTAAGACTAGGGACGTTATGTTGCAATTGTATAAGGTGTTAGTGAGGCCACACCTGGAGTATTGTGTTCAGTTTTGGTCTCCTTACTTGAGAAAGAACAGACTGACACTGGAGGGTGTGCAGAGGAGATTCACTATGTTAATTCCAGAGCTGAAGGGGTTGG
The DNA here is from genome assembly GCF_902713615.1 of Scyliorhinus canicula. Lineage (NCBI taxonomy): Eukaryota > Metazoa > Chordata > Chondrichthyes > Carcharhiniformes > Scyliorhinidae > Scyliorhinus > Scyliorhinus canicula. Next base: position 87,063,789 of record NC_052157.1, on the reverse strand, counting down.
ATTATGAGGAGAGGTTGAGTGGACTGGGACTGTATTCGTTGGAATTTAGAAGGATGAGGGGGGATCTTATATAAACATTTAAAATTATGAAGGGAATAGATAGGATAGGTGCGGGCAGGTTGTTTCCAACGGCCGGGTGAAAGAAGAACTAGGGGACATAGCCTCAAAATAGGGGAAGTAGATTTAGGACTGAATATAGGAGGAACTTCCTCACCCAAAGGGTTGTGAATCTATTGAATTCCTTGCCCAGTGAAGTAGTTGAGGCTCCTTCATTAAATGTTTTTAAGGTAAAGATAGACAGGTTTTTGGAGAATAAAAACATGTGGGCAGCACGGTAGCATTGTGGTTAGCACAATCTCTTCACAGCTCCAGTGTCCCAGGTTCGATTCCGGCTTGGGTCACTGTCTGTGCGGAGTCTGCACATCCTCCCCGTGTGTGCGTGGGCTTCCTCCGGGTGCTCCGGTTTCCTCCCACAGTCCAAAGATGTGCAGGTTAGGTGGATTGGCCATGCAAAATTGCCCTTAGTTTCCAAAATTGCCCTTAGTGTTGGGTGGGGTTACTGGGTTATGGGGATAGGGTGGAGATGTTGACCTTGGGTAGGATGCTCTTTCCAAGAGCCGGTGCAGACTCGACGGGCCGAATGACCTCCTTCTGCGCTGTAAATTCTATTTAAAATATATCTATTTAAATGGGATTAAGGGTTATGGTGATTGCACCGGAAAAGGGTGCTGAGTCCACAAAAGATCAGCTATGATCTCATTGAATGGCGGAGCAGGCTCGAGGTGCCAGATGGCCTACTCCTGCTCCTAGTTCTTATGATCTTCTGTTCGTATGTAAGTGTGAGGTTGTCCATTTTGGAAGGGCAAGTATGAATGCGGAATATAGGGTTAACGGTAGGGGTCTTGCAATGTAGAGGAGCAGAGAGATATTGGGGTCTATGTTCATAGATCTTTGAAAGTTGCCACTCAAGTGGATAGAGCTGTGAAGAAGGCCTATGGTGTTCTAGCGTTCATTAGCAAAGGGATTGAACTTAAGAGCCATGAAATGAAGATGCAGCTGTACAAAACATTGGTCAGGCCACATTTGGAGTACCGTGTGCAGTTCTGGTCATCTCATTTTAGGAAGGATAGAATAGAATAGAACAGTACAGAACAGAACAGGCCCTTCGGCCCTCGATGTTGTGCCGAGCAATGATCACCCTACTCCATCCTATAACCAAACAACCCCCCCTCCCTCCTTGTGTTTACTTTTTAGGACACTACGGGCAATTTAGCATGGCCAATCAACCTAACCCGCACATCCTCCCCGTGTGTGCGTGGGTTTCCTCCGGGTACTCCGGTTTACTCCCACAGTCCAAAGATGTGCAGGTTGGGTGTATTGGCCATGATAAATTGCCCTTAGTGTACAAAATGATATGATTAACCGAGGACAAAAGTTCGGCACAACATCGTTGGCCGAAGGACCTGTTCTGTGCTGTATTTCTCTCTCATAAACATCATTATTATTATCTCTCACAGAACTAGAATTGAATGTTAAAATATCTCTCATAACCATCAGTATTAATATATAGTGCATGTCCATCATTAAAAAAATAAAATATCGCAAAACCATTGGTATTAAAATATATCAGATGCCCAACAATAATTAAATATGTCAAATAGCCAAACATCTCCTATAAACAACATGTACGTACCTGTTCTGCATTCCAACTGAATGAAGAAATACCATATCCAACAAAATGAAAGCATTTTGCAGAACCGTCAAAGCTAAAATTCCTCCTCTTTTTTAAATGTAAAATACCCAATTCATTTTCTCCAATTAAGGGGCAATTTAATGTGACCCAGTGACCTACCCTGCACATATTTGGGTTGTGGGGATGAAACCCACGCAGACACGGGGAGAAAGTGCAAACTACACAGGGACAGTGACCCAATGCCGGGATCGAACATGGGACCTCGGCGCCATGAGGCAGCAGGGATAACCACTGCTCCACGGTGCTGCCCTGAAAAATTCCACCTCAATTAGCCAACATTAAAACATCCAGAACCGAGGGTGTGAGGATAAACCATTTCGGACAGAAATGAGGAGAGATTCCTTCAGCCAAAGAGTGGTGCACCTGTGGAATTAATTGCCGCAGGATGTAGTTTTTACGAAAAGATTCAATATATTCAAGTGATTGCTAGATATATCACTTGGGAAGAATACGATCAAAGGTTATGGGGACAAAGCAGCATTCAGCAATTGAGTTGGATGATCAGCCATGATCGTGATGAATGGCGCAGCAGGCTCGAAGGTCCAAAAGGCTTCATCCTGCTTCTTTCTTGTATGTATCTCTATATATCTGTATCTGCCATATAGAACAAGAAGAATACATCTCCCAAGTCCGCCAATAATAAATAAAACATTCTAATAACTTTCAATATCCAAACGATTGCCATATGTGGGCGGCATATTGGCACTGTTGTTGACACAGGTGCCTAACCGCGCCATTGACACAGGTCAAATTGCCACACGTGTTGCCTGTGCGGGGCTTTACATTGTCCCCGTGCATGCATTGGTTTCTGGATTCTCTACTTTCCACCCAAAATCCATGCTTGTGCATGTTGGGTGCATTTGGCATGCTAAATTGCCGCTTAGTATTCATATGTTACGTTGGAGTTACAGGGTTGCCACATAATACCAAATATACATCTACATTAAAATGGATCCCATTTACATCATTATGAACAGATTTCCCTTTTCCATCAGCAAGGAAAGGTATTACGTATCGAGTGATATGACGACTCACTCGATAACCATTCACATCAACTGTGTAACAAATTCCTGTCCCGTATCCATCATAAATAAATGGTCTTGCATATCAACGACATGAAACTGTGTTAAATATCTTTCTGTGCGAAAACAACTTACATCTTCCTCAACTCGAAAATATCTTTCACAAACACAGATCTGTAAATATTTCCAAATCCATCTACTTGAGAGAATCATGTTTCATTTCAAATGAAAGGAGGTAGATGAGACCAAACCTTAGCGAGATTTCAAGATCGAATTAGATACAGCTATTGAGTCTGAAGTGGGAATGTGGGCTATATGAGGAATGCAAGATTAGGGCATTCAATTGGACGATCAGCCATGATCAAGATGTATGGTGGAAAGGCTGGAATGGTCCATAGTTCTATTTCTGCTTATTTTCTCTATGTTTCAGTGCATTATAATGACGGTGCAGAATTCAGAAATATCAAATATCTCGCATGTCTCGCAATACGAAAAAAATGAAAGTTCAATTATGTTGGACTAATTTTCCTCAGTCGATTAATGCGAACATATATATGATTATGAAAACATCGTCCAAATCCATCAGCTTGCACACAAACAGACGGTATAATAACCAAGATTGTTGTTGGATATTCAATCTTCACAATGAACGGGGTACTTTGTTTTTACGCTTCTTCCTGTATACCACTGCTGAACGTTTTTCAATGAAAAGCGGATGCTAATTTCCACCAAATATAACCCTATTGCGTAATTGGATCTTAGCACATTATTTTCACCACATGTTAAGAACAGTTGGCGTGCTGGGGTGTGGGAGCACATTTTCATTGTGCATTCCAATGAAACCCGATGACCTTTGCGTGTCAAGGATTGTTAAGCAAAGTAGAAGTGCACTACTTTGGAGCCATCGAGAAACACTGTCATGATGCCATATATCTATATATCTACTCACACACATATATATATATATATATTATATATATAAATTATATTTTTAGCTCTCTTATCGCTCAGTTGTTACAGGTGTCGGAAATGGAATTACCAGATAAGATATTTGAAAAATAATAGGCAAGTCCATAAAATGGCAATAACCTAGATGAGGTCGGGCTTCAGATTGCCATTTGACGTGGAATGGGAATGCATTTTGATGCTTAATGTGAAGTAACTCAATTTTACATCTATGCCACCAGATTTCGTGTGAGGGTAGTGTTGTGAGATTTGGTCTGCCTCCTAAAGGTGCTTCATTAACCCTTGGAATATTTGAAGTGCTATCCTGGTTTTCTGACATTAGGTGCAGCATGAGACTGAATATTTTTCGCGGTTCCATCTGTCTTTTAAAAAGAGTGTTCTTCCTCAGTATCAGAGCGGCTCGGCTTACACTTTACCGCTCAGTTCTCCCTGATAGTCAAAGAACAAAGAAAGAACAAAGAAAATTACAGCACAGGAACAGGCCCTTCGGCTATTGCAGCCTGCGCCGATCCATATCTTTTGTCTAAACTTCCCTCTGTTCTACGCCCGTTGATGTATCTGTCAAGATGCATCTTAACTTATGCTAACGTCCCCGCCTCTACCGCCTCCGCTGGCAAATCTTTCCAGGCACCCACCACCCTCTGCGTAAAAAAACTTTCCACGCACATCTCCCTGAAACTTTCCCCCTCTCACCTTGAAATCCTGACCATTTTAATTGACACCCCCACTATTGGAAAAAAGCTTGTTACTATCCACCCTGTCCATACCTCCCAGAGTTTTCTAGACTTCAAACTTCCTGAACCTCCGTCGTTCGAACGAACACAATCCTAATCTACTCAATATTTCTTCATAGCCAGCAGCCTCCATACCATGCAACATCCTGGCGAACCTCCTCTGCACCCTCTCTAAAGCATCCACATCCTTCTGGTAGCGTGGCGACCAGAACAGCACGCAGTATTCCAAATGTGGCCTAACCAAAGTCCGATACGACTGTAACATGACCTGCCGACTCTTCCGCTCAATGCACCGTCCGATGAAGGCAAGCACGCTGTATGCCTTCTTGACCACTCTATTGACCTGCGTTGCCACCTTCAGGGTACAATGGACCTAAACTCCCAGATCTCTCTGAACATCAATTTTCCCAAGGCATCTTCCATTGACCATATAGTTCGCTCTTGAATTAGATCTTCCAAAATGCCTGACCTCGCAATTTACTGGATTGAACTCCATCTGCCGTTTCTCTGCCCAACTCTCCAATCTATCTTTATTTTGCTGTATTCTCTTACAGTCCTCCTCGCTATCTGCAACTCCACCAATCGTAGTATCATCAACAAACTTGCTAATCAGACCACCTATACCTTCGTCCAGATCATTTATGTATCTCACAAACAACAATGGTCCGAGCACGCATCCCTGTGGAACACCACTAGTCACTTTTCTGCATTTTGAGACACTCGTGTCTACCACGACAGCGTATCTCCTGTTGCCTAGTCAGTTCTGTAATCATCTAGCTAGTACACGATGAACCCCATACGACTTCACTTTTTCCATCAACCTGTCATGGGAAACTTTATCAAACGCCTTAATGAAGTCCATGTATATGACATGTATAGCCCTTCCCTCATCAATTAACTTTTTTACTTCCTCAAAGAATTCTATTAGGTTTGTAAGACATGACCTTCCCTGCACAAAATCATGCTGGCTATCACTGATAATTCTGTTTTCTTCCAAATGTGAAGTGATCCTATCCCGCAGTATCTTCTGCAACAGTTTGCCTACCACTGACGTCAAACTCACAGGTCTATAATTCCCTGGATTATCCCTGCTACCCTTCTGAAACAGAGGGACAACATTAGCAACTCTCCAGTCCTTCGGGACCTCACCCGTGCTCACGGATTCTGCAAAGATATCTGTTACGGCCCCAGCTATTTTGTTCCTTGCTTCCCACAGTAACCTGGTATATATCTCATCCGCTCCTGGTGACCTGTCCACCTTAATGCCTTTTAGAATGCCCAAAACGTCCCCCTTCCTTATGCCGACTTGGCCTAGATCCTAGAATATTTGAACAACCATCCCTAGCCTCAACATCGTCGTGCCCCTCTCCTTGGGGAATACCGATGCAAAGTATTCATTAAGAAACTCACCCATTTCCTCTGACTTCACGTATAAATCCCTCTTTTGTCTTTTAGTGGGCCAATCCTTTCTCTAGTTACCGTCTTGGTCCTTATAAATGAATGAATTTTTTGGGATTTTCCTTAACCCTGTTAGCCAAAGATATTTCATGACCACTTTTAGCCCTCTTTATTGCGCGCTTGAGATTTGTCCTCCTTTCCCGATACTCCTCCAAAGCTTCATCAGTTATATGTCGCCTCGATCTTATGTATGCTTCCTCTTTCCTCATAGCTAGTCTCACAATTCCACCATCCATCCAACGTTCCTTAATCTTGTAATTTCTATCCCTCATTTTCACAGGAGCATGTCTGTCCTGCACTCTAATCAACCTTTCCTCAAAAGACTCCCACATGTCTTATGTGGACTTGCGCTTAAACAGCTGCTCCCAATCCACATTCCTCAGTTCCCGCCGAATTTTGTTATACTTGGCCTTTCACCAATTTAGCATTCTTCATTTAGGACCACTCTCGTCTTTGTACATGAGGATATGGAGGCCTAAGTACAGAATAATTATTCGTAATGGACCCCAAGCCTCTCCTTCTTAACATGAATGCAACTAATCAATGACGTTTAAACATACAGTTTTCTGATTTTTAACGTCCTCTCGACATGAATGCGAAAATTGCATTTGCCTTACTAATTTCCACGCCGTAAGTATTGTGGCGCCCCCCCCCCTCCCCCCGACAAATAATTCAGTCGGAACGAAATGCTCCGGAGTGTCGATTTTGGAATGTATACATTATTGTTTGAATGGAAACACCTCTGCGTGGGTTATGTAGAAAACCCGAATGAATATGCATACACCTCCCTTTCAGATACTGCCTTTAAGACACGAACCATTCGTTGTGGTTTTTATTTCCTTCACAAAATATTTTTATTTATGTGAACGTAACTAATTATGTGTCTTTTCGTTCCCCATTTTTGTATCATGAGAAGCAACCACTTCTGTTTAGCTCTGACAACCCTCTGCGTGAAGATTAACTTCACCGATCTTACTGTTGGCATTCTTCTCTCCAAGGAAGTTAGTCGCTATAGAATATTTAATGCTCAAGTTTCTCGTGTCTGGAACCAATCCTCCATACCTCTACTGCAATCTCTCGAACGTGTTCATATTTTTCCAACAGTATCACTTACACAAATTTGAAAATTATTCCCTCTGAGTATTAACTCTGTAACTTCAGCATCCACAGAGAATGGACGAGGAGCGCCACTGCAAACCGACTTCCAGCAAAGACTATCCAGCGGCCATCAATATCTTCTTCTCTCAGTAACACATTTATTTGACCTCGGTAGTTAATGTCATTTAAATTCCACGAGCTGTAGCTCATAAAATCTCCATGTGGTATTTTTCAAAATATGTTTGAAGATCCAGCATTCTCCTTCTCAACTCGTTTTTGTCACGTCATCGTTGAAAAAGTCAGGAAAGGAGCTTCAACACGATTCCGTCTTCAGGAAGCAACGTTGAAACTTGCCAAGAAACCTACTTTTTTCTATGCAATTAGTTTTTCTAACGACAGTACCACGTTCTACAATTTTCCGCACACGTAGGCAAAATTGACTGTTCTATTTTGTTTTCATATCATAGCCATCATATCATAGATATCATAGAATTCACAGTGCAGAAGGAGGCCATTCGGCCCATCGAGTCTGCACCGGCTCTTGGAAAGAGCATCCTGCCCAAGGTGAACACCTCCACCTTATCCCCATAACCCAGTAACCCCACCCAACACTAAGGGCAATTTTGGACATTAAGGGCAATTTATCATGGCGAATCCACCTAACCTGCACATCTTTGGACTGTGGGAGGAACCCGACGCACCCGGATGAAACCCGCGAACACACCAGGAGGATGTGCAGACTCCACACAGACAGTGACCCAAGCCGGAATCGAACCTCGGACCCTGGAGCTGTGAAGCAATTGTGCTATCCACAAGGTTACCGTGCTGCCCTGACCAAGATTTTTTGAACAATTATGTAATACATAATATTCTATCTGGAATTGGGACCTCGGTTGAGTTGCGTGAAGACAAATAAATTAAATCTACTGACATTTAATATTCTACTCTGACATACGTCCATACGTTCATTTATTCTCATTCGGTCGATGATCATTATTAGCGGGAAGTGCAGTTTCAAACACTTCCTAATTTTCAAAATTTCCAGCGACTACGTATCCCCCTATGTCACAGGCCTCGATTGTCTTTCTCCTTCCCAAGTACACCCGCAAATTTTACTACTTTCAGCCCAGACATGCTCCTTGCCTCCTTGTGTAAAATCTCTCCTGTCGCATCAGGAACCTTTATTCCTCAGTATTCTATTGATATAACTCAGCGCGTTTTAAAATTCATTCTAATGCTCACTGTGTTTATTTGCACGTACATTTTTTTCACTTCATTAATGGTCTGTGCAGATCCGATCTGTGCATTCAGCATTTTCCCGGGGTCATAAATGTAATCGCGAGAAGATTGATGAATTAAGCTCAAATCATGTAAATTGGCAGCATAGCAGCACAGAGGTTAACACTGCTGCCTCACTGCGTCAGGGGCCCGTATGCAATTCCGGCTCTGCGTCCCTATTTGTGTGTAGCTTGCATGTTCTCCCCATCTCTGTGTGAGTTTTCTCCGTTTGCTGAGGTTACATCCCAGAGTACAAAGCTGTGCAGTTAATGGACATTCGTCGCAATAAGTTAGTCATTTGTGTGATTTTCAGGTTATTTTTCTTGACCACAATAAATTGTTCCTTCATGTGGGCTGGTTTAGCTCACTCGGCTAAATCGCTGGCTTTTAAAGCAGACCAAGCAGGCCAGCAGCACGGTTCGATTCCCGTACCAGCCTCCCCGGACAGGCGCCGGAATGTGGCGACTAGGGGCTTTTCACAGTAACTTCATTGAAGCCTACTCGTGACAATAAGCGATTTTCATTTCATTTCATTCATGTACAAAGGTGTCGTGTCAAATCTGGCGGGGAGTGGACCGAGCTCGGATATTCACTTGGTGGATCTGTGCCACCTCGATTGTTGGAATGGGCTACTTTTGAACTTCTGTAATTCATTGATAAGTCAGGGAAATCAACATGTTTGTCTCAGCAATGTCGCTATAAGTTTATGCCGGTTGGGGACAAATCTGATATAAAAATCTATTACTTATGGTTCAAAGGATACAATTTTTCCTTCAATGTTTATTTTATTTTTGTTTGGCTCCTTGTTTTGCTGCTGGAATTATTTTGTATGCAGCGCATTTGATCCATGATTCAACATAAACAAGGACGGAAGCAAGTGCACCAAGAAGGACAAATCAGCACCAACGCCAGGAATTAAGCTCAAGTTTGCAGAGTGCTGGACCATCTGGGCCACCGACGGCAATCCTCCTGGGAAGCACCATTGGGAGGTGTCGGCCAGCCGTGCAATCGCCAGCGGTACAGGAGTTTATTAGCTCATCACGTCAATGGGCAGAGGAGAAGACGATTCCGAAAGTAGTGCTATTGGACTCTGAAGATGTGGAAGAGCAAGGTTCCAAATGACATCTCAGAAAACAGAGCGTCACAATTATTTTGGTCCAACAGGGTAAGATAGACGATGCAGGCACGTTATTCGTCTACGACACTGATAAATGAGTCATTATGTATCCATTTGCTGCCAGGTTCACAGGGAAATTGTGTAATGTTAATAATGTGTTCAACCGTTGAGTAACCACTTGCCCGATTGTAGCACAGCAATCGTTTAGATGGGAGACGTGCTATGTATAACACAGTCAAATAATGTTTCACCAAACTGTCATTTATATTTGTATTTCCCCAAACTATCCTTGCCTTCCTCAGGTATTTTTCACTCCTACTGTCAGCAGACCTACTCCTACTCCGTTTTCGCTCTCTCCTCTCTCTCTCGCGCTCTCTCTCTCTCGCTCTCTCTCTCTCTTTATCTCGTTCACTTTCACTTATTTTTACGTTTCTGTTCGACGACTCTATAATCTCTTAATATCTGGCTCAGTGCCTCCACATTCAGAATGTACCATATTCAGAAAAAAATATCTGATACAAAGTGGCTTATCTGAACAAAGGGCCTGTTGTCACCATGATGGTTTTCTAACTGTGTAACGGCCATCCTGAATTAGGCACACTGAGTCAAACCCTCCACTGCCGTTCGATAATGTAACTTTAATTAATAAATACATGTATGGAAATATAGTTTGTTTAATTATGAGTGGTAAACTATTACCGGCTGTAATAAATATCCAACTTTTTCACCAGTCATTATCTATGTAAAAGTCCACCATTACCGTCTCTGGCAAGTCAGTTACTTCAGACCAGCAACAATGTTCGTCACTCGTATATGTTATATTAATTGGTCGAGCAAGCCATTCATCAGAGCGAAATTAAGGTTTTGCTACAATTAATGGTGTTGCAAGAAATACAAACCTCCTCTCAATTAATATATATATATATATATATATGTATATAAATGACACAACAACATTGTGTTTATTGCCCCTTATTTCAGGAGCGCGGAGTGAGCTTCTTTTTTTTCACCGAGAGCAGTAACCAGGAGGCTGTTTGCAGTTATAGTGCGTGGGAGGAGCTGAACGGGAGAGTTAATTTACTTATTTTTAAAAACACTTCCCTTTAGTGGGAGCGGCCGAAGTGCGCTCTGCGAAGGTGAGTGAACTGAAATATTTGGGCAGCGACAAAACCCGAGACACTACACGTATAGTGTCTCCCACCCATCCTCCTCCGCTAACCAAAAAAAAAAGACTTGATAAGAGCAGCTGACTTCAGATTCTCGGCGGGAGCAGTGGTGAGGGGTTTGGGAAGGTAAGTTTACCTCTTTAAAACTTTAAAAACTTACCTGGAAGGGTGACATCACAGCAAAGCAGTGACCCGATTGCCTGGCAAGGAAAGTGCTCCAGTTAGCAGAAGCTGGGAGAAATTTAACTCTTCCTGTGTTGGTGAGTATTGTGATTGGTAAGTAAAGTCTATTTTTTTCCTGTCACTTATTAATTATTTGATAGTATAGTTTGTAGTCAGTTAAGGTAAAGGCTAAAAATGGCAGGAGATCCCAGACCCGTGTTATGCACTGTGTGCTCAATGTGGAAGTTCAAGGACGCGGCCGATGCCCCTGACTTCTTCACATGTGCAAAGTGTATCCAGCTGCACTGCCTGTTCTACCACATGACGGCTCTGGAGCTGCGGGTGGACACACTTTGGAGCATCCGCGATGCTGAGTTAGTCGTGGATAGCACGTTCAGTGAGTAGGGAATGGGTGATCAAAAGGCAGTGAAAGAGCAGGAAGGCAGTGCAGGTGTCCCCTGAGGCCATCTCCCTCTAAAACAGGTATACCGTTTTGGATACTGTTGGGGGAGATGACTTATCAGAGTAAGGCAGTAGTAGCCCCGCTCATGGCACCGTGACTGGCTCTGCTGCACAGAAGGGCGGGAAAAAGACTGGCAGGGCTATAGTCATAAAGGATTCAATTGTAAGGCGAGTAGACAGGCATGTCTTTGAAGAGTTGATAAACGCAAAGGGACAGGTGGTCTGATGTGCATTTGTTTTAATGCGAGAAGTGTAGCAGCTAAGGCAGATGAACTTAGGGCTTGGATCAGTACCTGGGAATATGATGTTATTGGTATTACTGAGACTTCGTTGAGGGAAGGGCAGGACTGGCAACTGAATATCCCAGGGTATAGATGCTTCAGGAGGGATTGAGAGTGAGGTAGAATGAGGGGGGGGTGGAGTTAGATTACTCGTCAGTGATGATATCACGGCTGTGATTAAGGAGGGCACGATGCAGGATTCGAGCCCTGAGGCAATATGGGTGGAGCTAAGAAATAGGAAGGGTGCAGTAAAATTGTTGGGACTTTACTACAAGCCTCCCAAAAGCCAGCAGGAATTAGAGGTACAAATATGCAGACAGATTATAGAAAAATGTCGGAGCAATAGTGTGGTGGTGATGGGAGATTTTAACTTCCCCAACATTGAATGGGATTCGTGTAGTATTGGAGTTGTAGATGGAGCAGATTTTGTCAGGAGCATCCAGGAGAGTTTTTTAGAGCAGTATGTAAATAGTCCAAATCGGGAAGGGGCCATACTGGACCTGGTATTGGGGAATGATCCCGGCCAGGTGGTTGATGTTTCAGTCGTTGATTACTTTGAGAATAGCGATCACAATTCCGTAAGTTTTAGAATACTCATGGACAAGGACAAGAGTAGTCCGAAAGGAAGAGTGCTAAATGGGGGAAAGGCAGAATATAACAAAACTCGGCAGGACCTAGGGAATGTGGATTGGGAGCAGCTGTTCATGGGTAAATCCACATTTGAAATGTGGGAGTCTTTTAAGGACTGGCTGATTAGAGTGCAGGACAGACATTTCCCTGTGAAAATGAGAGCTATAAATGACAAGTTTAGGGAACCATGGATGACGGGTGAAATTGTGAAACTAGCTCAGATAAAAAAGGAAACATTCATAAGATCGAGACAACTCAAAACTGGTGAACCTTTGGAGGAATATCGGGAAAGTAGGACGAATCTCAAACGCGCAATAAAGAGGGCTAGAAGAGGTCATCAAATATATTTGGCTAACAGGGTTAAGGGAAATCCCAAAGCCTTTTATCCGTATGTAAGGTGCAAGCGGGTAACTAGAGAAAGAATTGGCCCACTCTAAGACAAAAGAGAGAATTTCTGCGTGGACTCAGAGGAAATGGGTGAGATTCTTAATGAGTACTTTGATTCGATATTCACAAAGGAGAGGGACAAGACGGATGTTGAGGCTAGGGATGGATGTTTAAATACTGTAAGTGAAGTTGTCATACGGAAGGGGGAAATTTTGGATATTCTTAAAGGCATTAAGGTGGACAAGTCCCCAGGACCGGATGGGATCTATCCCAGTTTACTGAGGGAAGGAAGGGTCGAAATAGCTGGGGCCTTAACAGTAATCTATTCAGCATCCTTGACCATGGGTGAGGTCCCAGAGGACTGGTGAATTGCTAATGGTGTCCCTTTGTTTCAGAAGGGTAGCAAGGAAAATCCAGGGAATTATAGACCTGTGAGCTTGACGTCAGTGGTAGGCAAACTGTTGGAGAAGATACTGAGGGATAGGATCTATTAACATGTGGAAGAAAATAGACTTATCAGTGATACGCAGCATGGTATTGTGCAGGGAAGGATATGCCTTACAAACCTAATAGAATTCTTTCAGGAGAGTGACAAAGTTAATTGATGAGGGAAGGGCGTAGATGTCATATACATGGACTTTAGTATGGTGTTCAGGGTGTACTAGCTAGATGGACAAGAACAGGCTGGGTAACAGACTGCGAGTAGTAGTTATAGGGAGTGTCTCAAAATACAGAAAGGTGACTAGTGGTGTTCCACAGGGATCCGTGCTCGGACCACTGTTGCTTGTGATCTAGATAAATGACCTTCAGGAAGAATTAGGTGGTCTGATCAGCAAGTTTGTTGATGATGCAAAGATTGGTGGAGTTGAAGATATCGAGGAGGACTGTCAGAGAATACGACAAAATATAGATACATTGCAGAGTTGGGCAGGGAAATGGCAGATGGAGTTCAATCCAGGCAAATGAGAGGTGATGCATTTTGGAAGATCAAATTCAAGAGCGGACGATATGGTCAATGGAAGGGTCCTGGGGAAAACTGATGTACAGAGATATCTGGGAGTTTAGGTCCATTGTACCCTGAAGGTGGAAAAGCAGGTTGATAGAGTGGTCAAGAAGGCATACAACATACTTGCCGTCATCGGACCGGGTATTGAGTACAAGAGTCGGCAGGTCATGTTACAGTTGTATTAGACTTTGGTTAGGCCACATTTGGAATACTGCGTGCAGTTCTGGTCGCCACATCGCCAGAAGGATGTGGATGCTTTGGCGAGGGTCCAGAGGACGTTCAGCAGGATATTGCCTGGTATGGAGGGGGCTAGCTATGAAGAAAGATTGAGTAGATTAGGATTGTCTTCATTCGAAACACGGAGGTTGAGGGGGATCTGATTGAGGTCTACAAAATTATGAGAGGTATGGACAGTATGGATAGCAACAATCTTTTTCCAAGAGTGGGGGTGTCAGTTACAAGGGTCATGATTTCAAAGTGAGAGAAGGAAAGTTTAAGGGAGATGTGCGTGGATTTTCTTTTACGCAGAGGTTGTGGGTGCCTGGAACGCTTTACCAGCGGAGGTGGTTGATGCGGGCACAATAGCATCATTTAAGAGGCATCTAGACGGCTATATGAACGGGCGAGAACAGAGGGAAGTAGACCTTGGAATATAGGAGACAGGTTTAGATATAGGATCTGGATCTGCGCAGGCTGGGAGGGCCGAAGGGCCTGTTCCTGTACTGTAATTTTATTTGTTATTTTTTCCTTGTTCTTATTGTAGAGTCTCCAGCAAGTGCAAATATCTTCAACATGTGAACACCTATCCACAAATTATCCAGAATGTTAACAATTTTTAGAATGCAACTAAATGCGTTCCAAATGAATAAAAGCTGCAGCGAGTTCCTCGATTCCTTCGCGTTTCGTAGATCTGATACCATCTCGTTATATATCTTATGGGCCTTTGCTCTCTCCGCATGCTGAATGCAACGTGGAGCAATCAACTGCGCGAAATGCTGCTTGTGTGTTGCCAAGAGTGATTTATGGTGAGACAAACTATTGCAAATGTCTCACGAGGATTCTATCATGTATTTAAGGACATCAGTGTTTATCACCATTTCATTGTGGTCCTAAAAGTGATATTCAAGCCAAAGGGCAAATGTCGGCTGTTGAATTCTTGTTCTAAGTAGAGAGGAACCAAAGCCGATTGACTGGATATGCGGGATTGTCTTCTTCTCCCAGTTCTCGGCTGCTCGCCGTTCACTGCATTAGAGACTATCGCTTCCCGTCGCTTGTCAATTTCCCATTGAAGGAACCATCAGCTGCTTCACTACTGGTGGGCGGCGGTGCGCTGCTGGAAGGTTACTCCCGCCTGCTGCAGCATTCAATGCACTAAGGCCTTGAATTTACGATACATTGCAGTCGAGGCAGTCGAATGATGTGAGAAGATGAATCAGCCGACCTCCACGAACTCCGTTCTAATGTGTCTCCATATTTATAGTAATTAGACATCAATTGCAAAGTAAAAGCCTGTGAAAGCAGAATCCTCGAAGCGGGACACATGGTTTAGCTTCGCCGCTTCTCATGTGTACTGTTGGAATTTTCCTGGACTTTCACCTTGTCTTCAACGGTGATTCGCAGAAATATCAATTTATTTTTATTAAATTAGTGTACCCAACATATTTTCTTTTCCAATTAAGGGGAAATTTAGCATTGGCCAATCAACCTGCCCTGCACATCGTTGGGTTTTGGGGTGAAACCAATGCAAAAACGGGTAGAATGTGCGAACTCCACACGGACAGTGACCCAGAGCCGAGATCGGAACTCGGGACGCGGCGCCGTTAGGCGGCAGGGCTAACCCACTGCGCCACCGTGCTGGTGACTCAGCGATATCTTGCTTCACACGATATTATTAGTTTCCACAGAGCAAATCTCCAGATCAGCAATACACAGCAATACCCCTCTCTCCATAGCAGACATGCAATTTATTTGCGGTTAGATAGGTATCTATTTCGTTTGGCCGTTGAGCAGTGGAACATAGCGGGAGAACTCAATGAGTTGCGAAATATGTTGCAAACTATTGCTAGGAGCAGTTTGAGAGAAAACAATTACACCATCAAGTGGGCGACGAGAGGCGATATAATTCCAATAACTCACAGCGCAGATACAAGAACTGCTGAGAGGTAAACCCACGTATCCACCCTAACCCAACACACCCCCCAACCTTACTTTTTAGGACACTACGGGAAATTTAGCATGGCCAATCCACCTAACCCGCACATCTTTGGACTGTGGGAGGAAACCGGAGCACCCGGAGGAAACCCATGCACACACGGGGAGGACGTGCAGACTCCGCACAGACAGTGACCCAGCCGGGAATCGAACCTGGGACCCTGGAGCTGTGAAGCATTTATACTAACCAACATGCTACCGTGCTGCCCCAATGTCATGAATCTTTTTGTCGTCCTTTGATGGTGATGGTCCTGCAATTGCTGAATGTGATCACATAATGGACTACCTATCCCAAAGAGCAGGAGCCTTCCGAAATTGATTGTATGATCACCGATAAAATACGTGCCATTATATGCGGTCAGGTTTATTTTAATATCAGTCATCATTCGTCCAATCGATTCCCTTCCCATGAGCCTCCACCCGATTTTCAACCGCTGACCAGCCAAAGATGAATAGTCCATTAACTGTAAGGCAGAGCAGAGGGGCTTGCCCATTCAAAGTCTGGTCGCACTGACTCGTGCCAACTGAGCGATGCCATATATTTCATGATTCGTAAAGCATATACTTAATTATGGGACTCCAGTATAATTGAGAAGAATCTACCAGGGCGGTCGACGTATTACATTAAACCCAGACCCCCACCATTCCTTAAACCTATTCATATCGTATCCAGCTAGTGTCAAATCTAACCATATTCTGTGTGTCGTCACAAGGTCCTGTACTATATTATCTTTGAGCCCATTCTGCTATCTCTTTACTGTTGAATGGGAGTTCACCTGCAGCGGCTTGTAATTGTGTCTGCTGTTTGAAAGCCACTTCCTTTTCTCTTTTATCAGCAAACCTATTGTCGCATGGAACTTCATCGTCTGTGATAGTATGTACTTTCCACATAAAAATGGCTATCTTGCTGGGCAGCTGAACAGCATTTAATAATTTTTTTTAAAAATTATCATGTTTAATATGTTGGCCGGAGGACGTTATGAATCCCCTATTTTTCCATAATTGACAAAAATCGGGAATCATATCAATATTGGCTGTTTCATTTTTAGTCTGAATATATGCTTTAGTTTGAGCAAACTATTTTGCTGCTTGTTCCCGAAGGCAGAATGGAGTTACTATTGCACAACCGGTTGGATGGTCATATCATTTGGACGGTTCGCTGACCCATCGGTGAAAAAGATGATGTCTGGATTTTCTAGTGGGTGACTCAATAAATCAGGTCGTGGTGGCTTCAACCAATTATAAACAGTCATGATCATACATATGTTCTGCTTCCAAGCGTTGCAGTGGGTCAGGATACTCCCTCGGCTGGACTTTATCAGGTGTTTTAATAGCTATGCTCAAGGGTCATTAAACTTTTGTAAGACTTCTTGCAGTTTTTTTTAAACAGTGATACTGTGCGGGTTAACCTTCAGCTGCCATCATACAACAAAGAGACAAAGCGATCGCGCGCAGGGTCAGAAGTTATTAACTTGTGCAGCTGCTGAGCTCGTATTTGAGACAGTTCTATAATCATTCCATTATCAATGCAATGTACTACCGCTCCTAATGTGCAGAGTGTCCGTCTGCCTAATTGTGTCATGTGTCGTTAGTTGCAGTACATCCTTCCTGGGGATTAAATGCTTTTTGGCCCATTGCATGGTAGCATGATGGCAGATTTCCCTCTCTTTATTAACCAGTGTTCGCGGGACTCATTTCATTCATTCAAATGATTGTCATTATTGGGAACCAATAATGGGTGGGACTGCAATCGCATCCTTCAAAGCTGGTCAAGATGCACAATAAGAGTACTCAAGAAGCAGCAAAACATCCCCTGGGAGGAGGCTTTGAACAGCACACATTTAAGTCAACTTCCAATGATTGATTTTACAGGCATTAGCTATTCTTGGAGACGTATATTTTTCTTTGTCAATTCAGAAAAGGTCAACTGTCTGCTGAAATAGTTAAAGTTTCCTATAGAAACTAAGAGCGGAAAACGTGGATGATGTAGTTTACGGCGTTTCACGTAATCTAAAAACTTATTCCTATTCAATTACTTTTATTGGTAAAGGCACTTATTTTCGTTTAAACAGATTCCAATTTTTAATGTTTCAGTTTATTAGAGAAATATCAACAAAAATCAATTAATTTATAATCTTTGACTTACAATGACAGACGATAACAATACAACCAACTTAGCCCTTCATGCTTGGACTAAAATTAATTCGTTAAACAAAACACACATTCTCAAAGCTCACAAATATCACAGTTAACCGTCAGCCTTATCTCACACACAAATCGGTATTTCCTTTTTGTACGAACCCATCGGTTACGCTTGTACCCTAATCGTGTATTTAGTTTTATTTCCATTTTTATTACGAGAGGGGTCAGCTTCATTAGATTCCTATATGGGGCATATAGGCTTTCCTACCGCATTGCGTTGCTTTACGGTTGTTTCTTTTCATTTTCTTACTCATTTTGACTCCCTTATCTGTCATTTTCGCGAGTTCACGTTCTTTCTCGCTCCGCATGTCGTTACCGAGGCGTTGGGACGACCTGTGAGGTGGAATAGAGCTTATTGCTCACCGTTCCTTCTGCAACATACGTTCGATCACAATAATAACAGTAACAACAACCGCGGAAATCATTTACAAATACTACAGGCAGCGCACACGGGTGTTTATCCTTTCACGAACCTCTACGACATTTTTTCAATTTTAGTCTCTAGTTTTCTTCCCACTGAAGTATCATTAATTTATTAATTAAGATAACTCTACCAGCCTGAGTCACTGGCCAGTAATTAAGGCTGCCGAGCAGCAGAACCCCTTTCAACTGGGGTCACGCGGTGTCTCTCTCCCTTTCAGCTGAGGGAGTCCTGTTTAGAAAATCGTTTTCGGGTCCACGCCCCCTTAAATTAAGGAAATTGCAACGACTGCGCCAATTTGTCGTGGAAATCGTAATAAAGACAAATTCCTCGAGGTTCGATATGAGGGAAATGTATTTACACAAATATATTTTCGGAGAGAGAGTGTTTCAGCTGCAAAAGACAGTTCACTGTACTCTGAGATTCGATTGAAGACAGATATTCTTATCGTCTGAATTAACAGCTTGACGTAAACAGGCATGCTTTATTAAATAGACATTGGAAAGTACATAAGATGAAATACAGAGTACGTATGTTCTTGCCCTTGGCTAAAAACAACTCGAGGACACATTTTGTGGTATTTCGGAGGACAATTTATTTTCATAATAAGGGAAAACAGAATATTAAGCAGTATTTCATTTATGTTACCTGACCTATTTATTTTCATTCAAAAGCAGTGTTGAACTATCGTCAAGCATTTCCAAGCATGCGTCTCATTCGGTTAATGTTAATTTCCCTTTCACACGGGTACTGCGGTATCCTCCCAATGTCGAACGATGTGCGGGTTAGCTGCATCAATAACAAATGTTCTTTTACTGTCAAGGGATATGTACGTTTGGTTAAGGGACAATTGAAACATGGTAGGGCCTTTGGAGGAGTGTGCATGGGCAAAGTGCTCATTCGACCGGTTGGAGCAGATTCGGCTAAATCCTCTCCATCTGCACTTTATGCATTCTACGATATAACATCTGCGGAAGTAGGAAGCCCAGAGAGTTTTAAACTAAATACTGGTTGGAAAGGATCAGATTTAAGAAGATGTAGCATACCAAGGTGCAGACAAAAGGCAGGAGAAATATGTACTGACATGGGAAAAATACCGTGGCAATAAAACACGCTTGATGCTACAAAATATAATAAAGGACCAAATCGTAAGGCTCCTTATCTGAATTCATGAAGCATTCGAAACAACCGAGATCACGCAAAATGAAATCAATAAGGATAATATGCAAGTTATCAAAGATACATTCAGGGAAGTTTGCATCGATTAAAATGTGCATATTGATGGATGTGTTCTATTGATGAAGAACAGGAAGGGGTTTCTTTTGTATTTTAAAAACAATTTAGAGTACCCAATTCATTTTCTTCCCTTTTTGGGCCACTTTAGCGTGACCAAACCATCAACTGCACACATATTTTAATATTGTAGGTGCGAAATCCACGCAAACAATGTGAGAATGTGTAAACTCCACACGGACCGTGACCCAGTGCCGTCATCGAACTGCGCAACACGTGCTGCAGGAGAACACAAAGTTGATGACAGCTCGACGTCTGGCCAACTAAATGGTTTATTGTGTCAGCACATTATGTAGGGATGCCCTGAGATCTGAACATCAGGATTTTGTAGCATCGTGTATTTAGACGAGAAGTAATAAACATATATTTTAAGGATTAGGTAGAAGCTCGATATTTCTAATTGAGTAGTTAATAGCTGTTGAAGAAATTTTAAGTCGAGTTTTCGTCAAAGGTCCATTATTTAACACGAAGTTTGTGGGATGGATTAGTGAGAGCACAGTAATTCAAAATGACCCCGTTTTACAAAGATAAGACAAGCAATTTATATGATACAGTAAGTAATGTCCAGGACAAAGGAGAATATTTCTAAACGCAAAAAGATAGGAAAGCGAGCAGGCAGGAACTAGAGTTTAATTGAGTTCCTCGCCGGAGAAAAATAATACATGTTTGTTGTCAGCAAACTAATGTGCAGCTGCATGCTTGTTTACATTGTATGACCTTCTGACGATTTCATACAGAACATCGTACTAAAAAAAAGGCTAAATATCCATGATACTTTGCCAAGTGCCGACTTCCATGAAATATAGGCAAGTAGCTGGTTGAAATGAATACAGATATTGTGGCAACTAATCCGCCAACTAAAGTCCCTTCTGGAAAAAGAAAGAAATGAAACAGGACCTTGTGAGTAAGGTGCAGCGATAATAAGGCGGGAGGGAGTTTTCTGATCTCAGGAGGTTCGAAACAAACAGGCGGCCAAAGGCAACGGGATGGAGAGTTCATAAATTGCTTTGGCTAGACTTTCAGTGGACAGCACTGTCTCAAAGCTAACAGAAATAAGTGCATCGAATGGATAACTTGAAATCATCACAGTGGATATACTCCAAGGTAGAAGCGATCATAATATGATTGAACTTCTCATTCTGTGTGGGGACTGAGCAGAGTGAGTCGTGCATTTTATCTTTAAATAAGGAAATGCATTATGTCATGAAAGTGGAACGAACTGAGCAAAGTGGCAAAAAAGCTCAAGTGTTAGATCGGCAGTTGTTCAGTGGCAGTCATTTTAAGGGACATTCTCAAATATATAGAACGGACACGCTCAAAATACAAAGGGAAAATGCCTATCATACGTGGTTCACAGAGAAATTCAAAGACAATATTTACGTTTTTTTTTAAATATTGACATTTGCACCAGGACAAATGACTGGTTGGAAGATTTTAATGTATGTACAGGGCA
Organism: Scyliorhinus canicula; assembly: GCF_902713615.1. Lineage (NCBI taxonomy): Eukaryota > Metazoa > Chordata > Chondrichthyes > Carcharhiniformes > Scyliorhinidae > Scyliorhinus > Scyliorhinus canicula. Next base: position 87,042,689 of record NC_052157.1, on the reverse strand, counting down.
TCAAATTCTGCCAAAGAGGCTAATCAGGAAGAGAAAAATCTTGCCAGTAAAATAGAAATGGATAGTAAGAATATTTCTAGGTATTTTAATTAAAAGGGAAACACACGTTGACGAATTGTGCTCTTGTCCCATCGAATACAGCAGGTACCATAGTGGTTAGCACAAATGCCTCACAGCTCCTGGGTCCCAGGTTCGACTCCCGGATTCGGTAACTATCTGTGTGGAGTCCCGTGTGTGCGTGGGTTTCCTCAGGGTGCTCCGGTTTCCTCCCACAGTCCAAAGATGTGCAGGTTTGGTGAATTGACAAAGCTAAATTGCCCATAGGTTCCAAATTGCCCTTAGTGTTATGTGGGGTTACTGGGATACTGAGGTATGGGCTTGGGTAGGGTGCTCATTCCAAGTGCCTGTGCAGACTCGATGGTCTCCTTCTGCGCTTTAAAATCTATGAAACAATTCTGTGAAATCGCATCTGACGAATGTGTATTGAAAAGTGTAATTATGTCGGATGATATTAACGGTATGCTGCATCTATTTTAACATTTTTTAATTTTTTTTTATAAATTTAGATTACCCAATTATTTTTTCCAATTAAGGGGCAATTTAGCGTGGCCAATCCACCTACTCTGCACATTTTTGGGTTGTGGGGGCTAAACCCACGCAGACACGGGGAGAATGTGCAAACTCCACACGGACAGTGATCCAGGGCCGGGATCGAACCTGGGACTTCAGCGCCGTGAGGCGGTTGTGCTAACCACTAGGCCACCGTGCTTCTAAATCTATTTTAACAATTGAAGACAACAGTGACATTTAATAATTAGCTGCACATAAATAAAAACGATTTGCACGCTCTTCGGAAAAATTACAATTATCGGGAAGCTGGAATTAAGTAAATTGTTGGAGCCAAGGTCTGATCAATGTTCACGTCCTGTTGGATATCAAACTATCGTGGAGAATCTGCCAGTTGATAAGTTAAATCACGTACTGGTGATAATTTTACAAAATTGTCGAGATTCGGATAAGATAACATTAGATTGGTATATATCAAAGGTAAGTCAAATGTTTTAAAACCGGAGACTCAATCAAATGGAAAGTAATGGCCAGTTACCCCAACATCTGCCCAATGTTACAGCGGGCAATATAAAAAAACAAGGCAATAATTCGGATTGAATGTAGTTTTTTCAAAAGGAATATTATTTCATATACTTATTGGAGTTATCCTAATGTATCACATGTGCAGTAGAGATGGAATACATGCATGTACTGCTGTGGGATGCGTTTACTATCTTTAGATTTCCAATGGGAATTTCAGAGGGCGCCACGTCAATATCGTATATAAAATAAAACGCATTTTGTAGCGGTTACATATGATCACCTTTTAAGTCCTTGCTAACTAACAGGAATCGGTGAGTGCATGAGTTAGAAAAAGTGGCAAAAAGGTGCAGCAGATTATTAGGAGAGTTAATACACTTGTGTCCTTTATTGTGAGGGGAACTGATGAGCAAAATATGGAGGCTCCTCTTCACTGGATTTGCTGAACTACATTGGCGTATTGTATAAAATATTGCTTCTATTATTTTTGGAAATTGATAAATGTTTCAGGAACAGTTCTTACAAGGTTCAACAGATTCATTACAGGAATTGCCTCAAGGTGACATGTTGCACAGGTTAGTTTTGTATCTAGTCGAATTTCTACAAGTGGGGCGGCACGGTGGCCTAGTGGTTAGCACAACCGCCTCACGGCGCTGAGGTCCCAGGTTCGATCCCGGCTCTGGGTCACTGTCTGTGTGGAGGTTGCAAATTCTCCCCGTGTCTGCGTGGGTTTCGCCCCCCCAACCCAAAAATCTGCAGAGTAGGTGGATTGGCCACGCTAAATTGCCCCTTAATTGGAAAAAATAATTGGATAATCTAAAAAAAAATTTAAAATTCTACGAGTTGAAGCTGAACAGATGGAAATATTTCAGGTCCCGAGGGATGTTGACAAGGCTTTTACCAAAACCAAACGCATGATCTCCATTCGATCGCTGCTTACACTTCTCGTTTCCCACGGCATGATCCTTGGCGTTTTGATCCTTTTCTGATATTCATGAGCCTGATTTGATGTGATCACGATTATTTCTGAGCATGCAATTGAAAGAAGTCAAAGTATTGAGTGATCTAATTGGGTAGCATCAGACCTGAATTAAAGGTTAATCACGAACAATCTTTAATTTTGCAACCTTCTCTCCTTCAACTGCGATTTTCTGGTCAATCAGACAAATGCCTCACTCCAGTTCTATCAGGGACAACACCAACAACTGTGGGCACTGCGACATTTTCAGGTGCACCTTCACCAAATTTCCAAGCTGACGTGAGCAAAGCATTGGCTAGATGCTGGTAAAACGCATGGAGACGCAGGCGTATGGGGAGCGGCTCTCACACGACCGCATACTATATTTTTGTCAATGTTAAACCCAAATGGCTTCACTGTGTCTCCATTCGTAATGTCCACTTCCCTGTCCGCCGCTAGATAAATCCGAAGAGTGGCCAATAGAGCATTTTAGTTTAGTGTAAGTGGCGAAGCAATGCACTTTATAGTAACTGGGGAGGCAGGCTTATCTCTCCGGAACAGTCCCGTCCGAATCTGGAGGACCCGGAAGCTGGACAACGTTCCCTTTAACCCATGCTATTTGCTGCATTCGCAACCGTTGAGTGCGAACGTCCGAGGCTAATATTGCACACAACTTCTATTTGCAATCAAAATGCATGTTGACTGGTCAGTCCCAACTGACTGACTGTCATATTGCAAGAAATGCTATGCTCCGCATGGGTGTCTCAATCGTATCAACTTTTCTTTACGCCACGTTTACATTGGTCGAAATTCATCTCATAAATAAAGCCACTGGAAATATATTTTAGACGTTTCTATTCAGGAGATCTTGTGAGATCGGTTTCCTCCGCTAAAGTAGTGACTCCACATCAAAGAATACTTTCGAACCTGAATTCGTAGCAACGCTGGTCTCCATAATATCAATTATTTTTCTCTATCTCCCCACGTGAAATGAGTTATGTAAAAGAGGAAAGACGCACATTCAGAAAAACAACTTCACTTGTTTCACAATATTACCGGGGCATGTTCGAAACGCGTTTCGTGGTCTCATTGAGGGTAAATTAATACAAATATAATAATTGGATTTCACTTTGCAACTTTGAAGGGTGAAACGACGAAACGTTCATCAGAGCAGCATTGTTAGTTTCACCTTCCTCCTGAAGCACGCATTCGATTTGGCATGCTAAAATGTTTTCCATGGTTTTCCTCGTCACGACTGACTGAAACAAGAGTGTTCGGCGACATTTGTGCGGATGATGACCACAGAGGCAACAATTACCATCACAGCTCCAGGGTCCCAGGTTCGATTCCCGGCTGGGTCACTGGCTGTGCGGAGTCTGCACGTCCTCCCCGTGTGTGCGTGGGTTTCCTCCGGTTTCCTCCCACAGTCCAAAGATGTGCGGGGTTAGGTGGATTGGCCATGCTAAATTGCCCGTAGTGTCCTAAAAAGTAAGGTTAAGGGGGGGGGGGGTTGTTGGGTTCCGGGTGGATACCTGGGTTTGAGTAGGGTGATCATTGCTCGGCACAACATCGAGGGCCGAAGGGCCTGTTCTGTGCTGTACTGTTCTATAAACACCACTATAAATGTGGCAGTTTGCACCATATCCAAGACGGGCTGTAGCAATTCAACACGACTCTTATGTCAGGAACTTCCAAACCCTGGACCACAACCACCACGCATCAACTTGCAAGTTCTATTTCGAGAGTAACACCAACCTGACTTGGAAATACTTTGCCGTTTCTTCACTCTTGTTTTCTCAAACTGCTGGAACTCGTTTTCTAATAACGTTTTGCGCATATCTCCAATGCATGGACACCAACAGTCCAGGAACCAGCTTAACACGAAATGCACAAGGACAATTGGGCATGCATAATGAATGCCAACACAGCCAACTGTTTCTACATTCTATGAACGAATAGGAAATAATCTGACAACAGGCTGTTAAAGCAGCTTAAGGCAGGATCTCTGATGGTGGAGCAATGGTAATGGACGAGGCAAATGCCAAAATAAGGGATCCAAATATGACATTGCTAAAGGGGATTACTGAACTTTTTTTTTTTTTTTTATAAATTTAGATTAGCCAATTATTTTTTTCTAATTAAGGGGCAATTTTAGCATGGCCAATCCACCTACTCTGCACATTTTTGGGTTGTGGGGGCGAAACCCACACAGACACGGGGAGAATGTGCAAACTCCACACGGACAGTGACCCAGAGCCGGGATCGAACCTGGGACCTCAGCGCCGTGAGGCGGTTGTGCTAACCACTAGGCCACCGTGCTGCCCTATTACTGAACTTTTGACCAAAATATTATGATACACTCTGCCAGTGTGCTCCCTCGCGGAAGTCGACGGTTTCCTAAGCGTGCCGTCATTGCCCGTCTGATAATAAGTTAAGTACCGCAAACTAACTGCCCGCGAAAAGTTCAAGTCATTTGTCCGACAAATGTTCGCTGGTCCCCCTATGTCGGGTTTTTCAGTCTTCAGGCAGTGGTGCCAAATATGACAAAAGCATAATTTACTTGGGCCAACTGATACTGAACAATGTTAGTTGACCAATGAGTTGAACAACCGAGTGCTTCCACCATTCACATTGAAGATTTAAGCATTTTCGGTATTGGCAGTGATATCAAAGTCAGAACATAAGACCATAACACATAGGATCAGAATTAGGCCACTCGGCGCAACGAGTCTGCTCTGCTACTCAGTCGCGGCTGATAGTTTCTCATTTCCATTCTCATATTCCCATAACCCCTGATTCCTTTGATGATCGAATTATTAATCTCTGTCTTAAATGCACTCATATATGTTTAGCTCACTGGGCTAAATCGGAGGCTTTGAAAGCAGACCAAGACAAGCCAGCAGCACGGTTCGATTCCCGTAACGGCCTCCCCGAACAGGCGCCGGAATGTGGTGACTAGGTACTTTTCACAGTAACTTCATTGAAGCCTACTCGTGACAATAAGCGATTTTCATTTAATTTAATTTTTTATATATATTTGGCCTCCACAGCCTTTGCGGCAAAGGGTTCCACAGACTTACCACACTCTCCCTGGAGAAATTCCTCCCCATCTCTGTTTTAAAGGATGATTTCCTTAGTCTCAGTTTATGCTCTCTGCTTCTAGTATTCCCTTCAACTGGAAACATTATCTCCGTGTCCACTCTATCCATCCCATGCGATATCCTGTAAGTTTTAATAAGATCCGCCATCATCCTTAACTCCAACGAGTATAGACCCAGATTCATCAATTTTATCTCAAGATTTACATTCCAGGGATTATTCTTGTGAGCTTCCTGTGGACCTTTCCCGAGGCCAGCAGATCATTCCTCAGATACGCGGCCCAAAATTGCTTACAATACTTCAAATCGGGTCTGACCTACGCTTTAAATTGTGACAGAAATACATCCTTGTTCTTGTATTCTAGGCCATTCGCATAAATTACATCTGCCTCCCTAAATGCTGCCTGAACCTGCACGTAAACCTTAAGTGAATCGTGAACAATGACTCCCAAGTCCCTTTGTGCTTCGGATTTCCGAAGCATCTTAGAACATAGAACATAGAACATAGAACATAGAACGATACAGCGCAGTACAGACCCTTCGGCCCTCGATGTTGCACCGACATGGAAAAAAACTAAAGGCCATCTAACCTACACTATGCCCTTATTATCCATATGCTTATCCAATAATCTTTTAAATGCCCTCAATGTTGGCGAGTTCACTACTGTTGCAGGTAGGGCATTCCACAGCCTCACCACTCTTTGCGTAAAAAACCCACCTCTGACCCCTGTCCTATATCTATTACCCCTCAATTTAAGGCTATGGCCCCTCGTGCTAGCCACCTCCATCCGCGGGAGAAGGCTCTCGCTGTCCACCCTATCTAACCCTCTGATCATTTTGCATGCCTCTATTAAGTCACCTCTTAACCTTCTTCTCTCTAACGAAAACAACCTCAAGTCCATTAGCCTTTCCTCATAAGATTTTCCCTCCATACCAGGCAACATCCTGGTCAATCTCCTCTGCACCCGTTCCAAAGCTTCCACGTCCATCCAAGAATGAGGCGACCAGAATTGCACGCAGTACTCCAAATGCGGCCGTACCAGAGTTTTGTACAGCTGCAACATGACTTAATGGCTCCGGAACTCAATGCCTCTACCAATAAAGGCCAACACACAATAGGCCTTCTTCACAACCCTAACAACCTGGGTGGCAACTTTCAGGGATCTATGTACATGGACACCACACTGCTCATCCACACTGCTAAGAATGTTACCATTATCCGAATATTCCGAATTCCTGTTATTCTTTCCAAAGTGAATCACCTCACACTTCTCTACATTAAACTCCATTTGCCACCTCTCAGCCCAGCTCTGCAGCTTATCTATGTCCCTCTGTAACCTGCAACATCCTTCCACACTGTCAACAACTCCACCGACTTTAGTGTCGTCTGCAAATTTACTCACCCATCCTTCTGTGCCCTCCTCTATATCATTTATAAAAATGACAAACAGCAACGGGCCAGAACAGATCCTTGTGGTAAGCCACTCGTAACTGAACTCCATTCTGAACATTTCCCATCAACTACCACTCTCTGTCTTCTTTCAACTAGCCAATTTCTGATACACATCTCTAAATCACCCTCAATCCCCGGCCTCCGTATTTTCTGCAGTAGCCGACGGTGGGGAACCTTATCAAACGCTTTACTGAAATCCATATACACCACATCAACTGCTCTACCCTCGTCTACCTGTTCAGTCACCTTCTCAAAGAACTCGATAAGGTTTGTGAGGGATGACCTACCCTTCACAAAACCATGCTGACTATCCCTAATCATATTATTCCTATCTAGATGATTATAAATCGTATCTTTTATAATCCTCTCCAAGACTTTACCCACTGCAGACGTTAGGCTCACCGGCCTATAGTTACCGGGGTTATCTCTACTCCCCTTCTTGAACAAAGAGACCGTATTTGCTATCCTCCAGTCCTCTGGCACTATTCCTGTAGCCAATAATGACCTAAAAATCAAAGCCAAAGGCTCAGCAATCTCTTCACTGGCTTCCCAGAGAATCCTAGGGTAAATCCCATCAGGCCCCGGGGACTTATCTATTTTCACCTTGTCCAGAATTGCCAACACTTCTTCCCTACGCACCTCAATGCCATCTATTCTAATAGCCTGGGTCTCAGCATTCTCCTCCACAATATTATGTTTTTCCTGAGTGAATACTGACGAAAAGTATTCATTTAGTATCTCGCTTATCTCCTCAGCCTCCACACACAATTTCCCGCCACTGTCCTTGACTGGCCCTGCTCTTACCCTAGTCACTCTTTTATTCCTGACATACCTATAGAAAGCTTTTGGGTTTTTCTTGATCCTACCTGCCAAAGGCTTCTCATGTCCCCTCATTGCTCGTCTTAGCTCTCTCTTTTGATCCTTCCTCGCTTCCTTGTAACTATCAAGCGCCCAAACTGAAACTTCACGCCTCATCTTCACATAGGGCTCCTTCATCCGCTTAACAAGAGATTCCACTTCTTTGGTAAACCACGGTTCCCTCGCTCGACCCCTTCCTCCCTGCCTGACTGGTACGTACTTATCAAGAACATGCAAAAGCTGTTCCTTGAACAAGCTCCACATATCCAGTGTGCCGAACCCTTGCAGCCTACTTCTCCAAACTACACATCCTAAGTCATGTCTAATGGCATCATAATTGCCCTTCCCCCAGCTATAACTCTTGCCCTGCGGGGTATACTTATCCATTTCCATCACTAACGTAGAGGTCACCGAATTGTGGTCACTGTTTCCAAAGTGCTCACCTACCTCCAGATCTAACACTTGGCCTGGTTCATTACCCAAAACCAAATCCAATGTGGCCTCGCCTCTTGTTGGCCTGTCAACATATTGTGTCAGGAAACCCTCCTGCACCCATTGTACAAAGAACGACCCATCTAATGTACTCGAACTATATCTTTTCCAGTCAATATTTGGAAAGTTAAAGTCTCCCATAACAACTACCCTGTTACTTTCGCTCTTTTCCAGAATCATCTTCGCCATCCTTTCCTCTACTTCCCTAGAACTATTAGGTGGCCTATAGAAAACTCCCAACAGGGTGACCTCGCCTTTCCTGTTTCTAACCTCAGCCCATACTACCTCGGAAGATGCGTCCCCATCTAGCATCCTTTCCGCCACCGTAATACTGTCCTTGACTAGCAGCGCCACACCTCCCCCTCTTTTGCCCCCTTTCTGAGCTTACTAAAACACCTATACCCCGGAACCTGCAACAGCCATTCCTGTCCCTGCTCTATCCATGTCTCTGAAATGGCCACAACATCGAAGTCCCAGGTACCAACCCATGCTGCCAGTTCCCCTACCTTATTTCGTATACTCCTGGCATTGAAGTAGACACACTGCAATCCACCTACCTGAACACTGGTACCCTCCTGCGAAGTCAAATCTGTGCTCCTGACCTCTATACTCTCAATCTCCCGTACCCCAAAACTACAATCCAGGTTCCCATGCCCCTGCTGAATTAGTTTAACCCCCCCCCCCAAAGAGCACTAACAAATCTCCCCCCAGGATATTGGTGCCCCTCAGGTTCAGATGTAGACCATCCTGTCTATAGAGGTCCCACCTTCCCCAGAAAGAGCCCCAGTTAGCCAGAAATCTGAATCCCTCCCGCCTGCACCATCCCTGTAGCCACGTGTTTAATTGCTCTCTCTCCCTATTCCTCATCTCACTATCACGTGGCACGGGCAACAACCCAGAGATAACAACTCTGTTTGTTCTCGCTCTGAGTTTCCATCCTAGATCCCTAAAGTCCTGCCTGACATCCTTGTCCCCTTTCCTACCTATGTCGTTAGTGCCAATGTGGACTACGACTTGGGGCTGCTCCCCTCCCCCTTAAGGACCCGGAAAACACGATCCGAGACATCACGTACCCTTGCACCTGGGAGGCAACATACCAAACGTGAGTCTCTCTCGCTCCCACAAAATCTCCTATCTGTGCCCCTGACTATTGAGTCCCCAATTACTAACGTTCTACTCCTTTCCCCCCTTCCCTTCTGAGCAACAGGGACAGACTCCGTGCCAGAGGCCCGTACCCCATGGCTTACCCCTGGTAAGTCGTCCCCCCCACAAGTATCCAAAACGGTATACGTGTTACTCAGGGGAACGACAGCAGGGGGTCCCTGCACTGACTGCTTCTTCCCAGTCCCTCTTACAGTTACCAATCTATCTCCAGTCTTTGGTGTAACTACTTCCCTGAAGCTCCTATCTATGACCCCCTCTGACTCCCGAATGATCCGAAGTTCATCCAGCCCAAGCTCCAGGTCCCTAACACGGTTTTTGAGGAGCTGGAGTTGGGCGCACTTCCCACAGATGACATCAGCAGGGACACTGACGGCGTCCCTCACCTCAAATATTCTGCAGGAGGAGCATTGTACTGCCTTCCCTGACATCACCTCTAGATTTAAAAAAATAAACAAGAAAAAGAAAAAGAAAGGAAGAGCTTACCTGATATTCCCTCAAACCCTGCTGCCGCTGAAAGGTAAGCAAATTTAAAGGCACTCACTCACCTTCACGACAGGCCCCTGCACCCGCTTCCCAACAACCGTGTTTTTTTTTGGTGGGAGGAGGAGGTAGGGTGGGAAACACTGACGAAGTGTTTCGGGTTTAACTGTCACTTGACAACAGCCCCTCCACAAACCACCTTCAAATTAGGCTGACTGCACTGCACGTATGCAAATTTCCACAGAACAGCTGATCAGTAGCTCTGCTATGCTGCCCTCTGCTGGATGCCTCTCTTCACTCAAACTCCTTAGGTCTCCTTCGCAGGTTCACCTTCAAATTAGGCTGACTGTACTGCACGTATGCAAATTTCCCCAGAACAGCTGATCAGTAGCTCTGTTCTGCTGCCCTCTGCTGGATCCATCTTCCCATTTAGAAAATAGTCTCTGCCTGAACTCCTTCTTCCAAAGTGCATAGTCTCACAATTTTTCACGTCGTATTCCATCCGCACTTCTTTGCCCACTCTCCCAGCCTACCCAAGTCCTCCTGAAGACTGTGAGCATCCTCAATACTACCTGACCCTCTACAGATCTTTGTATCATTTGCAAACTTAGCAACTGTGTCTACAGTTCCTTCCTCCAGATCATTAATGTATATCGTGAAATATAGTAGACACAGCATTGACCCCTGAAGTACAACACTGGTCACCGGCTACCATCCTGAAAAAGACCCTTTATTCACACTCTCTGCCATATCAGCCAATCCTCTATCCATGCCTAAATCGCACCCTGAACACCACGGGCTATTAACCGTCTCCAATGTGGCACCTTGTCAAACAACTTCTGGAAAACTAAATATATCACGTCCAAGTGTTTCTCCTTAGTCTAACTTCCTTATTCCTTCCTCAAAGGAATCTAACAGATTTGTCAGATACGACCTCCCCTTTATGAAACCGTGCTGACTCAGTCCTATTTTATCATGCACTTCCAAGTAGTCCGAGATCTCATATTTACAAGTGAGTAACGAAGCTGGCAGGTAGTTGAACTATCAACGGGGAAACATTTTGCAGGTAGTGATCATACCTCCGTTCGATTTAATATTGCAATGGAAATGTATAAAGATGGGCCTGTGATCAAAGTTATAAATTGGGTATAAGGCCGATTTTAAGAAGATCAGATATGATTAGGCCAGAGAGGAATGGGAACCGACATTTTAAAGTAAGCCTGTGACCGAAAATTCGGATCGATTCAAGAACGTAGTCCGATGAGTTCCACATCAGCATGTTATTGTCAATAAAAAAAAGTATGAACCCAGAAATCCACTGACCCCAGCATATCGAGGTGTATCGAACATTTGATAGGAAAAGACAGGGGAGGATTTTGACAGACATCGCGTGGTCAATGCAGCAGAAGCCGCCGCGACGTTTATAATAAACGAGAGGAAACTTAATAAAGTAATTAGGAGAGCAAAATGGAACATGAAAGGATACTGACAGGTAATAAAAGAAAACTCCGAAGTTCTTTAAACGGTATGGGTCAAAGATACTTAATGAAACAATAGGGCCCATGAATGCCAAAGTGGTAATTTATGTGGGGAGCCGGAGGATGGAAGTAGGGTCACTGCTGCAAGGGAGAATGTGGGTATGTGTATCAGGGGGAAAGAGAGTGGTAACATTAAACAGATGAACATAAACAATGAAGAGATTTTGACTGGTCTGACTGGATTAACGGTAAACACATCTCCAGAGCCTGGTGACATGCATCCGAGCCTGATTAGCGAAGCAAGGGAGTAAATCACAAAGGTGCTGACAATAATATGCATTCCTGTCTGGCTTCACGAACTGGCAAGTAGGTGAACTACAGGTTCAGCGACAGATTGATAAAGTGGAATATTTTTGTGTGTTTTGAAGACACCAGCGTACCTCCTGCAGGCATGCTTGGTCGGCGGGGTCACGCAATGGCTCACTTACACTGCAGATCTGTGTAAGCGCTACACTCGGCGGACCATATACATTTGACATTAAAGAGCATGCATGAAGGAATTACAATGTACGAGCTCTTCGGAACTTTGCATCTGTGATGACTTCCTTGCAATAATGTGTAGCGGGATCTTTTTCTCCATCGATTATCCAAAGGCTGACGGGAACGACTCTATGCTGTTCTGTCAGCTTCAGTACAGCGCGCACTGGATGACTCGAAAAACAGTCGGATGACAGCCCCACTGACATATCGCTGAGTGACGTCGATTTCAGCCATGAACGTCTCAGACATTTAATTTTTCATGAATGATATGCAGCTCCAGGCAGCAGCATCGCTACCTGCTTAGACATAGCATTTTGCAGGGGAACATTTTCCTCTCTGTTGACGATGTATTGTCACTAATTCGCATCCGTAGGGGGCACATCATTCTGAAATCTCAACTTCATCTGGATCCTCTCAACGTTCTTCTCCGTGTCCCGCGTAACCTATTGTTGCAAGTGGTTGTGGCTACAAATTAAACTGCATAACGTCCAGCAACGTCGAATTCCAAAGGTGCGAGTGCGGTTCGATGTGCAGCTCTTAAGTCCATCGTACGAACCCCATCCTTCAAAACAAAAGTTGATTCCCCACCATTGGAAAAAAAATTCAACTGTAAATCGAATAGTGTACACGGACAGTTGTGTTGAAAGGAAATGTGTAATTAATTCGCACAATTGTTTCTGAAGCAGATCGGTAATAACTAGAGCAGGTGTTGGTTGCTGCTCTGACAGGACATCATACGGGAGAGTTTCAGATCAGGCAGATGAGACTTAATCAGTTGATAATTCCGATGAGTTGCGAGGTTAAGTTATTGAATCATTGCGACTATTTCTTGATTTCCAGTTTGGACAGAAAATGTATGCAAATTTACCTGATGTCTGCAACCATATTAATCTTCGTAAGCAGCCGGAAAATTTCAAAATCTGCGATGCTCGTTCATTTTATGTTAAGGAGTTATTCATTTGTTAATTGTTCCCTCCATTTATGCCTGACGTATCCGAGTGAACGGAGAGGCACTCTCAAAATGATGAAACGGACTTTCATTTATGTCAGGCCGTCAATGGGATGCACCTGCGATGTGTTTCTCATCATATATATCATATCCGACCATCCGCTTGTAAATGGAGAACGCATGCACTGATTCGTACTTCGCAGTACTCTGTTGGCGATGTCTCCCGCAGGGTGGGCATGGGGAGGAGGAACTGGCCATTATCCACAGAAGAATGGAGGCCTACCTCTTTGGGTCGATTGTTCGTCTGCCATCAGAACTAGACCTATCAGTTCAAAGTCTTCTTGGGCACTAAGAGTGTCTTCTTGAGCACTGAAATGCGATGTTAATATACGTTGCATGATTCCATGAGAATAAAATTACATGAAGCCATTTTTGTGTTCAGATGTTTTGTACTTTACGGTGTTTCTCTGACGTGTAATTAATCCAAAGATTTTGCCGAATTAACTGCGGTACTCCCGCGTGATGGGGATATGTTACCCTTGCCTTTGGAATATTGCATTTTTCCGACCTTCATCCTTTCTTGGGACACATTTTGCGTTATCGCAATGATTTCTGGCACAGTGTGTGGAATGAATACATTGCCAATGTGTACTTTGCGACTGTGGTCTTCAACGCAACCGATATTGCTGTGGATTTCAAACAGTTCAATAGGATCATCCTGACGAACGCTTCGTAACGGATTGTTCAAATGGCCCCGGAAGCCATGTCTTCTCCTGCAGGGAGCCTCACCAACGTGCATAGCGATTAATGTATATCCTTATCGTCTTTGTGCAGTAAGATCGTCTGTGCCATTATTGGCTGTCCCTGAGTTCGGCCTGGCACTCCGGATCTGCCCAGTCTCTTTCGCATCCTGACAAAACAGAATATTCTGAGCAGGCCATGGTTTCTTTGTTGGCCTTGCCCCTCTTCTGCCCGTTTTAATACTACCCTCCTGACAGGGGACTTTGACGGCAAAACAATTTCTATATTTGGACAACGCTTTCGTGGTTTTAGTATTGATTTCAGACCTGAACTGCCTTAATGCTGTTCTGATTTGAAATTCAAATGTCGTGGTCTGCTTCCTGAATATTTGACCCACATGCCTGCTGCCGTATTTTGCAAGCCATCGGAATCACTTCGTGAAACAGGAGAGACGTTTTGAGACCGTGCATTGTGCGAGGTGAAGGCGGCGTAATAACGAACAGAAGGTTTCTTCCTGCCGTGTCAGTGGACGGAGTTAATTTTGAAAGCGGGGAATGTGAACGGGATGTTCGGCTTCCTGTATCAGAATTGATAATGCACTGATCGTCACAACCACACCAGTCCATATTGAAATGTGGACAGCATTTTATCGGTTTGACGTTGAAGGGCTCATTGTATATGCTTGTCAAATCCTCGTTATGTGTACTATCACAAGCTACATAATGTTTGATTGGCTTCGACGCCTTTCACAGTACATATTTCATTGCGATTGTTTGCATTTGCGATACACCAGAGCTCAGTGTCGACCACGTTACATTTCAGTGATCTGTGTGTTAATTGCAATACAAATAAGCGCAAATTAACTTTGACGTAATTAATTTGTTTATTTTGAACGTGCCCGACTATGCCTTTTTCATTGATCTTGTGCATTTGATTCAAGTTCTAAATCAATTGTGGCAAAACAGCGATCAAATCTACAAGAAAACCACAGAAGTGCGCATGGATCAAAAATAGGACAATCTTCAATTGATCAATTACTGCGAAAAAAATAGACTGATGTAACATGTGAGAGCATCCTCATTGCAAGCACCGATTTGCAGGGGGGGTGGGTGCGGCGGAATTCTTTATTCTTGAGATAAGTATCGGTCCCTGGTTAACCTTCGTATACTTCGACCACATCTACCCTGGCGAAGATCCTGCACCGATTCAATGCTTTTTCTGGGGTTAGCACTGTCGCCACGAGGAACACAATTGATTCAAATGAGAAACGGTGCGGGATTCAACAGGTTCGCAATTGACACACAGGAGACTGAAAAGCTGCAGCCAAATATACGCACCTCAATCCCCATATGCACCATCGGAGCTATGAAGATGGCAGCGACATGAACGGCATTACATTTGACAGCCAGAGAGCTCGACACCATGCTGGATGCCTTGGATGACAGGCGGACACCATCTGTAAACTAGGCTGGAAAGGAGGCTTCCAGTCTGGATGCATGTGGTAATACGTATGTGCTTTGGGGCAACACCATCCGGACGATCAGCAGTGCAGGGAACAAAAGTGCACGAACACGTCAGAGCGGCCAGGGGGCGTACGGACCACTTTTCTGCCCGTAACACCAATCCACACAACCCCACCCTCTGATGACTAGAAATCCCCCACCCACCGTAGTATGTCGGCATACATACAGGCCTCATGGCCGGGTGCTTTGGCCACTGAAGCTACTAGCTGCCAATTCTCTGGGCTTCATGCGTCGGACTGTCTTAACTAATTGTATTTTCTGTTCCCCTGCAACATCACACAGAAAAGGCCGCCGAGAACCGCCGGGAGCGGAAGAAGACAGGAAAGGGACTGCCACACCTGCGGCCTATCACTAATGCAGAGCAGAGCATCCTGGAAGAGCGCAGCGGCCCGGAGGAAAGGGAAGTGGTCAGGTTCGAGCACGTGATACCCAGCTGAGTTACGGTTCCCCACTGCAGCTGTGTCACCACGCACCACCTGCCGATCGCAGGGACGAGTTGCAGGCCATATGGATTTTGGGTTCCTGCAAAAGAAGATACAATCGATTGTGTAGATACAGTTGCAGAGGCAGGGAGTAAATGAGCTCTTGTCGGCGATCACCCAGAACCTTCAGGTGCGTTCGGGGGAGTCCAACCATGTGCGGGAGTAGAAGGTGATGCCAGTCATGCATTCCACCAAGCTAACAATGCAGGTGTGGCATCCATAGTGGAGGCCATGGTGTTGAGGGTCCTGGCCATGGATTAGCATGCCCAAGGTCTGCAGGGCTTTGTGCAGGCAGTGGTCGTGGCCCAGGACAGTGATGTTTCTTACAGGTAGCCATGTGCCAGGGCGACCTGGACAATAAAGTGGCACTCCTGGGCGTGACCCAGTCACGGTGAACCTTGGCAGAGAGGGTCGCCAGCGTATGGGCAGTGCTGGCTAACCGGATCAGAGGGAGGTGATTTAGTCGCAGAATTAAATGACGCATTATTGGCACGTGTGCCACAGGCGCGAATGTCGGTGGCGCAATCACAGCCTGATGTGCCGCCATTTAGAACCGAGGGGTCCACTCTCTGTGCTCCAAAGCGACGAGCATGGAGACACTGGCCAAGATATCCGCGGTCCTCCTGGACTTGTCGCGCTCGGTGGCGTGGGAGTCTCTGCGCTTACCTCCGCTCGCGTCACATGGAGAATCCATGCGACCATTGGTCACCAGGTGGTCCAAGGCTCGATTGTGAACTCCAGATAGGCATCATCAACGCGTCCACAGCAGACAACCACTGTCGCCCAAGAGCCAACCACTCAGCCGACGGGTGAGTGAAGGTGGTGCCTCTCAAACAGGCAGGACCAGTTGAGTGTACCAGGATAAGGGTGTCAACTACAGTACCTTGTATCGGGGGCCGACGTGTATGTTGCGCATGTAATTCTGACATAACGGCTGCACGTTCTTCAATTGTAATCGCGTTTGCATCATGAAAAGTAACAATTAATCTGCAAGTGCTCAAAGGGCGACATGCATTGCATCGATCACCTCCAGTCCCGGGCATCGCGGCGACTGTGGTGGAGTCCGCTACTCTGGCATTCTGTTAGGCTCAGTTAACATTTAAATTGATGCTGTGTGCCAATCTGGGCATATAGGACCGCAGTGACCTCGCTAATGCACAGGCCCATTGCGTTCTGTCAGATCCTGTACATATCCCACTCGGCGCCTTGACTGCCTGCGTAGTCCAGAGGTTCAATGCGACTATCACGTTGATGGGCACCGGGAATGGGCACCCTTCCCAATCACGGGGCCAGTTGCACTTTGATCCGGATAGCTAGCACGGCAGTCCATGGCAGTGCCCCCTTCCCCACAACGATAAAACTCTGGCTGAGCTTGAAATTTTCACGACATCTCCGATCCAGCAGACGAATGACAGTCGCTGCGGGTACACACGGCGCCTCATGTAGCGCCTCCTGTTCCTCTGAAGCATTCCTCTGCAGTTTCCTCATCCTCTTACGGCTCCAGTTCCTTCAGACGCAGTGCTCCCCCGACAAGCTATGGCGATGAGGAGGAGGGTAACCATGCCTGGTTGTATTCCACTGTCCGTTGTCGGCAGGGGTGAAGGTCCGACACGTTAGCAGGGAGCGCATCTCATGCCTCACCAGTTCCAGAAACTACCCGGTGGGACTGTTGGCACATACTAGTCTGCCGTTACATTTCTCACCCATCCTCCATCACCACCCACCTGGCCACAACTATGACCGGCAACGTGGGGGCGTCTGGCCTTTGCGCCCATCCGTGCAGCCTAGAATGACGTCACCATAAGCTGCACTAGACGGCGATACAGTTTTCGGCTCTTGTCCGGCTACCCTTTTGTCGTGACTGATGTGTGTCCTGCCCTTGGTTAGGGTTCGTGATGTCCCGCTGTCGTCTTCTGCCCGTTGTGGTGGTTGGTATGCCGTAGGATGTGCTGTAGGCGGATGGCGGAGGGGGGGGGCGGGCTTCTGGTGCTGGAGGCAATCACATGGCCGGTGTCATTTTAGAAAACAATGGGCAGAGGGGTGTGCAGCATGTAGGCTTCTTGCAGTGTACGGCAATGGCGATCCATGGCTGGACACCGCCCCTGTCTCTTGATGCATCACCCCGGCCACGCCCATGCACACCCCCCCCCCCCGCCACGTCCATGGCAGTGCCCCCTTCCCCACAACGATAAAACCGTCCAGTGTCAAGAATGGAAAGCCACTGGCGCGTGACTGCGTATCCTACCTCCTCCATTTCCCTCAACGGCCAGGGCCCCAGTTCCTCGCCTTTTAAAAGCGCAAGTCAACTTCGCCGCCCGGAATAGCCTCAGTCGAGGTGGAACATCGCATAGGCCGCCGATAATATGTGGTCACGCCCGCAGATGATACGCAATTAACATGGACAACACGTGCAGAGTGGTTGACATTGAAGCCGCTGTCGAGGCTCTGATGAATTTCATTTGGCGTGAATCATGCGCCACTGTGATTTCCGCGTCATAACTGATTCTCCACGCAATCGTGTTTCCCGTTTTTGGCGTCCGCCAATGAAGAATTGTGCCCATGGGCTGTTGTTTTAATGGATTCAGGAGTCAAGTGGAAGCCTCAGAGAGAATATGCATCCTACTGTCATGCAACAACTATTCCAGTCTCTTCAGTAATTCATGGACAATACAAATTCACACTTACATACTACGGAAAGAGCACAAACTTGCGAGGATTGCAGTGAGACGCCTTACAACACCAGTTTAAAGTTCAACAGCTCCGTCGAAAGCAAGTCATTGGAACAAAAACCTGTTGGACTTTTGCCTGGTAGTGTAAGACTTCATGCTGTGCTCACCCCAGTCCAACGCCGGCATCTCCATGTCATTGTATGAATTACTGAACACACCCTCAGAAATTGTGTCGTCGTACTTCAAACTCGTGGACAGAGATGAGTGGTGGAGGCCTTATGATCGCACCCCATTATCTCGCAGGAGTGACATGTTCAACTACAGTTGACTACATCTCTATGTTCGCATCGTCACGAAAGCTGTACATACTCCGTTTTGGGCAGCTTGCAATTTATCTGTTGCAGGAATCTGTTTCGGCTCTCTGACTGCAGAAAATATCAGTACTATTGGGAACCAGGCCATCTCATTCACTGGAAGGAATTGATTTCAGGCAATGGACAATGTCGTTCCAACATCTTCGACAACTCCCGCAGCTCCCCGTTCGCAGTCTTCTACCTACTCTCTAACCTTATTTTCAGCAATAGGATGTATTTTGTTCCACTGTGAATGCTGCTATTGAGCACAGTCATCTTTAATTCTCAAACTGCGCAGCAATTGTCTTCACCCTTCAACATTAAGCATTGATTTCCATTCGTATCTTCTATGTGTGAAATATATTTTCACATTCTCTCCAGTGCAAATAGAATTAATTTACCAATAAACACTTGTCCCTACTGCTGATCATTCTGCCGCATTTCAAGATGTGCACAGACCTTCGTTTCCAGCTTCCGTTTAGCTCTCGGTGAACGAATGCGTCGGGAATCTGTCGTTCTGCAGTGCCTATGCTTATCTTTCCATGGTTACGATTCATACTACAAACCAGTTTTCTGTATAATGTTTCTAATTTAATACAAGGAAAACGTACACACTTTTTCATTTCACAACAGACGTTGTTACTATTTTTTTGGCGAAAAACCTACTGGACATTTCCCTCTCGCACCCTTAAGCTTTCCATCTTTCTGTGATTTATATTATGTGGCTTAAGAAAACGTTAGGTCTATGTTCCACATCATAGTCGCCCAGGAGCTTCACGGCTTGGTTGGCATTTATATCGTACTTCTGCTCAACGTGATTTATAACCATTGCTCGCATAGAATATAAATTCCACCAATATAATTCTGCCTGTAAGGCGTGATAGGCCTCTTATATTTTCTGTGCTTGCAACCACCTGTAAAAACTACGTTGATTAACCCGTTCACACAAAATGCAAGTCTGTTCAAACTTTTTCTTACAGGTAGAAACGTTTGTCTGTATGCTCCCTGTACTTTGTATACAAACACCGTATATATCTTTCTTGACCGTCTCATAGCCCCATATCTTTCACCAGACACGGATGCAAAGCTTTCATGAGCCTTACATAAATGTCTGGTCTGTAAAAGTAGGTCCATATATCTGATGGCCATTTAACCTGTTTGGCTATTCTCGCAATTAATAAATTAAACATGTCTCGAGAGCTCTTCAATCGGATTTGGGAGAAGTGTATGCATATAAGTGCATATACCCACTATTTTCCAGTCTTAAACCACTTACTTCCTCAGGATTCCCTGATAAACCCACTGAAAATCGTTGTACTTCAATTTCATGATCTCCGCCTTTATCTTTTTCTTGTCTGTCATTTGTAACTTCTGCCTTCCCGGCGCACACACCCTTCCTATTTCCTCTATTTCCCTCTCGTATTACTGCTGTTATAACTTGTTAATTGCTTTGTATATTTATAACTAAAGTGTCCCTCACTGAATTTCGTCAATTCGTGAGATATTAATTTCGGCTCACCTTACTCGTATTTTCAAATGCACTATTTTTTCAATTATCTTAGCCTTCCCTGACCTTGTAGATAAGACCACTCCAATTATTCAGCCAAGTGCTTCAATTTGCTTTACGACACACTGTTCAAACTTTGCTGTAGTTACGCTGCCTCCCACCAGATAACATCGAAGGAGGTCAATAGCCATTTGTTGTCATCTTATTTTAAATATTGCGCTCGCAGTTAGTTGTACTAGTTAATCGGTCCTGTTATGTTCAATATTTAAAACAAGCCTGCAACCAAAGAATTAAGCGTTATACAATCCCATTTTTAAGTCCTCAATTGCGTTCCATAAATACATTTGAAGATGTTGGCGCTTGGAACACTGGTTCCGGGTCGATGTGTCGTTTTGGGATAATAATGAGCCCAGTCATCACGTAATAATCATTTAATAATATTTGATGAATAAATAATGGACCAGTAATGGAATTATCAAACACACGCGCACTGTATATGTGGAAGCAAATCACAGAATCCTTACAATGCGGATGGAGGCTATGCATTACCTTGCGTTCCATGAATGTTCAAATTATATCTACGGTCCTTGAACCTTTCCCAGATGACAACCAAATTAACCTAATTATTATGTTATATCCAGTATGCAATGACGACGCAATGCATGGCGGATAAATTATTTAGTGAAACGTATTATCCTGGTCCCATAAATATGTCCAGCTCACTTTTGGCACGATTCTTCACTGTCTCAGCGCCAAGGCTTAAAGGCTGTTGGATGCAAAGCTTGCCTATCCGGATGCTAGATATACCCTGGCCTGTTTGCTACTAAATTGAAGCAGTGTGCCGGTTTCTGAGGGTGCTTGAAAATATACTTGATTCTACGAATGAAACTATCTGCCCGTTCTCATTCCTGCACTGCACAAATTAGCACGTGCATACATTACTGGTCTCCCAATCGTCCAGGTAAATTGATCCTTCCAATATGCGATTATCAATTGTTTCTTTGAAAATGCTTGCTGAGCTAGTCACTGAGAGACGCGCATCTTATCCTGCTTTTTGATTACTACCTACTGCTGACATCGGCAGAAATTGTATCTGCTACCTGACAGATTACATTACATTATGTCCTATTTTATACAAATTATTGCTGTTATTGGTGAAACCGACGCCAGCATTACATGGCCACATTAAGTTTGAGCTTCACCCACGGCTCTGTGTTAATTAACCGGTTACGAATATAGTGATTAATGAACCAAATGCGCATTCGATCAATAAAAGCTTCCGAGGTCGAACAGAAGACAGGTTCAGCATTGTCGGTTGACGGTTTTTGCAATTTATTGCATTGAACTACAAATAAGGACGCTTGAAACATAAAGCATATACATTGTGTTAGGTGCCAAAAGACACGTAAAGGGGGAAATTGACGATAAATTGCACGTATTTGAAAATAGATCGTATCGGGTCAAATACACGGTCGATATTTGCCACAGTTATTTTGAACAGAAACAGAAACTTAGCGGGATGCATGATTCCAATACGCTTCTGCACAAATGGAATTATGACTCGACCCCATATTTTGGCTTTGTGATTTCAAGTTTCTATGAAATGTTCATGTTTAGCTTTCTTTGGCTTTACTTACTATTATTATCACCGTACTGTGCTTTGAACGAAAAAAAAAAACATGAAATTCAAACAGCAACTATGGACAGATTAAGACGACGAAGATTTGTCATTTTAGTCTTGGAAATTGATGTAATGCGATAAATGATCATGCTTGCGCAAGATGCTTATGCTAAACTTTCCGCTTTGTCACAGCCCTTAATTATTGGAACTGGAGAACAATAAGCAATGGATTTCAGGTCCAGACTATTAAGAAATATTCACCTGTCGTTTACGAAAGTGGTATCCAAAATTAAGTCTTCACCTGATAGATTGTTTTCTGTCAATTGTGCCATTTCGGGATCACTATTTTGTTTGAACTGGGTTTCCGCTTCGAGGGAAAAATCATTTCAACAATCAATCCGTTAATTACATCCCATCAAACATTTGAAGTTTTGCCTGCTAATCTTAGATTTACATTTATCATCATAGTCCTTTCTGATATACTGAAGTTACTTTATGGTCAAATTATTATGACTCTGGATTCTTAGACGTTCTGATTTTATCGAGATAATTCGGATGTTAGAATGGCAGAAAGGCAGAGGAAATTAAACTAATTCTGTTGTCTATCGTTGTCTGTTGTCTGTTGTATAGTCGTCATAGTCACAGGTCATTTCCAATTTTGAGACAGGGAGGCATGGAGTGGGAGTTGATTGCTGGAGATTACACCGGAGATCACTTTGCTCTGAAAAGTTGATAAGGAAACCTTTAGCCGGTCCTGGAATTGAATCTTCGCTTGTCGCCTCGCGCTGCATCACGAACTAGCTGTCCAGGTAACTGAGCAGGGCCGTCCGAAACAACATCTGCAGCTGTAACAGATCTAACACTAACGGATAGGAAATATTTCTGTTGTGGAGAATGCAGTTAAAAACCAGGTAGAACATGGAAGGCCCATTGAATTGTTCAGAAAATTCAACAAGTGCGCAGTGCAAAAGGAAGACCATTCGCACCGCCAAGAAGTTGATACAAAAGGAAAATCAAGGGTGGTTTACTCACCTGGAAACGACTACTTCAATGAACCATTGATGAGAATGGTTCCAGGTTTCTGGTAACAGACCTGGATTTGAGATGATGTAAAAACAGGAGAATAACGGCAGGAACGAGCCAGGAGTGTACTTCGACGCAGACTAACGAAAGAAAGGTTTGAGTGGAGAATTCATACAGGGAGTTAAAATCTTGAAAACTTTATACATAATAATTCCGGTCTTATTTTATTTAGTCAAGAATCATAGGGCGCAAATTCAGTTGTATCAAACAGGAAGGAGTGGTGATATGCGGGAAAGATACGTTTGTATTATCAGCAGTTAGAATGTGGAATGGACTCCCTGTAAACACGACTAATATAGACCTTCAATGAAATGTTTGATTTGTAAATGAAAACAAAGCAGTTCATATAGGAAACACACATTTAAAACTTACATTGGGACGCTTCCGCACTGGGTTTGTATATCAAATAAGGACCACATGGTCATCTTCTGCGCGATATCAATCATTAGTTTCATTTCCTCTGCCTTTCTGCCATTCTAACAATTTGGGGCAGCACGGTAGCATGGTGGTTAGCATAAATGCTTCACAGCTCCAGGGTCCCAGGTTCGGTTCCCGGCTGGGTCACTGTCTGTGCGGAGTCTGCACGTCCTCCCCGTGTGTGCGTGAGTTTCCTCCGGGTGCTCCGGTTTCCTCCCACAGTCCAAACATGTGCGGGTTAGGTGGATTGGCCATGCTAAATTGGCCGTAGTGTCCTAAAAAGTAAGGTGGGGGGGGGGTTGTTGGGTTACGGGTACAGGGTGGATACGTGGGTCTGAGTAGCGTGATCATTGCTCGGCACAACATCGAGGGCCGAAGGGCCTGTTCTGTGCTGTACTGTTCTATGTTCTATCCTATTAACCTTACATATCTCGAAAGTTCCGTCCTACTTATTGCCACACGTGGTAGTAATTTTAGGCTTTAAGACCACGTGTTAGTCGTGTGTATCTAATCTGTGTATTCCTCAGTTTCTACACACACTACATGCAATGTGGTGTCCAGAAAAGCTCGCAACAGACCAGGGTTATCTGATAAAGAATTAGTATGTTTCATGTGTGACTATTTATGCAATCAAATACACTGTGGCGCCATTGTCAACAAATTAACTAATGGAGATATTGGTTTGACATGAGGGGAGCTATATTTTGGGTATTTAATAATATGAAATTTAGATTTATATATATGTGTGCTGTAATGATCCGATAAGAATCAATTTGCCTTTATTTGCTGTGTTGACAGCGACGGAGAGGGAAATGATTGCATGTGTAAACTGATCTTCCAATTCCACAAGCCACGCCGAAATAATGTTCGTAATATGCGCTGAAAATAAACAAAAAATATACCAACATCATAAATACCTAATTACTTGAATTAAGCACACAACGAAATGTGGTTCAGTTCACAAATATGACAAAACAATAAAGGCATAGGAGTACTAATAAAATATCTTGCATTTTTTTTTTACGAAGTTCTCATTTTCACGCTGGTTATAAATGCTTTGCGTGAAATGCCAATAAATTCGCTCGGGTCTGTCAGCCGAAATCTCCACAGAAATAAATGCACCGTCAATTGGTGATTTTTGTGGTTCGCTGCAGCATTAACGGCAGCACACACCCTTATTAGCAATTTATTTAAATACTTCTGCAGCTGCAAGTGAACACTTATGATCGGCCGGGATTACTGACATCTGCACGTCACGCTAGAAGTTCCCGATCTCGTGGTCATGATCATGTCGTGGTATAAAAGTTTGTGATGCAACAGAAACTTAGTAGGGGAAGCAATGTGCTGGTGCACCTGCAAAAAGGTCGCTGTGCGGACGAAAGGAAACCTTGTCCAAAATGATCATCCAAGTTCCGTAAAACAACATAGAGATTCCGTGCACATTTTGCAAAGAGATATTTTGCTGAGAGTAGCGTTTTTTCTGTTCACTGGTTGCAATAATGGGCGTGGGGTGGAGGGGGATTGCTCGCGAGGGGATTGTAATCCCAGCTGCGTGGAAATTTTCAAAACATCGCAGAGAGGATTTAGCAATCATTGGCTGTGCTGATTCTCGGTTTAATGCCATGTGTGGCAAAATGTTTATTCAGGTTTGAGATTAGCGAAACGGTGGATGGTTTCGGGGAGTTCCGACGATCCGGAATCTGAGTTGATGGGGGTAAATACTCTTTATCATTCCACTAAAGAATGCCAGTTGTTCTGAGCGCCCATGAGAGGAGTGCGACTTGTTCCGCATGTACTAATCCTGTGCTTGGTGCAACTATAGCTGACGAGAAAATATGGGTGTTCAGACTTCCTGTGTATATCTGCATACATAAAGGGACATGCAAAGGTTCGTTGACACCGGATTTAGTTTCATCCAAAGCAAGGTACGGTTTGAGCAGCTTCTCGGTGCAGTAAGCCTGGAAGGCAGGTAGCACAATAAATCGTCGAATATTTGGTATTAGGACATGTTGCACGATTAGAGTATCTCTGAATGTAAATAACCAGTGTTGTTTGTGAGGAATATCCCTGGACGAGTCTTGCCAAACTGTCAGCATTTTGTGATCCTTCATGCACAGATTATGTCCGTTTGAAAATGCTAATTGTGTTTCTTGCCATGACAAGACCTCAATATCCATGATATCCACGTTTGCGTCGCGCGAGATTAGATTTGTTCCGAGCCAGTGCAGGAAGGCTCTGTAGTGGGCATAGCTGGATTTCCTTTCTGGGTACGTATTGGAAACATGTTATATAGCGTTGTAACGTTTACATCGTGTAGGTGCGGTGCAGACTCCGTGTGAAGAGGCTTCTTTGGCATAGTTATTTACGATTGTTGGCCTGTTTCAATGGTTGCTAGTTGGCCACATCTGAGATTTCTGACATGCAAAGGTTGTGGAAAATGTTCCTTCTTGAATGATGCACAATAGGTTTGGCTGTCAGTGACATGTCTTTGTTCATGGGGATCAATTGTATTTGTAAAATATACCAAGAACGCACAGGGAGCACGTTGCTGAGATCATGACAGGTGCCTTCATTTCGGTCATGTTGCTAATGCTGCATTCAGTCTTTTGAAATATGAGGTGTGGGTTTCTTACAGACATCGTCCGACCTCCTGAAGAAGGAGTTGATGAACTGCTCAAATGACCCAATTAGGACATGAAAAGAATTGGGAGGCATACTGCAGAATGGACCGAGGATCCTGCAGAACGCGAATGTCCATATAAAGTTTTTGACAAATTTCAAAATATGGCGATCGATAAAGATATTCTTAAATGGAATGCTTCGAATACCTGCGAGATTTTCTCAGATTATTTATATACGTCGGAGACGTCGAAGGTAAATTAGCGAAATCTTGCTCCCGCTTCAAGCACGTGGGATTGAGCAACGTGTGCAGTTAGGCTTACCGAAAATACGGCAATGTAAAATATAAGCAAATCCCGTGTAAATCTATGGCTGTTGTCTGGCATGCGTCAGTCGAAGACGAATGATTGATATTTATTGTTACATGTAATGAAGTACAGTGAAAAGTGTTTTTCTGCTGCCAAAGGAATGTATACCATACGTAGATAGTAGACAAAGGAATAATCGACAGATTACATTGGCAATGGTACATCAACAAATAGTGATTGGTTACAATGGAGAACAGGGGCCAAACAAGATCAGCAGAGGGCGTCGTGAATAGTTTCCTACAGGGAACATATCAGTCCAAGGGAGAGTCGTTGAGGAGTCAAGTAGCCATGGAGAAGAAGCTGTTCCTACGTCTGGATGTGCGGGTCTTCAGAGTTTTGTATCTACTGCTTGATGGAAGTATATGTAAGAGGGCACAGCATGGTTGTGATGGATCCCTGACAATGCTGGCTGCCTTTCTGAGGCAGCGGGAAGTGTATTCAGAATCAATGGGTGGATGGAAAGCTTGTGTGATGCGTCGGGTTGATATCATCACACTCTGCAGTTTCTTGCGATCTTGCCCTAGAAGTTGCCATACCAAGCTTGTAATGCAGGCGGATAGGGTGTTCTCTGCACCACATCTGTAGAAGTTGTGAGATTCGATGCAGTCATGCCGAATATCTTTATCTTCCATTAAAAGCAGAGACGTTGTTGGGTTTTCATGACTGTTGCACCTGTGTGAGTGGACGAGGAACTGAAACCAATCGACCATCTCTACATCCGCGCCACTGTTGAGGATGGTTCCTGAAGTTGATGACCACTTTCTTGGTCTTAGATACATTTTGGTGGAGTTTGTTTTCCGGAACAATGCAACCAAGTTATTTACCTCCCTCTTGTCAACGAATGCATCGTTTTTTAAAGGCCCTGCCTCATTTTGACAGCTCTGACGCTATGTAGTTTTTATTGTGTGAAGCTGTGACACTGAAGGCAACAAGGTCTGCAGTGCAGGTAAGTTAATTCAACCAACTCTGCTGCTGTGAGAAAACGCTTGTCTTCATCGAATCCGCTGCGCTCTCGGCACATGATATATAGGATGTTTTACTGGTTGGTAATTCCTGAAATTCTATATACATTGGCAGGGACTTCCATTTGGGTTGGCAATGTGTCAAAAGGTAAGAGAGCGAAGAACAACACTGTTTACGCAGGCACGTATCTCATTGTTTACTTCACATCGCACCATATGAGAACTGTGTAGAAAATAAAACAGAAAATTGCAAATAATGACGAATGGTAAATACATTCCGGACTGTTCCCACATTTCATATCCGTTGAAACCACATGATAAAGACTCCGAGTTATGCCACTGATTTTCATGGGGGTGAAGATAATAGTAACGTAATCCCTATGAACGTTCTGGAACAAACATACACGCATAGGCATTAAGAAGTATAATCGGTGGGCAGCCCGTTTTCGCAGTCGTTAGCACTGCGGCCTTGCGGCGCCGAGGACCAAGATTCGAACCCGTCTCTGGGTCGCTGCCCATGTGGAATTTCCACATTCTCCCCGTGCTTTCTGGACTTCGCCCCCATAACCCAAGGAAGGGCACGTTTGCTTGATTAGCTGCGCCAAATTTCCTCGTAATTGGAAAAAATGAATTTGTTCCGCTAAATTTATTTATAAAAAGAAGACGAAGAATCAGTGATTCAGGCCTTTATTCCTGATAATACGTGCAGAAGAACGTAACAACTAAGATCGTGGTTAGCCATTTGGCCCATGGAGTCTGCTCCGCTATTCAATTAGATCATGGGTGATCTTTTGTGGACTCAGCTCCACTTTCCAGCCCTAACATCACATCCCTTTATTTCATTATTCTTCAAAAAACTATCTGTATTTTTATTGAAAACATTTAATGAAGGATCCTCATCTGCTTTACTGGGCAGGGAATGCCATAGATTAACAACAATTTGGTTGAAGAATTTCCTCCTCAGCTCAGTCCAAAATCTACTTTCCCTTATTGTATATCTACACCCCTCGTTCTGCTTTCACCCACCGTTGGAAACAACCTCCCCGCATCTATCATATTTATTCTCTTCATAATCTCACATATTTCGATGAGACCCCCCGACCCCCGCATCCTTCTTAATTTGTCTGCACACTTGGACAAATTGCACATCATACCCAACAACAAATCATCTTTGTAAATTGTGATCAATTGTGGGCCACTGAGGGACACCACGATGTACAGATTGTAAACCTGAGAAAAATATTTGCTTTATATTAATTAACCAATCATTTATCCTCGCTATTACTTTAACCTTAACACTATGCACCTTTATCTTATGCAGCAAGGTTTTGTGTAGCACCTCAAATGCTTTATGGAAATTCAGGTACACCACTTCCATTGGCTTCCCATTATTTACCTCACTGGTAATATCCTCAAAACAATTCACTAAATTAGATAGGAACGACCTGCCCTTTGAGAACCCATGCTGCGTCTGTCCAATGGGACAATTTCCATCTAGATGCCTCGCTATTTGGTCCTTGATGATAGATTTCAGCATCTTCCCTGATATCGAAGTAAGCTAACTGGTCTGTAATTGCCTACCTGTTTTTTAAACTCACACCTCTCTGTCCGCTCCCTTTACTTACAGCCCGCCTCTCTCTGCACTCCTCATGAGCTCCAGCGTCTCTCTCCGCTGTCGTTAATGAACACCCACTTCGCCCTTGACTGAACTCCCTACTCCCTCTCAGCTCTTTACTAAACGCCCGCCTCTCTCTCCGCTCCTGACTGAACTACAGCGTCTCACTCAGCTCTCCTGAATGAACTCCCATCTCGCTTTCCGCTCTTTACTGAAGTCCCGCCTCTCTGTCGGCTCCTTACTGAACTGCCACCTCTCTCTCCATCTCCTTATTGAACTCCCATCTCTCCCTCCACTCCTGACTGAACTCCCGCCTCTCTGCGCTCCTGACATAACTCACTCCTTTTCCTCCGCTCTGCTTACTGAACTGCCACCTGTCTCTCCGCTGTTTATTCTCGTCTTTCTCACTACTCCCCTCACTGAACTCCCAACTAGCTGACCGCCCTCCACTGAGCTGCCGCATCTCTCCACTCATTACTGAAAACTGGAATCGCCCTCCCCTCCGTACTGAACATCTCCTCTCTCTCCGCTCTTTTCTGAACTACCACCTCTCATGCCCCTCCTTGCTGACCTGCCGTCTCTCGCTCCCCTCTCCTTGCTGAACTCCCGGCTGTGCCTCAGCTCGCCTTATTGAACTCCCGCCACTGTATCCGCTCCTTACTGAACTGCCGCCACTCTTTCTGCTCCTTAATGAACAATACATTAGAACATTAGAACATTACAGCGCAGTACGGGCTCTTCGGCCCTCTATGTTGCGCCGACCTGTGAAACCATCTGAAGCCTATCTCACCTACACTAATCCATTTTCATCCATATGTCTATCCAGTGACCACTTAAATGCCCTTAAAGTTGGCGAGTCTACTACTGTTGCAGGCAGGACGTTCCACACCCCTACTACTTTCTGATACCTTTTATCTCCGGCCATACTGAACTCCAGCATCTCTGCCCGCTTTTGTTGAAGTCCCGTCTCTCTCTCCTCGTCCTACTGAACTCCCAGGTCGCTCTCCACTCTTTACTGAACTGCCGCCTCTCTCTCCCCTTCATACTGAACGCCAGCCTCTCTGTCCGCTCTCCTTATTTAACTCCCCCTCTCTGTCCGCTCCTTACTGTAATACCGCCTCTCTCCCCGGTCCTTACTAAACTCCCGCCACACTCTCCGCTCTTTACTGAAATACCGCCTTTCTCTCCACTCGTTACTGAACTTCCGCCTCTTTGTCCACGTTTTACCGAATCCCCCACTCTCTCCGGTCTTGACTGAACTCCCCTCCCCGCTCCTTACGGAACTTCGCTGATCCGCCAGACGGCGCTGAGGACCCGGGTTCGAATCCCGGCGCCGGGTCACTGTGTGGAGTTTGCACATTCTCCCCGTGTCTGCGTGGGGTTCACCCCCACAACCCAAAGATGTGCAGGATAGGCGGGATTGGCCGCATTAAATTGCCCTTTAATTGGAAAAAATAATTGGGTACTATAACGTTTTTTTAAAAAGCAATATAAAAAAGATAAGTTAATTAAATACGGATATGGATGATTTGGATGTAAGATCCACTGTACATTGCGATTTTTTTCTGGTTCGCTTTCACTGCCTTCCTTATCATGAAACAATCTGCCGCTGCCATAAACTTATACAGAGGGACTGTTTATGAGGAATACTGTTCGAATCACTCACAATACACGGAGAGAAAAATAAAGCCTCGTCTATGTCCAAAATGGGTGGTTGCTTATTTCTAGCGGTCACGCAAGGATTCGATGCACGGACTAGGGGAAATATTCCTCCACATCAACCATGTACCGTCCGCTCAGAATCTTAGTAATTTAAATAAACTGTACGAATTGGCATTCCTTCTCGTCCACTAAATCCAATCTTAACCTGTGATACCCATCCTTTGTGAGAGGTATTGATCCAATTCAATTGTACAGTCTGACAGCCCTTTGTAGACACACAGGTGATGAGAATGTGCCGGAAAAGGCTGGCAGCCAGTTCCAGCCATCCACTATTTTCAGTACATCATATAAGCTGGCCAAATGAAATATCAATCTTTGAGGATATCGACAGATTTAAATTTGGATTGTCGTTCAGAGTTACTCACTGGATTGCAATAAGTTCCAACCCTACAGTTTGCCTAAACCCGTCGTCCGCTCGTATTTTCCATTGGATCGCATCTCAGGCTGCGCCACTCTTGAATGTGTTTCCCCACAAAATGAAACAATCAACATTCTTTAGTGAGAATCTGCGTTATTGTTACAGATAGAATGACATTAACACTACAATAAAGTTATTGTGAGAATCCACTGGTGACCGCACTCCGGCGTGTGTTAAGATACACTGAGGGAAAAGTCAAATGTCCAATTCACCTAACAAGGACGTCTTTCGAGGCTGGTGCGAGTGAACTGGAGCGTCTGGATGAAATACAAGCATACACGGGAAGAAAGTGCAGACTCCACACAGACAGTGATCCAATCCGGGATCATGAACCAACTCCCTGCCACTGTGAAGCAACAGTGTTAACCACTATGGTACCATGCCACTCCTTGGCAGTTTATATATAATCCCTGATCTGTACCGTTTCCAATGCCGCCATTGAACTCACTAACCGAAACATACGTTTCCAAAGTGGAACAAATATCCACATGGGAGAAAGTTTAACGAGCGAAGTGACATTATGCATAATTTCCGAGGACATCAAGGTGATTTACAATAATACACTTTCCTCATAGTTTTAAAAAGAAGCATTTTGATTTTGCTAGGCTCATGCCAATTAAAAATATTCGGTTTTTAATGATTTTTAAATTTATATGACAAGCATAATTGTTTGCGCTGTATACTTGACTGCTCTCCACTTTGTTTTCGGTCGCATCAACACGAATGTGTGAAGTAATACGAACACGAATCTGCAGCAGAAGCAACATTAATCGCCAGCATATTATATTTAGATGAAAGGATAAAAAATCATGGTATTAAAGGTGTAAGGCACAAGCAAGAAATACGAAAATTACGTCTCACGGGTAATTTGGGCTGCAGCGGATATGCCTAACATTCAATTGAACTGGTCATATTTAATTAGGTGCTTCAGTCACACAGCGGGCAATGGAAGTGCTTCATGCTGAAGTATTCTAATTATGTTTCTCATATCCGGTCGGTACCAGGCTGCCATCGTGGCACCCGACCGGCATCGTGGTTCCATTACTGCAGACATTTTTAGTGCAAATTAAATGAGAACTCATTGATCTAGGGCCGAAAATCCTAGAGACCTCAACAGCATACTCACACTCGCCGTACAGGAAGAAGGCACGGACTGTGATATACGAAAACGAATTTAACGCTCGACAAATTAACGCATGCAAAATATCAGAACGAACCTGGTTATTTTGTTGACATAGAGTGATCTTATGTAGAACAGTTAAAACAAAGAAAAAATCATTTTATTTATGCAGCATGTCAGGCAGCAGCAACAGAGTCAGTTGTTAATCAACATTCAGGTCAATGTGGAAAAATGTGACATTTCTCAATTTTAGCAGAAACAGTGACAAAACCTATATATATATATATATATATATATATATATATAGGAAATGGTGATAAAATGTAGAGGTCTGGGACGGTGTGTTATCTGTAAATTATGGTAACTGAAGCTGCAAACACGCTGGTATACAGGTACAGCTAGTAATTGGGGAAGAATATCGAAAGATATCGTTTATTGTGAGTTACATTGAGTTAACAAATGGGAAGGTTATGCATTACTTCAAGAGAACCTTGGATGGAACACATCTGAAGCTAGGAGCTCCGTATTTCGTTTTGTCTTTTCAGGAAACATGCAACTGCATTCGAAGTATTTCAACAGCATTTCCTGGATTAATAGGCGGATCATGGTAATTCACGATATTTCCTCGGAAGTTGAATACTTTAGAAATGTAACAATTTCTCGGAATAAATCGGACAGCGACACGGATGATCGATCATTATAAAGTACAACAGTGTCTAAACCTAAGGCTAATTGGCCAGTCGTTCGCAATTTGAATTCCATTTAGGGTGGTGAGAAAGGGGTCACAAAACTAAACGAAGAAATGAATGGCTGAAGCAGCGGTTAATTGAAGTTAGGGAACTACTATCAACGATTTCAAAAGTCTCGTAATGTGCGAGTGCGCTGTAGAGAGTTGAATGTGCTTTCAGGGTAGATATCAGATTTCCAAATCAGGGCAAATAAAATCACTTATGCATACATATCCGCACACGTGCGCATCAACAGACACACTGAAATGGCAAGTCTGGACGGAATCATCACTGGTAGGTATTGAGTAATGTGCAACCAACAACCGCAAGTAAGGCGATCAGAAGGAACAAAATGTAGTAAACAATGGCAAATATTTTAGTTACTAATGGTTTGTGGAAAATAATTCAACCATCATCACAACAGCGTCTAACATCTATATAAAGTCACCAATCACAAAGGAGAACACAATACACTTTGCACAACCGCTGTAGTTTTACTGGTTTGAATCCCGCATATTTGAAAGTAACCGAATAATATCTGAAGCTACAAATGCATTTGATCGAGCCTGACAACACCAGCACGCCCGATCCGAACATGTCGTCACTAAATTACAATTTTGCACCCGAGTTGCTGAGTTGCAAGCTTTAAAGGTAAGAACAATAATAACATTTGTGTATTCACTGTTGGCAGCATGCTACTTCGTCCTGACAATAATAATTATCTTTCTTAATGTCACAAGTAGGCTTACATCAAAAGAGCAATGACGTTACTTTGAAAATCCCCAAATCACCACACCACGGCGCCTGTTCGGGTACACTGAGGGAGAAATCAGAATGTCCAATTGACCTAACCTGCACTTCTTTCGGGGCTTTGGTAGGAAACTGCAGCATCATGAGGCAACGCAAGGAGGAACGGCGAGGAAGTACACAGACAGTGACCCAAGCCGAGAATACGAATCCTGGTCCCTGACTCTGAGAATCAACAGTCCTGCACTCTGTGGTACCGTGCCACCATTATGACATGACTCAATTTGCTTACATCGTGTGTAATATTAAAGCCATTAATTTCAAACGAGTGACATTAGGATTGTCGTTTTCAAGGTTTACTAAAGCAAATCTCCTGACGCATAAAAGTATCAGTGTCATAACTAAATCAACCACAATTTGAAAGAACATTTCTTACTTACGGAGTTCTTTCAGTACATCTCGCAACCCAAAGGGATATTTGAAAGTCAACAGTTGATATAATTTTCAAAAAATGACAAGACATAATTTAGAGGACAAGAACATATTTTTAAAATTACTTCAAGCATTGTTGGTTTCGCTCTCTCAGAATTCGTTGCCTATCCTAGTTGCCCTGGAGAGTCTGGAAGTATGCTGGACGATGTTGGTGCGGTTAGGAAGAGAGATCTAAAACATTTATCCAGCTATACTGAAGGAAAAACGATATTGTTCCGATTCAAGATTGAATAGATTTCTGAGGTGACAGTGCTTATAGACTGAGCCATCCGAGGAGGACAATGTTCCTCTGGCTCGAATTCTTACACAGGCTGTCACAGTATTAGATTATTTTCTCTGTTGTACATTCTAAGTTGTCATTTTCTTGAAAGTCGCTCTTTTCATTCATATCGACAGTTCTGATGATTTCAGAAGTTCATTGGTCATTTTGACAGGGACGTCAGTCCATTTCTACGGATGTGAATGTCATCCTCACGGATCAATGATATAAGATGCGGGGCTCTATCGCAGATACCGAAACAACAATTGGCACCGGAGGGAACCGGAAAAAATGCCCGACACAATAATACTCATTACCGTCCCTATTATGTTCACATACAGAGTCATCTGCCGCTGTATGAATATATAGATACTGAATCTGAATCTGCAATGTTTAATATCCAAAGCATTTAATTAATCTTCACACCATATTTTTTCATGCACATAGGGCGTACATTATTAGCGTTCAGCCTTACGTCTCTTTCACCATTATGTGAAAGAAGAGCAGAATCTGTGGCACTTGCATTCTGTTTGATTTCCACAAGCAACGTTCAGCACGTTTCTCAAATAATGTGCAAGCAATTCCGTTTTATTATGTACTTCGAACGCATCCAACTTAGCTCTCCCAGTTGATGCCCTTTAAACATAAAGTTACAGGTTATGAGATACCGCTCACAATTTGAAACAGCTGAACTGCTGCTTTATCTGTGTCAAAGGTCTCTACTTGCACCAGAAACATTACCTGACTCCATTCATTGTAACGTCATCTTGGATTACGATGCCGGTGCGACGCACAATAGCCACGTCTCAACACTGAATTGCGGATGTTTAGTCATACACCCTGGAAGCGCACGGTGCTCCAACTCCCTGCCTTTTTCTTTCCGAAAGGTTGAAGCCATTCGCTGCGCTGGAATGGGTGAATGAAATATCCCGCTGCAGCGCTAACTTAGACCACATCTACGGGTTGTTCATGAGTTTTTACAGCTTTTTTTTTCGACCCAGCGGAGCCAGAATATGTTGAGTGACATTTGTTTTGGCGGTTAATGTTTTCTGTCACAAGTTTTCAGTACTTAGAAATATGTTTAAAGACAAAAAAAATGAAACGACGTTTTCTTATGTATTTTATTTTGCTGTTTGCACAAAAGGGTAGTGGGAATCACGTATATGACGGCCGATTCGGTGTTTGGCGCCATAAAAATATACTTTTTAAGTACCTGGATTGGCACCTTAAGTGCTGTAAGACACAAGGATATGTACCTTATACGGCATGAGTTCTCAACCGGGGTCCACATGGACCCTGGGGGTCCATGTAACATTACTGGGGGTCCACACAAAAAAATACCGAATCGGGGGTCCACGGTGATATTTTAGTGGTCCATAGAGCAATTCTACTTCATAACAATTCACCTTTCTCTCTCTCTCTCGCACTGACAAAGGTCAAAGAGAGATTATAATCTATCTAATTTACCTTGAGGTCTGAAGGGGCTCAGAACCAAAAAGGTGCATTTGCTGTGGCCCTAATTGTCCCACTAATCTCCCTTGGATTAGTTTACCACGCTAATGAAGGAAGGATTAACGGCATTAACTTCTTTAGTAGCAGAAATGATTTCGGTTGAAACTATCAACTCTCAGGAGCTATAAATAACTTACGGATTTATTCCATCACCATATAATGCAACGAAACCAATGCGCCTCATATGTATGGATATACTTTCAAATGATAGCATGAAACCCTGTAACCTTAAAATCCATCTGTGTCGCGACACATTGATGAAATGGCGGAGGATGTAGAAAAACAATTAATAGCTAATTTGCAAGCAAAACAGTTTGCCCTTCAACATGATGAATCTACCTTGAGAGATAATGAAGTCATTCTATTAGCATATGTGAGATTTATAGATTATCAAGGACTCAGAGAGGAAATGCT
This sequence comes from Scyliorhinus canicula, assembly GCF_902713615.1. Classification (NCBI taxonomy): domain Eukaryota; kingdom Metazoa; phylum Chordata; class Chondrichthyes; order Carcharhiniformes; family Scyliorhinidae; genus Scyliorhinus; species Scyliorhinus canicula. The sequence goes on along the minus strand of NC_052157.1, from coordinate 87,006,758 downwards.
CTTTGCCAGAAGTCTTAGGACAGACACAAAAGGTGAAACAGTTTTGAATGAAGGTGTTACTTATTTCAAGGAAAGCAATATTCCACTCAAAAATATAATTGCATGTGCTACTGATGGTGCACCATCCATGACTGGCAAATACAAAGGTGTTATTACACTCTTGAAAAAGGCTGTCCCCGAAGTATTTTGCATACACTGTGTGATACACCGTCAACACTTAGTTGCAAAGCAATTGGGCGGACGTCTGCATGATCATCTTAGTGTTGTGATAAAAGTGGTTAACCATATTAAATCAAATTCTCTTCGAGAAAGCACAGCTCTACGTTATAGCTTTTCCATCATCTTACCTTGTTGAACCAGGATTTAGTCGTGTTTTTCACTTATTATCAAAAGCTCGTAATAGACTAAACATTGTGAAAAAGGGTGATCTTCGACTATCATTGACCTCGATGGAGCCGAATATAAAAAAACTCGCTGAGCAGCATCAACCACAGGGATCACATTGAATACATCTGCATTTTTTTCATAATTACTCACTTAGGCCTATCTTAAAATGGTTTATTATGAATTATTTACTAGTGTACATAATGCTCTATATAATTTAATTGTTAAATATGTTTATTTGCAATAAATTAGTTTTCCTTCAAAATAAAGCTCAATCTATTTCTTTAATATTTGAATTTTGATTCCTTTACTTTTTTGTTAGTGAAAAATATAAGAAGCTTTTTATTCTGTGGAATGGCTATGGGGGTCCACATAAAAAAATTAAGAGGAAAAGGGGTCCATGGGTTAAAAAAGGTTGAGAACCACTGTTATACGGGAAGCTAGAATCAGAACTGGCACCTGGGTGTCCTCGGGCTGGGATAAAAATATCAGCAGAATGGCCTTCTTTTATGCTGTAACTTTTCTTTACTGCATAAACTGATGCAAATGATATCTTATACTTTGGTCTGACATGAGTACTAACTCAATTGAAGGAACTATAATAGGAATAATTTTGTAACCCCTAGCTAACTGGTAAGATTTTCACCTAAAATACTCCGCTTTACAGCCCAGATGGTTCTATGGAACATCGGGTGGCTGATGATCCTGAGCGTAAAGATTTATCGAAAATCAGTCATTGAACGACGTTTCCAAAGTTGAGATCGGGCCTTGAATGCAACATTGTCTGATTACTTTCTCCGAAATCCTGGCCTCCTCTTGCCGCCCGGTGTTGTCGAAGAATTGTGAAGCTTCAATAAGTAGGTTCCGCAAAGTTGGACTCTTCTGAGAAAACGTCTCCCAGGAATTGATGTATCCGTTCCATTTTTTGAGGTGAGCCTTCAAGGTGTCGTTGAAGATCTTCCTTTGCCCTTGTGGTCGGGATGCATCCTTGAGCTTCGTGAATAATATTTGTTTTGGCAGTCGGGAATCAAAAATGCAAAGGATATGGGTGGACCAGTTGAGTTCGTTTTTGATGTTCAGGGCCTCGGTACTGCTGTTATTGACTCCATCAAGGACACTAACGTTGGGATGCCATACTTCCAAGCTAATTCAGGGCTGAACTGCTTTTGGAATTTGCACTGTGGTTTAAGTGCAGTTGCTTACGAGTCTATCTGAGCTAATAGTCATCCTTAGAAGACTCAGTTATTACTTCGAATGCGATAATTTTGTTGACATATGGGAAGTCCTCTGTAAGCCAATGTGAACTATTTCTATGACTGGTATTGCAGCTAATAAAGCAGTCACCCTTACGAGTGTAATGCCAAAGTACATCCAGGAATGATGTCAGAGGGAATATGCGCTCGGAGACGATATTTCAGCAGCTGCTACTTTCGGATATTCAGTTTGTCAATTTGAAATGTGTATGTCCTCGCCCTTTTCCCCTCGTCCCTCCCTCCGTCGCTTCTTCCGTCCCTCCTATTCCCCCATCTAAACTCTCTTCCAAATTACCTCCCTTTTCTTCAACTTTACAAGATTCCACAAATGTCTTGCTGAAAGATTAGAACTCAGTACTTATGCAATAATTAAAAATGAATCAGATGATTGAAGTAATAATTTTTTAACACGGCAGAACACCAGTACGAAGTGCTGCCTCATAGCACCAGGGACCCGTTTACAATACGGACCTTGGACAAATGTCTAGCGTGTGCACATTCTCCCCATGGAATTCCTGAAATATGTGATAGAACGATATAATTCCTGCAGTGTTGAAGGAGGACATTTGGCCCATCCAGTCTGCACCGTCCTTCTGAAACAGGGTGAGCTCCCACGCCCTATTCAGGGAACTAACACGAACATCGTTGTTAACATGGTAGGACACCAGCCCGGATAACTGGTGATGTGAGGTAGCATTGTTCACTACTGCACTACCATTCAGCTGCCGTTTCCCCCGGGTGTTTAGATTTCCACCCACAGAGAAATTATATGCAGATTATGTGGATTGGCCTTACTCTATTTCCCCCTCAGCTTCAAATGTTTCCTAGCTAGCATGATCTATCAGAGTGTCAGTACAGAACAGAATGGATTTCATCTGCACAGCAGTGATTCTATCAACAGAAATTAAAATAAAATCAGATGCCTCAGGCCAGTGACAGGAAAAACCTCTGTGGCGCTGAGAAAAACCTATTGTCCGCAATATAAACTAAAACATACGGACGTTGATAAGCATGACACCGGCAAAGTTACAACATCATATAGAATTTTACAGTGCAGAAGGAGGTCATTTGGCCCATCGAGTCTCCATCGGCTCTTGGAAAGAGCACTCGATCGAAGGTCAACATCTCCACCGGATCCCAACAATCCAGCAACCCCACCCAACACTAAAGGCAATTTTGGACACCAAGGGCAATTTACCATGGCTAATCCACCTAACCTGCACATCTTTCGAATGTGGGAGGAAACCAGGGCACCCGGAGGAAACCCAGGCACACACGGGGAGGGTGTGCAGACTCCGCACAGATAGTGACCCAAGCTACCGTGCAGAATTAACTGGTTCCACAGTTTTAAAGTAAGTGACAAACCCTATGTTCAATTATAAGTAATCGTCTTTAATCACGAAAGAATATTAATTGCAAAAGCAAAAGCAACAGTAATGTCTTTTTAAAAGAAAAAGAAAATACTGTTATTAAAACATCTGAAACATTTTAAAACAATTTGGTAGATCATAGAATTTACATTGTAAAGGCCAATTTGAGGTCAATTGGCCCATCGAGCCTGCACCGGCTCCTGGAAAGAGCAAACCAATTAAGACGTCTCCTCTACCCTATCCCCGTAAATCAGTAACACCACCTAACCCAGGCGCAATGTAACCTGGTCACTCACGTAACCTGCACATCTTTGACCTGTGGGAGGAAACCGGAGCGCACGGAGGAAATCCATGCAGACACCGGTAGAACGTGCAGACTTCGCAAGGCAGCGAACGAAGCTGGGAATTGAACCTGGAACTGTTAAGCAACTGTGCTAACCACTCTGTTACCGTGCTGCCCACAATACGGTATTCGTTGTAAAAATTTAGGGTACACAATTATATTTTTCCAATAAAGGGAATATATGACTTGGCCGATCCACCTAACCAGCACATTTTTGAGTTGCGGGGGTGAAACCCACTCAGACATGCGTAGAATGTGCAAGCTCCACAAGGATAATGACCTGAAGCCGGGATTCGAACGCGGGACCTCGGCGACGTAGTCCCAGTCCTAGCCTCTGCATCACCGTGCTTCCCTCTCTTGTTACAAAAATGCATGTAGCTTCATATCTTTGAATACCTGTTCTCAATAGGCGTCCTCCAGCAGGAAGATGTCAGAAGGGAACGGAGCCGCCTTGGAGCCTGTGCAGACCGGGGCTCTGGAGGACTCAAGCTGCCGAAGAGAAAGTGAGGGTTATGTGCCTCATTGGAGCGCAGTCATGTGCGTATATCTCTCTTTCAAAATCGACGGCGGTTGCTTCACGCCACGTGCAGGATTTTGGGGGTCTGTAAGTAGTTTCTGAGGAACACAACTCAGTGAATGACAATACATCAATTGCACTCATCACCACTGTTTTTGATCTTCGTTGATCATGCCATCAGGTTGTTTTATTCTAATACATAACGCGCAGATGTGCAAAGTTGAAAACATGTCGAATTGGTATGCGAAAAACAGTTTCAGCCATTTACAGCTGAGATAAATGCTATGATATATTTACTGTCAGGGAGGGCACCATAACTGATATCGAATCCATTGCTTCATGAACACAGAGCTGCTTAGTCCCAGATTGATTAATTGACTAATTTCTTGTACGTTAACCGGTGGGGCGGAAAGTCTATGAGAGAGATGATCATTGTTGTTTGAGTTGGAGAGTTACTCTACGGAGAAAATCCGAAGTTCGTTAGGGGGCTGATGAGAACTAAGTGGGAAAAAGTTGTCAAGGGTGCTCAGGATGCTGTTATACCTCCATAAGTTCATACATCAGCTGGGAATTCCGACGGAAACAAAAGGGAGCAAACAACCATCAACGCTGACATTGACAGTTTAATGTTGCTTGGAGAATAAAACACCCCTTATTTTTTTATCCACATGCAACTCAGCAAGACACAATGCATAAGAAGTCTCAAAACAGTGAAATCGGTGCCCGAGTGAACGTTAATTCGCTCCAATGGCGGCGAAGTCTCGAACACAGAGGCTATCTACTTTGTTTAATGTGTGGACCAAATACGCAGCGTTACCAGCGAGAAACACCATTGTGCCAATTCATGGTTTCCACCAGATTATCCAATTGGAAATAAAATGAAAATGCTCGCACATTTGTAAATAAGTGCTATATTAATGATTAATATGTATTGCATATGTTTGTCTCGCTTGTATTTTGGACCGTGCTCCGTCTCTATGATTAGTCCGTTGACAGGAATTACTTCCCCTTTTTATTTGCTATGTTCTTCTGAATAATCTGTTTCGATTTAGTATATTCACATTCAGTGACCTCCTCCCTCGTTTGGGTTCAATTGCGATAACCGTAATGCACTAAGAGGCGAGATGACCCTCATTCAATCTATCCGATATCCATTGAAAATGTCGTATGTCGAAATCTACCCATTACTTCTCATCGCACGAACTACGGAGTTTATCAACAACGCTAAAGAGCGTGCATTGCACATCTATATCTGTAATTCTTCTGAACAGTTTAGGAGTGGTAGTTTGGAGAAATGTAATGAATACGACGAAGTATTACCCTGAGCAGCAAACGTCAAGTGTTCAGTTTCAATCCTGGCACATGCATTGGAGATGGCCCGTTTTTACGTAAAATGCAGCGCTTGACCTACCCGGTTGGTCCTCGCTCTATCTCTCTGTCTGATCTCTGTGGACAAGAGTTTTCCCTTGTGGTGGGATATTTGCTCCCGCTCTGGCACACACTTGTTGTCATCAACTGTAGAATTATAGACAATATTATAGATTCGTCTGTCACTCATTAACTCTTATGGTGTCAAGAGGAACAGAAAAGGCAATGCTGAATGCGGTACATCGCCACTTGCAGGCCTGGTGCAAATAGGCGCAGTGTTGCGACACCGCCTGCACCATCTATGTAACAGACTAGGTGGCACTCGGCCTTTAAGCCTTGAAAAAGCATATTGCTCGAGAAGGAGCCAGGAGCGACTGCCAAACATTATTGCACGGCAGCGCTCTCGTCCATGTAGCGCCATAGCGTCAGTGCGCTTGGAATGCGCGTGCAAGTAATTCCAGGAAACTGAGTTCCTGAAGTTCAAGGACAGATATGTTTTCTTGATATCTGTTGAGGAGTGGACCGCGAACAAGGTGTTTCGGCATTTATGTTGTCGGAGATGAAGGTGGGGTTTCGAGCAGCTCCCGCTCTGGGTCGGGGTGAGGCCCTTGATAAGATCAAACCACTTCAGCCAACATGTGCACTATATCCCCGTAACTCAGTAATCCCATCAAAACTTTTAGAATCCAAGGGCAATTTAGCATGGCCGTTCCATCTAACCTGCACATCTTTTGACTGTGGGGCGGGGGGGAACTGGAGCACCCGGATGAACCTATGCAGACAAGAGTAGAACATCCAGACTCCGCACAGAGATTGACCGAAGCCTGGAAGCGATCCTGGTACACTGGAGCTCTGAAACAATATTACTTTCCGCTGTGAACCGTGCCGCACCATAGAACATAGAACAGTACAGCACAGAACAGGCCCTTCGGCCCTCAATGTTGTGCCGAGCCATGATCACCCTACTCAAACCCACGTATTCCCCCTATACCCGTAACCCAACAACCCCCCCTTAACCTTACCTTTTTATTAGGACACTACGGGCAATTTAGCATGGCCAATCCACCTAACCCGCACATCTTTGGACTGTGGGAGGAAACCGGAGCACCCGAAGGAAACCCACGCACACAGGGGGAGGACGTGCAGACTCCACACAGACAGTGACCCAGCCGGGAATCGAACCTGGGACCCTGGAGCTGTGAATAATTTATGCTAACCACCATGCTACCCTGCTGCCCTGGTATTACCACTAATTACCACTAATACCACTCCAGGTATTAGTCTTCTGAACCTCCTCTGGACCGTATTCAAGGCCAGCACATGCTTAATTGTATACGGACACAAAACGTGCATAATATTCCAATTGTTGTCTGAGCAGATCCGTATTCAGCTTCAACATCATATCCCTGATCATGTAATTTACCCTTCCAGACAGAAATACGAATATTGAATTTGGCTTCCTAACTGTAAACAGAATCTGCATCTTAACAAAGACAAAGTTCAAAGAAAAGTACAGGTACGAAGAGGCCCTTCTGCTTTCCAAGCATTCATTCTGCCCATCGAACGTAAAAACTTCAACAATTCCAGGGCCTGTACACCTGTTTTCCCATCCTATTCATGTATTTGCCAAGACTCCCCTGAAACGCCAATATAGTACCTGCTGTCACCACATTCTCTGGGAGGGAATTCCAGACACCCAATACCCACTATGTAAAAGAAAACTTGCCTCAAGCATCGCCTCCAAACGTTGCCCCTCGCACCTTAAACTTATGTCCCCTCTCAATTGACTCTTCCACCATGGGGAAGAGCTGCTAACGATACACTCAGTCCAAGCCCATCTTAACTTTGTAGACTTCTATTAAATTGCCCTTCCATCCCCGTCGTTCCACTGAGAACAAATCGAATTTATCCAAACTCTCCTCATAGCTATTTCACACCATTCCAGGCAGCATCCCGATAACCCTCTTCTGTAAGCTCTACTATGTCTCCATACCCGTTTAGTAGTTTGGCGACCAGATTGAATACTATATTCCAAGTGTACCCCAACCAAGTTTCTATAGAGCTTCAGCAGGACTTAACATTTAGGTACTCAATCACCCAGCCGATGAAGGAAAACATTTTCTATGCCACCTTTAATATTTTTCCACTTGTGTTGCCACCTTGAGTGACCTGCGGCCATCCACACCCATATCGCTCTGCCTGTTAATACTGTTAACGGTAGTGCCATTTACGTTATATATCCCGCCTGAGCCAGCACGGTGGTGCAGTGGTTAGCACGGATGCCTCAAGGCGCCGAGGTCCCAGGTTCGTTCCCGGCTCTGGGTCATTGTCCGTATGTAGTTTGCACATCCAGGTCGTGTTTGCATGCGTTTCACCCATACCACCGGAAGATGTGCAGTATAGTGGATTGGTCACGCTAAATGTTCCCTTAATTTGAAAGAACTGAATTGGGTACTCTGATTTTGTGATGAAATATATATCCCACCTGTATTCGACAAGTCACAATGCATTAGCTTGTATTTTTCTGCATTAATCTCCATCGGCAGTCTATCGGTCCAAGTCTCCAACTGATCTTCAACCTGCTGTACCCTCTGACATTATGAATCGCTGATAGCAGAAACCTATGTGTTATCCGCAAATTTACTAAACTGCCCAGTTGCATTTTCTGTAAAAGTATTTATATATTCGAAAAACGGCAAATATCACACCAGTGATATCTGTGGAACCGCACTAGTCACAGTCGTCCGTTCACAAAATCACCTTGCACTGCTATCCTCTGTCTGCCATGTCCGAAATAGTTCTGATCCATCTCGCCATCTCATCACTTACCAGATGTGACCTCACCTTCTGTAACAAAGTGCCATGATGGACCTTGTCGCAGGCCTTTATTTCAATCCATGTAGGCAACATCCAGTGCCCCCTTGATTAGTCATCTTCGTCACTTCCTCGAAAAACCTGATCATGTTCGTGAGACAGGATGTCCCCTTCACAAAACCATGCTGATTCTCGTTCGTACGCCCATTTGCTTTCAAATTGGAGTAAATCGTGTCTCGAAGATTCTTCTAGATGAAGTCCCTTCCACGGTTGTAAGGCTCACGGGCCTGTTGTTTCCTGGGTTATTCTTGCTACCCTTCTAAAATAAATGAACAATCTTAGATATTCTCCGGTCCTCTGTGGTCTCATCTGCAGACAATGTGGAAACACGGATTTTTGTCAATACCCCAGCAATCTATTCCCTTTTCTCACTCAGCATTCTGGAATAGATACCATCAGGTCAGGCGGACTTATCAACATTAATATTTTTCAAGACGGTCTGCTCCTTCTGGATCTCAATGTGAACCAGAATATCAACACATCGATTCCCCAGTCTCCTCATCCACCAAGTCCTTCTATTTGTTGAGTACTGACGCAAAGTACTCATATAGCATCTCTTATTTCCCCTGGCTCCATACATAATTTCTCTCTCCTATGCTTGGGTGGGCCATCCCTTTCCCTGGCGAACCGCTTGCTCCTTATGTACGTGTAATTCGCCGTGGGATTTTCTTTAGTTCATTGGTGCAAAGCCATTCCGTGAAACGATTAAACCTCCTGACCCTTTGCTGAAGTTCCCTCCAACATTCCTTATATTCCTCATGAGCTCCGTCTGTTCCTAGCCTTCTACCACTCACAAACATGTAATTCTCTTTTGGGCTGGGCTCACAATATCCCTCGTTTTCCGAGATTCACGCAAGCTGCCATGCGTATCCTCATTCTTGACAGGAACATGCCGTTCATGAATTTCCATCAACAGTCATTTTAAAGCCTCACTCATGTCAGATGTCGATTTGTCCGCAAATATCCACCCGCAATCTTGGTTCTTCAGTTCCTGCCGAATATTGTTATAATTAGATTTCTCCCAATCCAGCACTTTAACACAAGGACTAAGTTTAGCTGTATCCAACAGCTGACTTGTCATTGTTCCGTAAATGCTCACCGTCTGAATCTTAGACCATTTGCCTTACCTGATATTCTTCACGGACTGAAAATAATGTTATACAGAACACCAGTCCTGCTGTGTGTTTCAAAATCCGCCTGCCTGCTCTTACTCTGAGATTTGCAGGCCCTATTCTCTACTTCCTCCTCAGTTATTTCACCTTGCAACCTGTTGCTCCGATTCCCACATTCTGCCACACTTGTTTATACCTTGTGACACAAGCAAATGTAGTAGCCAGGATATTTATGACATTCCAGGTTAGATGCATCGAGTCCTCCATATACATGACCCATCCGCCCCAGAACAGCTCCCAATGGTCCAGGTACCTGAAACTATTACTCCTAATTCAGCTGCTTACATTTGCGTCTCGTCATGCTATCTTCCTGTTTCTTGCCTCACTGACACGTGGCACAGGAGTAATCCTTATATTGCAAACTTACAGGTCGTGAATTTTCACCTTCCAAATGACTCGTTGAGCTCCTGTTTCAGGGCTTCGTCACTATTACAGCACATGTCGTTAGTACGAATATCTACTACAACCTCTGCCCGTTTAGAGACATCCTTGAGCACAGCATCATGGAGGCACCATGCCATTCTGGAATCTATTTTATGTCCACAGGAGCTTCTACACGTGCCCCGAACTATAATGTTCCCTGTCAGCATTGTTCTTAAGCACCTTTTCCTACCTGCTCAACAACTGAGCTTGCCGTAGTACCACTGTTGCTACTGTTGTCCCTGATAGATGATCCCCAAACATAAATAGTCAATCCCCAAACATAATCCAAAAGAGTAGACTTATTTGATAGCGGGATAGGCAGAGGGCATTCCTGCACTGACTGTCTGACTCTTTTAGCGGTCATCCATCTCTCTTCCTGTATCTTCGCTGTAGCCACGTTTCAAAAACTTGTCCATGGCGTATTCCGCCACGTGCATGCTCCGAAGAGAAATAAGCTGCTTCTCGAACCGTTCCATGCGGTTTGTGACGAACTGCAATTGGTTGCTCTTCCTGCAATTGTAGTTGTCCGGGATGCTGCAAGCATCAGGGTATCTCCCATATCTCACAATTGAGGCACGGTATCCTTCTAACTGCCATTTCTAGAACTAATTATTAACTTAATTCAGAAAAAAGGTACTTATTAAATCAATATAAGTTACAGTTAATTATATGCTCCCCAGCACGAGATGTCCACTATAAATCTAAAAAGCTGAACGTATATATCTGATTTTCAATTTTACAACCACTCCTAATTAGGCAAGAAAATCACAGCTTTATTTTCCTGTCACTTTAAAGTTAATGTCCCCAAATTCGAACTGTCAGACGGTGAATCAGTGAAACCACTTACATGCTCAGGCCTCTGTTCAAGAATCTCCCCCAGCTCTGATTCGGATATTTCGGTTTTCCCGTCTCACAATTTCACCCAATGTCCTGTTTTTCACCCAAATCCAAAGCGCCCAAATCCAAAGGACGACTGTGACTAGTGCGGTTCCACAGAGATCACTGGTGTGATATTTGCCGTTTTTCGAATATATAAATGATTTTACAGAAAATGCAACTGGGTAGTTTAGTAAATTTGCGGATAACACATAGGTTTCTGCTGTCAGCGATTCATAATGTCCATAATGCTTGGATTTGGGTGGAAAACAGGGAGTTGAAGTTGCGAGTCATACCGGAAGGTGAGGGAGGGGGGGGGGGGAGGGGGGAAGTCGATCCGTAAGTGACCACATTTTAGGTCTTCAGTTTGTGTCGTCAAACACTGCTCCAAAGTCCCTTTGTGCTTTTGATATCCGAAGCCATGTTCTATTTATAAATCTGTCTCTGCCTCTCTTTTTCCAACTAACTCACATTATCTCACACATTTATACATTGTATTCCACCTGCTACTTCTTTGCCCATTCTCCTACTCTACTCTTTCCGAAGCCTCCATGCTTCATCAACTAAATTCTCCTCATTGCATATATTATGTCTCCAGCATACGTGTGAACAATGTCCTCAATTCATTTTTACAGATCATTAATGCGAGAAGAAATGTGGTCCACCTCTGACCCCAATGGGACACCACAAGTCACTGGCTACAATCCTGAAAGGACCTATTTATTCCCCACTCTCTGCCTTCTGCCAGTCAGCAAATATTCTGTCCATGCCAGTACCTGATATATCTGATTCCAGCTTCTTCGTCTCAAACTGCGAGATCAATACTAAGATATTGTGGCCGTTGACCATTCCGTCACGTTAAGTTCCCCAATCAAATCTGCCTCATTACAAATCTACACATCCAGTTTGCTGGTTCCCTCGTGGAATATTCCACATGCTGCTGAAAAAAATATATCATGGACATTCCGCAAACTTAATTAGTTTGGATCGCTTCAAACCATTTTCCACCTCGCACTGTGAAGACCCATGATACGTGTAATATTTCCTTTCTCATGTGCCATTTCTATCTCCTGATTCATGATGTGCCCCACATCCTGACGACTGTCATTTAGCCTGCACATGATTCCCTGCAGGGTTTTTCCCCCATTGCGCTTTCTCAGCTCTACCCACACCGATTGTATCCCTTGCAACCCTATATCATTTTTTGCAATCAAATTAAGTTAATTTCGTACCGAAAAGGTAACTTCCACGCCCATCTGTGTCTCTTTTGGACAGGGCGCATATCCATGGATATTTTGACTCCATCCCTGGTCCCTTTGCAGCCTCGTCTCTGTGATGCCCATATCATATGAATTTGCTCATCCCACACGTCATACAAATAGCTCAATATTCCCTGCACCTTTCTGTCATGTCCAGCTAAACGGAAGGATAAACATTCAGCGTGGACACACAGAAGATTACCGGCATTCTGAATATCTGTATAGAGGAATTTCCCCCTCTCGAGGCAATCCATTTACAGTACAAAACCGTTTTACTGTTCTTCCATCAGTAAACAGGATGCAGAACCAGACGATCAATTAACTTCTCCGTGAAAGGAGAACAGCCAATTAGAAATAGATTTTTTTTACCAGCTGATGACAGACGCTTGCCTATTGGAAATCATAAACAGAAATTGGAAAATCTTTCCTTTTTCTGCACTTTGGAATTTGATATAATGTGATAACAGATTTTAAAATAAGGGCATAAGATCCCAAAATCGATGCTGTGATTTAAGAAAATAAGTGAATGCTATTGTCGGACACAATAAGCAAATATAGAATCAAAGAAAATCTAAATTAAAGAAATATAGGATTCAATGCTGCATGTCTAGCTTTTCCTGGCTGCAACAAACGTCATTTACCTAACGCCAGAGCTAATTACACTCAAATAGTATATTGAACTTGTGTAAGCCCAGACACAACATCCAGTCACCAATACCACAAGATATATCATGAGCGGGGCTCTACGTTGATTTATGCAGATATCTGAAAACGTCATTGGTTGGAGAATAGATTCAGACGCCAAATTCGTATCAGACAGGAATTTGACACCAAATTGTAATCCTCCATGACGTCTAGAGCCACGACAATGCGGTCCAGTACATACAGGAGACAACATGTGCATGTCATTAGCAGTCCCGAACCGGTATTCTCACATTGCGCAGTTTCGTTGTGTTAAAAATCGTGAACTGGCGTCATTGCTGATGAGAGAGAGTGGGTGTAGAACACAGAGAGGCGTGACTGTGCGATGCCATGCCAGATACTGGCCTGGCTGCTGTAATGGGGGTTGCTGCCAGGTCCAGGGAGAGACGCGGGAACGTGAGTAGTTGCCGGTGTGAACTCTTCATGGAACTGGGGCAGTGTCCAGTCACGGACCGATATTGCCGCAAAGTGCAATGCAGCCATCTTGCTACACTCTCCACTGATCTGTCACCTTGGCCCCTGGTTCGACCGATGATAGCGTCCTTATGGGTGCGCAAACACCGCTCCACTCCACCCCCACACCACACACCCCGCCATACACCCGTCACTTCAGCCGCCACCCGCTTGGACGGCATCTGGTGGCCCACACACAGAAGCTACCACTGTCTCCTTACATGGTCGCCGCGCGGGATGGCATTCCGGGCATAAGCGAGAGGCGGCAGGCCCAAATGCCACCATTGTGCTGGGCAAAAAAGGGGCCAGGTGTGCGGGGATGCGGTGGGGTAGGGAGGGCATGCAGTGACAGAGACCGGAGAGCCAAATGGGACCACCATGTCGGCTGGTAGAATTGGTGCGCACGTGAATACGCGCCATGCTAACATGTCGAAATTCCACTACCAGTAGAGGATGATATTAGCTCTCAACCACAAATTGTGTCCTACTTCCTAGTCGCCGAAGCCCTGGGGATGCCCTATCGCTGTCGGAAGTGGAGGTGCTCGAGGATGAAGAAGTGTCAGCAGTGGAGCATGCACCTTAGTAATAGCAGGCATCCGCTGAGAATGAATAGACGACTGTCAAACAGGCGTCAGAGGAGGTGGATGTGTAAATGAGGTGCTGCATGAGGCCTTGCGTGTTCCGTCAGTGCCTGTCATTTGAGTGCCTGCCGGACCCTGCATTCCGTCGAAGCCTGCGGCTCAACATGGAGGCAGTTTCACATATCTGCCATATCATGCCACAATTGGCACTTTGGGGGCATCTGGGAGACGTCCACTCCAGGTGGCAATCAAGGTGACGGTCGCACTGAACATTTTATGGCACCGTGTCCTCCCAGGCAGCGAGTGGACATCTGTCCGGGATCTCACATTCCTCGGTGCACAGGTGCACATGTACCGTCACGGTAACCCTTTGTGCACAAACAGTTCAATTCATCAAATAAAATGTGGACCACCAGCATGCCCGGCAGTGGCTATCACCGCGAGCACCGATATGTCCGACTCCATATGATAATCGACACGATACATGCCCCCGCGGATGGCTGGCTACGGTAAAAAAAACGAAACGTGTTCTGATCAATAAAAATGTAGCTCGTGTATGACGCATCAGCTGCGCATTATTCACGTCTGCACCGATACCCAGGCAGTGTGCACGACGTATTCATTCTGACACACATGACGTTTCCTGACATGTTCAAGATGTCTTCCACCACCGGCTAGGTTGTTTGCCCCTGAGCGACAAGCGTTATTCGCTGCAGTTGTGGTTGATGCCACATATCCGTCGGCCACAACCAACACGGAAAACTGCTGCAAGGACGGCAACGAAGCATACAGTAGCATTATGAATTGGCGTTTCGGCGTCCTGAAAATGCGATTCAGATGCCTGGACAGCTCTGGAGGTGCCCTCCAGTAAGATGTTCATCTGGGAGTCTGCAAAGTGGCAAGCTGCCACATAACACCGTATAACGGCGATGTGCTCGAGGGGAAGATGAATACCAGTCCTCGTCCAACGAAAAGAATGCGGGGGATGGTCAGGATAGGCAGGTCATAGGGCCAAGGAATGCATGGGAGGCCACACATCGTGAGTTCCACAATCAAAGCACATGTAACGCTCTGATTACTTCCTCGTCCATTGTGGTGGCGCGGGGCGGGATTCGGTAATCTAGCCACTGGCACGGATCCCGCTTCACACCCACACCCAGAGTGCTCCCACCGCCAGCCAATCGCCTGTCTCCCCTTCTGTTATACATACGTGCCGCACTCCTGTTTGTGGGCCCAAGTTTTGTTGCAAGACTGGATCATGGGATATAGGATGATTACAACCCGCGTTGCAATGGGCTCTGCTTCTCCGCATCGTTATAGAACACCTGACTCCTTTTGAAGCCTGCATCTTGACCGGCCATCTCGGTGATCTCTGCATGCGATCTGGCCATTCCATCACAAGTCGCCACAAAATCCTGCAGGAGGGGAGCGGTCGTTGTGGGGGTAGGGTGGGGACTCCAGACCACCGACAATGTGCACGTATTCCGACCCCCTTCCGCCGCCCTCTCCTCCCAGTCCAGCCCACCACTGACACACTTTTGACAGAGCACTGAGGTAGGTGCTAACAGTGTGAAGAGTTGTTGAGTCTGACAACGATAACCAACGTATAATGACAACGTATAACAACAACGTTCTCGTAACAGCCTCCCCGAACAGACGCCGGAATGCGGCTACTGTTTTTCACAGTAACTTCATTTGAAGCCTCCTTGTGACAATAAGCGATTTTCATTATTTTCGTATAGACATATCCTTCAACTCGCCCCTAAAATTAATCTATGCCCTGCACCTTAACTGGTGTATAACTTACTGGCCATGCGGGGCCTAACCGTACATTTTGGTGGATCCCCAGTCGGAACATCAGGGGTGAAGACTGTTTGCAGAGATTCCCGCCCTGCATCCTCGGTCCCCGTTGGCGGGCCTCGAATTTGCAGCTCGGGTGTGCCAAAGTTCGGGTGTGTTACGGCACTATTCCATCCACTGTCCTCGAAATAAGGGGAAGTAGATTTAGGACTGAGTTTAGGAGGAACTTCTTCACCCAAAGGGTTGTGAATCTATGGAATTCCTTACCCAGTGAAGCAGTTGAGGCTCCTTCATTACATGTTTTTAAGGTAAAGATAGATAGTTTTTTGAAGAATAAAGTGATTAAAGGTTATGGTGTTCGGGCCGGAAAGTGGAGCTGAGTCCACAAAAGATCAGCCATGATCTAATTGAATGGCGGAGCAGGCTCGAGGGGCCAGATGGCCTACTCCTGCTCCTAGTTCTTATGTTCGTATGTTCTAAATGCAACAGGGGCACGTTGGAGAAGTCTGATCTGCTGCGGTGTTACAGAATCCCCTGCAGAAGTCACTGGCACTGGCGGCATTACCGCACCCTCGCTCAGTTTGCCCGATGGTGCCCGGCTTCTCCATTAGGTGTAGTTGCGAATGAATCTATCCTCTGATGCTCTAAGCCGCGCGGCACGGCAGGTTTTGGAGGCTTACTATGGTCACACCAGAGTCTGCTTGCTTGTGGCTCTATCTCTGCCTGGGACTGTGGCACATCATCATTTCATTTTCCACCACTTTCTCTGTGTATGTTCCATCAGCCAGTGAAAACTCCATCACCCTCTGCAAATGGACCACCTCCGATGGGTCTCCCCAAATGGGGTGAGTGTCTCTGGTATTGTAGAGGTGTTGGAAACAGCTGTGATGGAAAATGAGTGTCATCTTAAGACTTGAAATCCGTAGTGTCCTGCGTTTCGGGTCAAGGGCTTCGTCCGAGCTGCAGTCATCGTCAATGCTCGGCTCGCAGGTGGGCTCCGGGTGTGGCACACTACGGGGCGTGGAACATCGGTGGACCTGCTTCATCTCAATCATGTCCTGTCTGATATTAGACAACATGCATGGTTAGACTGTGGGCAGAGCGTGTAGGGTTGTTGGTGCTATGGGTGCAGCGGCAGAAAGAGTTGGGGTGAGGGTGAAGTTGAGTCTGGTGTAGGGGTGAGAGAGATGTGAGGGTGGTGTGTAGGTGAGGTAGTTGTGGGGATGAAGGCGGAGTGTGGGTGGTGTGGTGTGTGGTGTTGACAGACGTGTAACGGGGAACGGCAACTCAACTGAGGCAAACTGAACCCCTCAGACAACCCTCTCCACTTGGCCAACGACCACGATCAGGTACCTCTGGTCTACCACGGTCATGGACACCAGATCCAGCCGCCAGCTACAGTTTTCTCCCTCTCCCTACAGTTATCAACTGCCTTCTCCCGATGCGGTTGGAGACCAGGAACAGACAATAACTGTATTATACAGCCCGAATCGTGCAGTCCACCGGCCTGAGTAGCTAGGCCTCAGTGGCCACGGCAAACTGCCATGTCCTTGAATGGCTTCCAACATATGGTGTCCAATCGCCTTCAGCGTTGTTGTGGTAGGGCTTTGCCTTTTGAGACAGGGTTGGTGGCAGTGGCTCACTCTTGTCGCCCTGAGGAGGTCGTGGACTTTTTTCGGCCACTGCTGGCTTGTCCAGACAGTGTGGCGTACTGCCTTTAGCACTTGTTCCCAGTGTCCTTGGAATGTTACTTGAATAAATGTTTGTCTTCTCAAGTGGCTGCAGTGATGTCAGTGTGAGGGTTGATCTGGGCTTCGATTCTGATTTTTACTTTCGTTTGGATCTGGAAGCTGTTTCTGACTCTTAGTTTTAGTTTCGTTTTGTCGGTGAGCTGGGTTCAAACCAAGGAGGTGTATTTCGGTCTCTCTCCCTGCACGCTAAAGAATGTCCCCAGATCAAATTAATACCTGTTCCTGTACGGAATGGAAACCTCCTGTCATTGTTAAAATGGGTCATTGAATTCTGGATGTTGTTAGGAATGTAACTAAGGGATACCAATAGAGTATTGCATGTATGTGGGGAGGAGGTATCAGTGTTAACAGTTGATAAGCTTTTGACTGTGTATTTATAAAATGTTCATTGGATTCATAGAAACAACATTATTTTGTTTAAAAATACTTCAGTTCTCTGTTGCATCACACCTGTAAAGTAGCCCTTGTGCTCCTCATAACCAAAATCTATTAAAAGTTGTTGCCAGGCGAACTCCATGATATGATTTAACGTTCTCGAAACCCCGGCCCATGACACCAGTCACGAAGAATTGCGATGGCTGGATTTCTCCTTCAATAAGACTGTAAGACCATAAGTAACATGATTAGAATTATGCCACTCGGCCCATCGAGTCTGCTCCGCCATTCCATCATGTGTGATATGTTACCATGCCCATTTTCCTGCCTTCTCCCCGTAATCCCTGATCCCCTTAATAATCAATAAGCTATACACGACTGTCTTAAAGACACCCAGTGAATTGGCCTCCAGAGCCTTCTGCGGTAAAGAGTTCCACAGATTCACTACCCTCTGACTGAATAAATTCCTTTCTATCTCAGTTTTAAAGTATTGTCCCTTTAGTTTGAGATGGTGTCCTCTGCTTCTATTTTTTGCACAGTAAGAAGTCTTACAACACCAGGTTAAAGTCCAACAGGTTTGTTTCAAACACGAGCTTTCGGAGCACGGCTCCTTCTTCAGGTGAATCAGGTGAATCTATTGTTTGCAACAAGTCCTCTCCACGTCCACTCTATCCAGACTTTGCAGTATCTTTTATGTTTTAATACAATCCCCACCTCAATCTTCTAAACTCCAACGAGTACAGATCCAGAGTCCTCAATTCTTGTTATATGGCAAGTTCTTCATTTCAGGAATCATTCTTGTGATCCTCCTCTCGACCCTTTCCAAGGCCAGCACATCCTTCCTTCGATACAGGGCCCAAATCTGCTCCTAATACTGCAAATGGAATCGGACCAGAGCTTTATATACTCTCAGAATTACATCCCTGGTCCTGTATTCTAACCCTGTTGCGATAAATGGTAATGCATTTGCCTTATTAACTGCCAAGTGAACCTGCACATTACCCATCAGAAAATCGTGAACAAAGACTTCCAAGTCCCATTGTACTTCCGATTTCCTGACCTTTAACCCGTTTAGAAAATAGTCTATTCCTAAATTCCCCAATCCAAATTGCAGAAACCCCACACTTTTCCACATTGTATTTCATTTGTCACTTTATTGCCCACTCTCCTAGCTTGTCCAACACCTTCTACAGTCCTCTTGCTTCCTCAATACTACCTGTCCATCGACAGATTGCTGTATCATCTGCAAACTTTACAACACTTTTCCAGGCCAAGGTATTGGGTAAACCGCTTCGTCTCTGCAGTATTGTGCAGGGTCAGCACCGTGGCATCCGTGAAACTGGGTGCCGCGCAGCTCACTGCCATCTTTTTGGCTGGAATGATGTGTGTGGGGATTGCACTGTTTATATCCGGCTTCAGCTTCTGAGCCTTCTGAGTGACAATTAAAAAATGTGCGAAAACTGCACCGTTTCTCGTTGGAATCAATTCTGTTTTGTATTTGATTTGTGTATGATTTCGTGTTCCGAGGTGCACTGAAAAAAATATTCCACTTGAAGCTCAAATACATCATTCAGTATATGAAAAGTAAACATGGGATATGGCAACACAAGTTACACAACGTAACTGCACAGAGACGGGCCATCTGGTTAAGCATGCAGGAGTGTTTCATCAATCAGATCAGTCAATAAGAGGGCTGGTAACAATGGGGGCAGCACGGTAGTATGGTGGTTAGCGTAAATGCTTCACAGCTCCAGGGTCCCAGGTTTGGTTCCCGGCTTGGTCACTGTCTGTGCGGAGTCTGCACGTCCTCCCCGTGTGTGCCTGGGTTTCCTCCGGGTGCTGCAGTTTCCTCCCACAGTCCAAAGATGTACGGGTTAGTTGGATTGGCCATGCTAAATTGCCCGTAGTGTCCTTAAAAGTAACGTTAAGGTTGGGTTACGGGTATAGGGTGGATACGTGGGTTTGAGTGGGGTGGTCATTGCTCGGCACAACATCGACGGCCGAAGGGACTGTTCTGTGCAGAACTGTTCTATGTTCTATGTAATGGAAAATATGCGGTTTTTTGAATCTGTCCGAGCGTGTTCTCAGTTCTTTGTATATAATGCCCGATGGAAGAAGTTGGAAGATTGAGAAAGCCGGAAGGAGAGGGGTCTTTGATTATGCTGCTCGGTTTCCCAAGGCAGCGGGAGGTGCAGATAGAGTCTAAGGATGGGAGGCGCGTCCGTCTGCTTGAAGGGGCGGTGCTGACGGCTCTCTGACGTTTCTTGCGGTCTTGGGCCGTGCATTTGCCTCCCGCTGCACTGTCTATTCTTTGATTATGTAAAGGCTATGATAGGCGGCGTACCATAAGCATTACGTTACCAAACACACCATGTCGGGTGGGCGGGGGGTGGTGGTGTGGTGGGGGGTGGGGTGGCGGGGGGGGATGGGGGTGTGTTGGGGTGGGGGGGTGGGGGTGGTGGGGGTGTGGGGGTGTGGGGGGCTGGGGGTGTGGGGGGGGGGTGGGGGGGTGGGGGGGTGTGGGGGTGGGGGGTGGGGGGTGGGGGTGTGGGAGGGGGTTGGGTGGGTGGGGGGGTTTGGGGGTGGGTGGGGAGGGGTGGGGGGTGGGGGGTGGAGGGGGGGTGGGGGGGGGATTGGCGGGGGTGGGGGGGTTACGGGTATAGGGTGGATGTGTGAGTTTGAGTAGGGTAATCATTACTCGGCACAACATCGAGAGCCGAAGGGCCTGTTCTGTGCTGTACTGTTCAACTAAGCAACTTAAAAGAAAATACAAAGGAATTAATCCATTCTAATGCCCGGAATTGAAAGAGGCTCCCGATACGATAAAGGCAATACTGCCTTGTCGAATCAGCAAAGTCAGCCTCAATAACATCTGGGGCATCGGTTCAAAGTGGGAGAGATTTCCCACAGACTGGTGAAGCGACTGCCAGATATTGTCATGCACCACTTATTATAATCTATAGATAATGGCGATGACAACACCACTGTTCCTGGGAATGGACAGTTCCAACGGCAGAACAGATAATAAACCGAAATGGTCACGGCACGCATATCTACGGCAGTGCGTTTGCGCTGGGTGCCCTGGAAATAGACTCCAGAACACTTGAAATTTCATAGCACCAGGTAAACCATTGTCGAGGACACGTCTTACTGACAACGCGTTCGAGAAGATGTGCTGGTGTCGTATTATTGTTTTTGGTGTACAACTCCATAGATCCAGGCTAATGCTGTGAAGATCCGGTTCGAATTCCTACACAGCAAGTGGTGGAATTAAAACTCAGTACATACCTGTACTGAAAAGTCCAATGATTACACAATTGTCAATTGTTTTAAAACACATTTGTTTCACGAGTATCCTTTCCAGTGGCATACAGTCGGGCTGGATTGTCCCTGGGTGGCATGGCTTCAGCTTAAACATAGAAACCTCCTTCTGATTACCACGTACAGGCCAGGACCAGGTGATCCATCAGTACTCGACAGATGAAGGTAGCAAGGTGTATAAAATTCTCTGTGTGCAGATCATCAATGCCCATCATGATGAGCTACGTTGAATCACCACCGACCGAGCTGGACTGATCCTAAAGTGCATATATATCAGATTTGCACAGCGTCAGGGGGTGAGGGAATGAACAATAGGGCAACCATCTTCATGTAATTATCATCATCCTGCCTACTGCAGATTCATCATTCCATGATGAAATCGAATTGACATCCGTTCAGTTCTTGAAGAGACAAAGTCCAGTCTTGACATTGAGGATACGCTCTATGGCGTTGTCTGAAACTATGGACTAGCAGCGACTTCGAACATGTCTGACTACTTAGGACTGGAAATCCATGAGGCACTATGGGCTATTATCAGCAGCAAAATTATATTCAACCATAATTTCAACCTCAAAGCCCCACTCTCATATTACCAATAAGCCAGGGGATCAAAACTGGTCCAATGAGGAATGCAGGATCGTACGCCTCGAAAGACACAAGATGTACTGAAAAATTAGGGCCGGGATTCACCGGTGTCCAGCGAGGCAGGCCGTAGCAGCGCCCAGGAGCAACGTGCACGACTTCGGCATTGTGCGGATTCCTCCGCACCTTCGGGGACGAGGCGGCGCTGGAGGGGTTCAGGCCGCGCCAACCGTCGCCGAAGGGCCTCCCTTGGACGGCGCGTGTTGGCGCATGCGCGGGAGCGCCAGGGTGTTCTCACGCATGCACAGAACCTATGGCGTGATCCCAGCGAATGTCCATGGGGTTTCCTCCCTGAACCTGCAATTGTGGAGAGTCTCAGCAGCCTGTGCGGAGGAAAAGAGTATCCCCACGGTACAAGTACGCCCGCGGATTGGTGGGCCCTGATCGCGGGCCGCGACAACGTTCCCCTCCCTAGCCCCAAACCCCCATCGCCAGATACCCCTGCGCGCACCCCGAGGAATCCGTGTGCTGCCCGTAGAGACAGGTCATATCTGCAAGAATATTGCGGAATTCACGTCGCCGGGAATGGCCGGAACGAGCGGCAGCTTTGCCCATTGCGGGGCAGGGACACGACGTGGGGTAGGGCGGAGGGGCGGGGATGGCGGCGCTCCTGACCTAATTAAAGGGAGGTGGTGGTGGTGGGTCGAAACGAATCATCTCTCGTCCCGAACACCCTTGCAGGCGTTACACAGCGTTGTGTCCTCGCCCCAATAATCTTCAGCTGCTTCATCCATGACCTCTCTTTCATCACAATGTCAGAAGTGGGGATGTACGCACATTATTTCACAATGTTCAGCACCTTTTACCGCTTTTCAGATAATGAAGAAGTCCATGTCGAAATGCAGCAATACACCAGGGGGAGTTAGTGGCATAGTGAGTGGCATTGTCGCTCGACGACTAGCCAGAGTCACAGAGATAGGAACACGGGTTGCAATTCCACCAGAGCAGATCGTAGAATGGAATTCAGTACATAAAATGGAATTGCAATTATAATGTGACCATGAAACCATTGTCAGTTGTGGCAAATAAAAACATATATATCTGTTTCACTAATATATTTTGGCGAGATGATCTGTCAACTTTAGCATGTCAAGCCTTACTGTGTCCCAAGTCCCACAGTAATGTGATTGACGTTTCTCCGCCCTCAGAATGGACATTAAATGCGGGTCCAGCAGCGACCCACAAATCCCACGAATTAATTAAAATACCTATGTTTGGACTGACAACCGGCAAGTTACATTCGCGCCAAACAATTGAGAGGTCATGAACATCGCCTGCAAGGGAAGAACTAACCATTGCCACTTGGCACGCAATAGCATTTCCATCGTTGAATCTCCAAGAATAGACTTTCTGGGGCTTTCACTTGATCAAAAACTGGACTATACTAACGATAATAATGCAGTCACTACCAGGGCAGAACAAATTAAATGAATCATACGGCGAATAACTCTCGTCTTGACCCTCTGAAGCCTGTACACCATATGCAAGTCACAAGTCGAGGGTGCAGTGGGATATTCTCCATTTTCATGGATGACTCCAGCTCCGAAAACAATAAAGAAGTTCAAAACCATCCAGAGAAAAACAGCACACCGTATTTCTTCCCCTTCCTCAAAAATTCAAAAACTCAACCAACGACGAACAGTTGCAACCATTTGTCAAGTTTTCAAGAATCACGACAGGAATTTACCAAGGTCTATTATAAATAACGTTCTAACCTTCGACGGCTACCATTTAGAAGCAAAGAGCATCAGATACCTCGGAACACGACCACCTGGAGATGCCCGTCAAGTCACTGATCACCAGGATTTGGAAATATATCCCTGATCCTCCTATGTCTGTGGGGCAAAATCATGGAAATACCTGTCTAACAGCCCATTAGATGTAGTTCAACCTCAGGGACCGTAGAAGTTCAAGATGGAAGCTCACTACCTCCTTCGGATGGCTAATTAAGGATGTGTAATAAGTTGCGGTCGAACCAGCGATGGCCACATTCCGTAAAAGAATGAAACAATCGTTTACTTGCTCCATTGTTCGACATATCAATGCATTGGTTTAATTTTCCATGCCAAACGATGCCTGCAATAATTTTAAAAAATAAACACTTTAAAAGCAAAACAGTACAAAACATTCCAACAAAACTGGATTACCTTTATTTTCATGTTGTCACGAATTTACCTGAGTGATGCATAAAGACGATGAGACCATCTATAGCTTCGTACCTGTACCAACATTTTTTGACATGTTGAGGAGATGCCGGCGCTAGACCGGGGTGACCACAGTAAGAAGTCTTACAGCGCCAGGTTTAAGTGCAACAGGTTTCTTTCGAATCACTAGCTTTCACAGCGCAGCTCCTTCCTCAGGTGAATGAAGAGATCGGTTCCAGAAACACATATATAGGCAAAGTCAATGATGTAAGACGATACATTGAATGGGAGTCTTTGCACGTCCAAACAGAGCGACTAGAGACAGAAATGAAGGAGCTGCGCTCTGAAAGCAAGTGATCGAAACAAACGTGTTGGATTTTAACCTGGTATCGTAAGACTTCTAACTTAATCATAATTTTCATGACGTATGTAACATCAACCCTCAACAACCGCTAATCCAGTGAGAAAAACAACGAGTTATAGAACATAGAACATTACAGCGCAAGTACATGCCTTTCGGCCCTCGATGTTCCACGGACCTGTGAAACCACTCTAAAGCCCATCTACACTATTTCCTTATCATCCACATGCCTATCCAATTACCATTTGAGTGCCCTTAGTGTTGACGATTCCACTACTGTTGCAGGCAGGGCATAACATGCCCGTACTACTTGTGAAGATAACGTAAGACGTCGAGAAGCCACGGTTGATAAGTTAGCCTTGAGTGTAGGCTTCGGGAAAAATAGAGTCCAATGTGGAAAATATGGGTTTATCCATTTGGCAGGATAATCAGAAGGAATCATGTGATCTTATGGGTGTGAAAATTGCAAAGCTCAGAATTGTAGGGGGAACAGGTGCATACTAAATGTATGTTGCCAATGCGGCAAGTAAGTAGCAAAGCTAAAAAAAATTGTATCGTTATATAAGGGGAATTAAACACCGATTATGCTTCCTTGTTAAGAGGACATCTGGAATGGCAGTCTTCTCTTTATTTGAGAAAATGCCGAAAGTCATTAGATGCAGTTAATAGAACGCTTACAACACGAATTCCGTGAATGAGAGGGGTAAACATGGGGGTACACCTGGCACCGTTTCCCCGTAACCGTTGGAGTTCAGAAGATGAAGCGGCGTCTTGACAAATGCTGATGAAACACTGAACCGCCTTGACAGGGCGGTGTCTAAAATATGATTACTCTTGTGGGGAAATCTAGATCTCGATGTCACTGTTTCAAAATAATTGGTTGCTCATTTGTTGCGCAGGAACTTGTGAAATTTTGGAATGCTCGTCCTCGAAAGTGTTGTAGACAGAATCCTTGTATATCTTTGAGTAATTGGAAGATATAATCTTGATAGCCAAGGTGGTAAATAGTCTACGTGGTCAGCAGGAATGTGACGGTTTTGTTAAAATCATACCCACCATGAATTATGTAATAGCGTAGCAGACCAGAACGACCGAGTTACCTACACATGTTGTTAATTGTTATCTTCGGGTGTTGAAGATGGTAAGGCAGAAAATTGGCCAAATACACATATTCCAAGTAATGAAAGATTTGTCAGAGTCGCAATAGAAATACATTTCTCTGCTGGAGCATACCTTATCTAGGGAGTACAAATATTATGCAGGCACCACTATGTTCGGTAGGATATTCAGAAGATAACTCATCCCCAGGAGAATGTGAGGAATGGAGAATTCGGAAGAGGGGCAAGAGTATTACGTTCCGACACTCGTGTCTGCAACCTGAAAATAATGACTGTGGATTCCGCCATGTTATGAAGCTAATGTTACATATGTATTCACGGGCAAAATTTTCAAACATGCAAAAGAGAAACAAAACGCGGTTAAATCTAGATTTAGATCAAAGTAAAACTACAAATTCGACAGATCATCAACATCATCATTTGCATATGGGCAGAATGGGCTTCTTCGCCGTCTTCGCCATCTGATATCCCCAGTCCTATTCAATCTGTTGGCAATCTGTAGAGCTACAAAAACACATCTCTGAATGGCATCACAGCAAGCTGAATTAAATCGACTGCTGCACATTAAAACGCGCAAGCATCATAACAGAATAATAACAAACAGTCAGAAAAAATATTTCGGCAGTGGCATTCTGAAAGAGGATTCAACATTAGAAAACTATTTCACATCGAGACTTACTTTGTTTATTCCAGATTCAGCAAAGTTGCATGAAATTTAAGAACAAAAACAACAGTCATAGAACAGTACAGCACAAGCCCTTCTGCCCTCAATGTTGTGCCGAACAATGATCACCCTACTCAAACCCACGTATCAACCCTATACCCGTAACCCAACCTTTACTTTTTAGAACACTACGGGCAATTTAGCATAGCCAATCCACCTAACCCGCACATCTTTGGACTGTGGGAGGAAACCGGAGCACCCGGAGGAAACCCACGCACACACGGGGAGGACGTGCAGACTCCGCACAGACAGTGACCCAGCCGGGAATCGAACCTGGGACCGTGGAGCTGTGAAGCATTTATGCCAACCACCATGCTACCGTGTTGCCCACGTGCAATCATACAAGTAACTATGGCGTTCAACTCAACTGTGTTTCTAGATTTGTTTTGAATAGTTAATCAATGTTTAAGAAGAAAGTGGGAGATAATATGTGTGTGTGATAGAGAAAATAGAGTGAGAAAATAGGGCTATATAGGGCAGGCAATATTAAAATTTGAAACATAATGCGAAAACCATCAGAGGACCTTGGGAAAAAATAATTCAGATGGCGGCTCGGCAGCTTGTTTTTTGGACCTCAAGTTGAATACATTGCCGAAAACAGAAACACTCTTTTTAAATTATCCACGCACTTTTTTTTCAAGTTCAAAACTTGAGTTTGATCGAAGTGGGATTGCTTTACAGTCCGTAATTCTGTCAGCGTGCTGATTGTTATTCTGCGTGAAACATTCCAGGCTACGACCACAAAATATTGCTTGACAAACAGTAATTTTCCAACACATGTGTAAGTCAGGTTCCTTCCTTATACTAAATTCTACTGCAACAGCCAACAGCCCTACATTTGTTCCAATCCCGAGAGTCTACCTTTGTGCAGGGCAAACCTTATAGTCACACATTAAATGTGGAAAACGCAATACATTACTATACAATTTCGAATATCATCGTGAAAGGGTTTAGGTCTGGAAGATTTTTTTACTGTCGTGGCTTTTCGCTGTATAGTAACGGCACACTTAAGACTCCGACATCCGGAACACTTTTGACTACTCCTCAGCTTGTCTGCCTCGTCTTAGTGCCACATACACTCTGCGTTCTTACTCTCTGAATCATAAATGCATGTTCAGAAATACCAGACGGACCCGTAAAGTTCTTTCTTAAATTTCGAGGATTTACATCAAGCAATAATGGATTAATCATTTTAAATTATAATAATCATTATTGTCAGAAGTATACTTACATTGATGAAGTTATTGTAACAAGCCCCTAGATCATCCTTATTTATTACTATTCAGTTAAGTTCATCACAAAAATGGGGAGAGGATTAGAAAGAAAGAGAAAGGTGGATTGTTTAATATGTACATTGATGTAGATAGATAGATAGACAGACAGAATTATGCGTAGATAGCGAGATAGATACACAGAAATACAGACAAATAGATAGATCGATACACATATAGATTGAAGGACAGAACGACAGACAGGCAGCAGGGAAGTAGATAGACATATAGATAGATAAAATGAAAACCGCTTATTGTCACGAGTAGGCTTCAATGAAGTTACTGTGAAAAGCCCCTAGTCGCCACATTCCGGCGCCTGTTACGGGAATCGAACCGTGCTGCTGGCCTTCTAGATCTACTTTCAAAGCCAGCGATTTAGCTCTGTGCTAAACAGATAGATAGACCGATAAATAAACAGATAGACAGGTATATGGAGAGAGTAATCGGCGGCATTGTGGCAACGTGGTGAGTACTGCTGACTCACAGCGCTGACGACACTGATTCGATCCCAGCCCGGGGTCACTGTCTATTTGTGTTTTGCACATTCTCCCCTTGTCAGCATTGGTCTCAACCCAACAATCCAAAACTGTTGCGAGTAGGTAGACTGACCACGTTAAATTGAACCGAAATTTTTAAAAAATGATTGGGTACTCTAAATTTATTTTTTAAAATCAACTTTTTATTGTAGTATTTTCTTTGGCATTGTGACAGCAACATAATCAACAGTCTAAATAACAAGAGACGTATATACATATTACAAATTCCACCATACTCTCCCTTCGGTCTTGCCATTACTTACGCCCATAACCTATGCGAGTTTACCACTCCCGCCCCCCCCCCCCGCCCCTTCTGCTGACAATTAGGTCTCTGCGAGGAAGTCGACGAATGGTTGCTACCTCCGGGCGTATCACAGCGGAGATCCTCTCATGGCGAACTTCATTTCCCAGATGCTCCCCTCCCCTATCCATCCTCAACAGAGAACCCTGTCCTGAATCCCCCTTAATTGCAGGAGAGGGAAGTTTAGTACCTGCACCTGCAAAAAGTTCCGTACCTGTAAATATCGGAGTCCATTCCCTCCAGAAAGAGCAAACGTCTACTCGAGCGCCCTCAAACTCGGGGAGCTACCTTCCAAGAACACGTCCCTCATCCACTCTATCCCCGCTCTCCGGCAAATACGAAACCCACCACCCTTCCTCCGTGGGGCAAACCTATGATTGTCACAGGTTGCGGACGATACCAATGCCCCCTCTACTCCCACATGCCACCTCCACTACCCCAGACTGTCAGGGCAGCAACCGCCACCGGACTGGTGGTGTATCCCGCCATCGGGAAACGCAGAGCCGCTGTTATCAGTGCCCCTAAGCGCGTGCCCATATACGAAGGCGCCTCCATGCTCACACATCCGCCCACGCCCCCCCCCCCCCCAACAGCCTCCTCTTCATCATGGAAACGTTAGCCACCCAGTAGTAATTACTTAAATTCTGAATCGCCGATTCCGCTCCGGCATTGCATTTTGACCTGCGGGAGCGTACCCCCACCCCCCCCCCCCACCCACCCACCACCCACACACACACAAAGCCCACAAGAATCTTATTGAACCTCCTAAAACAGGATCACAGAATGAAGATGGGGAGGGACTTAAAAACTTTAAGAAATCTCGGGAGGACTGTCATTTTTGACGACTCCACCCTACACTCCAGAAATAACGGGTGGGCGAACGATCTCCGGAATTCCTCCTACATCTGGTCCACCAACAGGGCCAGGTTCAACCTTTACAGCTTTTCCCAATACTTGGCCAGCTGAATAGCCCAAAACCATAATCTGTCCCCACCGCAATGAACGGCAGTTCCCCTAGTCGCCTTTCCTGACCTTGAGCCTGAAGCAAAAGCAAGTCGCTCTCCTCAATGTTAAGCTTGTAACCGGAAAACCGGAGGAATTCCCCGAGGATTCCCATAATTTATCCCATCCCCTCCAATCGGTCTGAGACACACAACAGCAAGTTATCCGCATACAACGAGACTTTGTGCTGCACCCCCCACCCACGAACCAACTCTTCCCAGCCCTTTGAGGCCCTCAGAGCAATTGCCAGTGTCTCTAATGCCCGTGAAAACAGCCGTGTGGACTGGAGACTCGTTTGCACGGAGTACTGAGCTTGTTGCATCTGTGTGCTACAGTGAGAGTTTGGTGACTGAGGGAGTATAAGGGTTCATTTTTATTTCAAGTCTAGTATTTCTTTTATTTAGTTAATTAACTTAAACGTTGGTGTTTGGTCTATAAGAAGGCGAATTTTGAATCAGCTTTAAACAAGGTTCTACTTGTCCTTACTTGCAGCTGCACATTGTTAAGTAGTTAATTCGATTAGGCCAGTTTTCAGAGGCTAGAGTCAAAGTATAAATAGCAGCTAGTTACAGTGCAGACTTTGTTTGCACTGAGTGCTGAGCTTGTTGCATTTGAGTGCGACAGTGAGAGTTTGGTGACTGAGGGAGTTAGGTGAGGAGGGAGTAACGTGCTCCTTACATTTCATTTCCTATATTTATCAAAGAGCGTGAAGGGAGGCAGGAGTTTAGAGTACAGCTGACTGGAAGCAGAGTCGGAGGGCGGAGGTCCAGTTTGTAACAGGGACAGATAATTCTGTAAAGTAAGAGGGGAAGGAGGCTAGCGCAGTTGTATGCGCCTCCAGTAGGATGTGGGTGGTGAGGGATACCACTGGTGTCCCCGCTGACTATACCTCCGGGAAGTGCACACAACACCGGTTCCTCAGAGACCGTGTTAAGGAACTGGAGCTGGAGCTGGATGAACATCTGATCATCCGGGATGCACAGGGTTATCGAGACGAGTTACAGGGAGCTAGCCACAACCAAGGTTCTGGACAAGAGTAGCTGGGTTACAGTCAGGGGAAAGAATACTAACATTCATACAGTGCAGGGATCCCTCGTGGCCATTCCCATTCAAAACAAATATACCGTTTTGGATGCTGTTGGGGGATGACCTACCGGGGGAGGCCCCACCGGCCAGGTCTCTGGCACTGAGTTTGGATTTGGGGCTCAGAATGGAAGGGGGGCATAGAAAAGCAATAGTAATAGGGGATTCAATGGTTAGGGGAATAGATAAGAGATTCTGTGGTCGCGAGCGAGACTCCCGAAAGGTATGTTCCCTCCAGGATGCCAGATCCAGGGATGTCTCGGATCGTGTCTTCAGGATTTTGAAGGGGGAGGGTGAGCAGCCAGAAGTCGTGGTGCACATTGGTACCAGTGACGTAGGTAGGAAAAAGGATGTGGAGGCAACAAGCAAGTTTAGGGAGTTAGGCTGGAAGTTGAAGGCCAGGACAGACAGAGTTGTCATCTCTGGTTTTTTTGCTGGTGCCACGTGATAGCGAGGCGAGGAATAGGGAGAGAGTGCAGTTGAACACGTAGCTGCAGCAATGGTGTAGGAGGGAGGGCTTCAGGTATTTGGATAATTGGAGCACATTCTGGGGAATGTTGGACCTGTACAAGCGGGACGGGTTGCATCTGAACTAGAGTGGCACCAATATCCTGGGGGGAGGGGAGGTTTTCTCGTACTCTTCGGGAGGGGTTAAACTAATTTGGAAGGAGAATGGGAACCGGATTTGTATTCCAGCAACTAACGAAGCCGGTATTCAGGACGCCAAAGCACGTAGTGATGCAGCGGGGAAGGTAACACTGACAAAGGAGAGTACTTGCAGGCAAGGAGATGGGTTGAAGTGTGTATACTTTAATGCAAGAAGCATCAGGAATAAGGTGGGTGAATTTAAGGCATGGATCGGTACTTGGGACTACGATGTGGTGGCCATCACGGAAACTTGGACAGAAGAGAGGCAGAACTGGTTGTTGGAGGTCTCTGGTTATTGATGTTTCAACATGATTAGGGAGGATGGTAAAGTTGGTGGGGGTGGCATTGTTAATTATAGGTAGTATAACAGCTGCAGAAAGGCATTTCGAGGGAGATCTGCCTACTGAGGTAATATGGGTTGAAGTCAGAAATAGGAAAGGAGCAGTCACCTTGTTGGGAGTTTTTTATAGGCCCCGCAATAGCAGCAGAGATTTGGAGGAACAGATTGGGAAACAGATTTTGGAAAGGTGCAGAAGTCACAGGGTAGTAGTCATGGATGACTTCAACTTCCCAAACATTGAGTGGAAACTCTTTAGATCAAATAGTTTGGATGGGATAGAGTTTGTGCCGTGTGTCCAGGAAGCTTTTCTACCACAGTATGTAGATTGTCCGACCAGAGGGGAGGCCATATTGGATTTAGTACTTGGTAATGAACCAGGGCAGGATATAGATATGTTAGTGGGGGAGCATTTTGGAGGTAGTTACCACAATTCTGTGACTTTCACTTTAGTTATGGAGAGGGATAGGTGCGTGCAAGAGGGCAAGGTTTACAATTGGGGGAAGGGTAGATACAATGCTGTCAGACAAGAATTGAAGTGCAGAAGTTGGGAACATAGGCTGTCAGGGAAGGACACAAGTGTAATGTGAAACTTGTTGAAGGAACAGGTACTGCGTGTCTTTGATTGGTATGTCCCCGTCAGGCAGGGAAGAGATAGACGAGTGAGGGAACCATGGTCGACAATTGAGGTCGAATGTCTTGTTAAGAGGAAGAATTAGACTTTTGTAAGGCTGAAGAAACAAGGTTCAGACAGGGCGCTGGAGGGATACAAGATAGACAGGAGGACACTGAAGAAAGGGATTAGGAGAGCTAAGAGTGCATGAAAAATCTTTGGCAGGTAGGATCAAGGAAAACCCCAAGGCCTTTTACACATATGTGAGAAATATGAGAATGACTAGAGCGAGGGTAGGTCCGATCAAGGACAGTAGCGGGAGGTTGTGTATTGAGTCTGAAGAGATAGGAGAGATCTTGAACAAATATTTTTCTTCAGTATTTACAAATGAGACGGGCCATATTGTTGGAGAGCACAGTGTGAAACAGACTGATAAGATCGAGGAGATACTTGTCTGGAAGGAAGATGTGTTGCGCGTTGAAACACATGAGGATAGACAAGTCCCACGGGCCTGACGGGATATATCCAAGGATTATATGGGAAGCAAGAAATGACATTAAAGAGCCTTTGGCAATGTTCTTTTCGTCCTCGAAGTCAACAGCTGTGGTACCAGAGGATTGGAGAGTGGCGAATGTCGTGCCCGTGTTCAAAAATGGAATAGGGATAACCCTGGGAATTACAGGCCAGTTAGTCTTACTTCGGTGGTAGGCAGAGTAATGGAAAAGGTACTGAGGCATAGGATTTCTGAGCATCTGGAAATACACTGCTTGATTAGGGATATTCAGCAGGGATTTGTGGGGGGTAGGTCTTGCCTGACAAGTCTTATTGATTTATTTGAGGAGGTGACCAAGCATGTGGATGAAGGTGAAACAGTGGATGTAGTGTACATGGATTTTAGTAAGGCATTTGCTAAGGTTTCCCATTGCAGGCTTGTGCAGAAAGTAAGGAGGCATGGGATAGTGGAAAATTTGGCCAGGTGGATAACAAACTGGCTAACCGATAAAAGACAGAGAGTGGTGGTGCATGGCAAGTATTCAGCCTGGAGCCCAGTATCAGTGGCGTATTGCAGGCATCAGTTCTGGGTCCTCTGCTGTTTGTGATTTTCATTAACGACTTGGATGCGGGAGTTTAAGGGTGGATCAGTAAATTTGCAGATTATACGAAGATTGGTGGAGTTATGGATAGTGAGGAGAGCTGGTGTCGGCTTCAAAGAGACATAGATAGGATACAGAGCTGGGCTGAGAAGTGGCAGATGGAGTTTAACCCTGCCAAGTGTGAGGTTGTCCATTTTGGAAGGACAAACATGAATGCGGAATACAGGGTTAACGGTAGGGTTCTTGGCACTGTGGAGGAGCAGAGAGATCCTGGAGTCTATGTTCATAGATCTTTGAAAGTTGCCACTCAAGTGGATAGATCTCTGAAGAAGGCCTATGGTGTGCTAGCGTTCATTAGCAGAGGGATTGCATTTCAGAGCCGTGAGGTGATGATGCAGCTGTACAAAACCTTGGTCAGACCACATTTGGAGTACTGTGTGCATTTCTGGTCGCCTCATTTTAGGAAGGATTTGGAAGCTTTGGAAAAGGTGCAAAGGAGATTTACAAGGATGTTGCCTGGAATGGAGAGTAGGTCATATGAGGAAAGGTTGAGGGTGTTAGGCCTTTTCTCATTAGAACGGAGAAGGATGAGGGGCGACCTGATAGATTTGTATAAGATAATCAGGAGAATAGATAGAATAGACAGTCAGAGGCTTTTTCCCCGGGTGGAACACACCATTACAAGGGGAGATAAATTTAAGATGAATGGTGGAAGATATAGAGTGGATGTAAGAGGAGGGTTCTTTACCCAGAGAGTAGTGGGGGCATGTAATTCCCTGCCTGTGGAAGTAGTTAAGTCGGAAACGTTAGGGACCTTCAAGCGGCTATTGGATAGGTATATGGATTAGGGTAGAATAATGGAGTGTAGATTAACTTCTTCTTAAGGGCAGCACGGTAGCATTGTGGATAGCACAATTGCTTCACAGCTCCAGGGTCCCATGTTCGATTTCGACTTGGGTCACTGTCTGTGTGGAGTCTGCACATCCTCCCTGTGTGTGCGTGGGTTTCCTCCGGGTACTCCGGTTTCCTCCCACAGTCCAAAGATGTGCGGTTTAGGTGGATTGGCCATGCTAAATTGCCCGTAGTGTCCTAAAATGTAAGGTTAAGGGGGGTTGTTGGGTTACGGGTATAGGGTGGATACGTGGGGTTGAGTAGGGTGATCATTGCTCCGCACAACATCGAGGGCCGAAGGGCCTGTTCTGTGCTGTACTGTTCTATGTTCTATGTTCTATCTCTGTATCTCTATCTGTCTCGTCACCCGTTGTAGGGTGAAATATTCGAAAGTCGTTCAATCTGTCCGTAAACTTGCTACCGGAGCCCGCATAGCAGCCTAACCAAGTCAACAAAGCCTCTCTCAAACCCGATCCGCTCCAGCACCTCCCAGAAGAAATCCCGGTCGAACGCTTTTTCCACATCCATCGAAATCACCACTGAAGTTTTCCTGCCTTCCGGGGGCACCATAGTCACATTGAGCAACATTCTTACATTCGCCCTCAGTTGCGTACCCTTAACAGACCTTGCCTGGTCCTCCCCTATAACGTCAGGTACACACTCCTCAATCCTAGAGGCCAGAATTGTGGCCAGGAGTTTGGCATCCACGTTTCAAAAGGATATCGGCCTGTAAGAACCGCACACCTCCAGGTCGTTTTCCCTTTCCAAAATGAACGTGATCATGGCCTGTGACATCGTCTGGGGTAAAACGTCTTTTCTTTGGCCTCATTAAAAAATTTCTGCAGTACCGACCGCAATATTACAGAGAACTTTTCACAGAACTCGACTGGGTAACCGACCGGCCCTGGCCTGCTCCGACTGCATGGCCTTGAAGTCCTGCACTATCTCCTCCATCCCGGATGGGGTAGCAACTCTGCAGCCAGCTCCCCTTTCACCATAAGGAAAGTCAGATTACCCAAGAAGTGCCTCATCCACCCCGGCTCCAACGGGATTCCGATATATGCAACCTACTATCAATGTCCCGAAAGGTCTTTCTCACCGCCACCGTGTCCACAACTGCGTTCCAATCCCCATCAAACACTTTCCGTATTTTCCTAGCTGCCCCCTCTTCTGGATGCTGTGCAAGCATCCAGCGAGCCTTTTCCCCGTGCACGTAGATCGCTCCCTTCACCTAACTGAGCTGCTCCACTGCCCTTCCTGCAGTTAACAAACCAAATTAAGCCTGCAGCGTCCGGCGCTCCCTTAACAACCCTGCCGCTGGAGCCTCCGCATATCACCTAGCCACTCGTAGGATCTCTATTAGCAGTCGGTCCGATTCTGCCCTTTCCGTCCTGTCCCTGTGAGCCTGGATTGAGATCAGCTCTCCTCTCTACACTGCCTTCAGCACTTCCCAGACCACTGCTGCTGAGATCCACCCGTGCCGTTTATCTGCAGGTAGTTCAGCATGTACTTCCTCAACCTCTGGCAGAAAGCTTCGACCACCAACATCCCCACATCCAATCTCCATTGCGGTCGCTGCTTAATATCCATACTGACCTGCAGGTCCACCCAGTACTGAGCATGGTCCGAGATTGTAGTCGAATAACCCATGTCCACCACCCCCGCCAACAGGGCCCTGCCCACAACAAAGAAATCTATCCGGGAATTCACCTCCAGAACCTGGGAGAAGAAAGGAAATTCCTTGGCTCTCAGCTGCCTAAATCTCCACGGATTGAACACCCCCCATCTGCTCCATGAACCCTTTCAGCTACTTTGCCATTGCTGGCACATTGCCCGTTCTCGAACATGACCGGCCCAAGCCTGGATCAATAACCCTGTTTAAATCCCAACCCATAATCATCCTGTGCGAATCCAGGTCCGGAATCTTCTCCAGTACATTATTTATAAAAGCCCGGTCGTCCCAATTCGGCGCATTTTGGTTGAACAGCAACACATTCATCCCGTGCAGCCTGCCGGTTCCCAAGATAATTCAAGCTCCCACATTCGAGACTGTCTTCTCTGCCTCAAAAGCCACCGCTTGTTCATCACAATCGCAGCCGCCCTTGTCATTGAGTCCAGCCCCGAGTGGAACACCTGACGAAGCCAAACTTTCCTCAACCTGACCTGATCCACTACTTTAAGATGTGTCTCCTGCAGCATCACCACCTCCGCCTTCAGTCTCCTCAGATCTGCAACTAGCCCTCTTCACCGGCCCATTTAGCTCCCAGACATTCCAAGTGACCAGCCTAATTGGGGTGCAAAATGTACCCCACACCCCACCCCGCACGTCAGCAATCACCTTTCTTGGGCCTGCTTCTAGCCGATGCACAGCACTTCCTCCGGCGCGCCGCGGGGCGGCCTCCACCCCGACCCCCTCAGTGACCTTCCATCGAAGTCCCTCCTACGTCAGCAGAACCCATCCACCTCCCTCTCTCCATCCTCAGGATCACTACTCTAAATCCCAATCCAGCTAATAAACTAAGCACGTTCACCTTCACTGTGCTTCTCTAAACTAGCTCACCCAGGTAGCTTGGCGACCCCCGCCTATGGCGCGATGACGCCTCCCCCATTGGTCACTCGCTCCTTAGCCCCCCCTCCTGTAAACAGTTTCCCTCATGTAACAATCCCCAAGCAAACACCCAACAGCAAGAAAACACAAAGAACAAAAGAACAACCCATGAAAACCCAGACCGGCACGTCTCCATCCAACCAAAGTGCACAACAGGAGAAACACCAAAGCTGAAACACAAAGGGAACTTTACCAACATCTACCCCAAAAAAGAACAAAAAACAAAACGGAAAAACGATTCTTCTCTTCCCTCTCCCCAAACAGATTTCCAAAGAGAAAACTGATGGAAAGCAATACATAAGACCATAAGAACATAAGAACTAGGAGCAGGAGTAGGCCATCAGGCCCCTCGAGCCTGCTCCGCCAACCAATTAGATCATGGCTGATCTTTTGTGGACTCAGCTCCACTTTCCGGCCCGAACACCATAACCCTTAATCCCTTTATTCTTCAAAAAACTATCTATCTTTACCTTAAAACATGTAATGAAGGAGCCTCAACTGCTTCACTGGGCAAGGAATTCCATAGGTTCACAACCCTTTGGGTGAAGAAGTTCCTCCTAAACTCAGTCCTAAATCTACTTCCCCTTATTTTGAGGCTATGTCCCCTAGTTCTGCTGTCACCCACCAGTAGAAACAACCTGCCCGCATCTATCCTATCTATTCCCTTCATAAATTCAAATGTTTCTATAAGATCCCCCGTCATCCTTCTAAATTCCAACGAGTACAGTCCCAGTCTACTCAACCTCTCCTCATAATCCAACCCCTTCAGCTCTCGGATTGACCTAGAGAATCTCCTCTGCACACCCTCCAGCGCCAGTGCGTCCTTTCTCAAGTAAGGAAACCAAAACTGAACACAATACTCCAGGTGTGGCCGCACTAACACCTCATACAATTGCAACATAACCTCCCTAGTCTTAAACTCACCCATCTAGCAATGAAGGACAAAATTCCATTTGCCTTCTTAATCACCTGTTGCACTTGTAAACCAACCTTCTGTGACTCATGCACTAGCACACCCAAGTCTCTCTGAACAGCGGCATGCTTTAATATTTTATCGTTTAAATAATAATCCCGTTTGCTGTTATTCCTACCAAAATGGATAACCACATTTGTCAACATTGTATGCCATCTGCCAGACCCTAGCCCATTCACTTAACCTATCCAAATCTCTCTGCAGACTTCCAGGATCCTCTGCACTTTTCGCTTTTCCACTCATCTTAATGTCATCTGCAAACTTGGACACATTGCCCTTGGTCCCCAACTCCAAATCATCTATGTAAATTGTGACCAATTGTGGGCCCAACACGCATCACTGAGGGACACCACTAGCTACTGATTTCCAACCAGAGAAACACCCATTTATCCCAACTCTTTGCTTTCTATTACTTAACCAATCCTCTATCCATGCTACGAATTTACCCTTAATGCCATGCATCTTTATCTTATGCAGCAACCTTTTGTGCGGCACCTTGTCAAAGGGTTTCTGGAAATCCAGATATACCACATCCATCTGCTCCCCGTTATCTACTGCACTGGTAATGTCCTCAAAAAATTCCACTAAATTAGTTAGGCATGACCTGCCCTTTATGAACCCATGCTGCGTCTGCCCAATGGGACAATTTCTATCCAGATGCCTCGCAATTTAGAACATAGAACAGTACAGCACAGAACAGGCCCTTCAGCCCTCGATGTTGTGCCGAGCAATGATCACCCTACTTAAACCCACGTAACCCGTATACCCGTAACCCAACAATCCCCCCATTAACCTTACACTATGGGCAATTTAGCATGGCCAATCCACCTAACCCACACATCTTTGGACTGTGGGAGGAAACCGGAGCACCCGGAGGAAACCCACGCACACACGGGGAGGACGTGCAGACTCCACACAGACAGTCACCCAGCCGGGAATCGAACCTGGGACCCTGGAGCTGTGAAGCATTGATGCTAACCACCATGCTACCGTGAGGCCCCATTTCTTCCTTGATGATAGATTCCAGCATCTTCCCTACTATCGAAGTTAAACTCACTGGCCTATAATTTCCTGCTTTCTTCCTACCTCCTTTTTTAAACAGCGGCGTCAAGATTGCTAATTTCCAATCCACCGGACTACCCCAGAGTCTAGTGAATTTCGGTACATTATCACTAGTGCATCTGCAATTTCCCTAGCCATCTCTTTTAGCACTCTGGGATGCATTCCATCTGGGCCAGGAGACTTGTCTACCTTTAGCCCCATTAGCTTGCCCATCACTCCCTCCTGAGTGATAACAATCCTCTCAAGGTCCTCACCTGTCATAGCCTCATTTCTATCAGTCGCTGGCATGTTATTTGTGTCTTCCACTGTGAAGACCGACCCAAAAAACCTGTTCAGTTCCTCAGTCATTTCCTCATTTCCTATTATTAAAACTCCCTTCTCATCCTCTAAAGGACCAATATTTACCTTAGCCACTCTTTTTTGTCTTATATATTTGTAAAAACTTTTACTGTCTGTTTTTATATTCTGAGAAAGTTTATTCCCATACTCTATCTTACTCATCTTTAATTTTTTTAGTAGCTTTCTGTTGCTGTTGAAATACGAGAAAGCATTGCCAATTGTAACAGCAGAAAGGAAAAATACAACCTAAACCACACCAACATTCCAAGGGGGAGAGAAGATATACAAATTAGCATGAAAACTTTCAGAGAAAAACAGAAAAATAAAAGGGCGCAAATTAGGCCAACATATTGTCACGGAGTTTAAAAGTTCTCAAGCTCCCACCAGTCCATGTCTTTTTGTAACGTGCAGAGACTCATCAGGCGACTCGAAATTATGATGTTGCCCTTCGTGCTTAACCCACAGGCACGCCGGGTAGAGCAGCCCAAACATCACCTGCGTCTTAAAGAAAATCGCCTTGACTTGATTAAAGTCTGCCCTCTTCCTCGCCACTTCCACGCTCAACTCTTGGTACCCCGCAGGATGCTATTCTGCCACTTGCGACTCCGCATGCGCTTGGCCCACTGTTGTCCAGGAACCTTTCGAATAACACCACCGTCTCCCTCGGAGTGCCCCCGCCCGCGGCTTCCTGGCAAACAACCTATATGCCCTGTCCAGCTCCAGCGGTCGGGGGAATGCCCCTCCCCCAGTAGCCTTTCTAACATACCCGCCACGTATCCTCCAGCAACTGCTCCCTCAACTCCCTCCGGAAGCCCAACAATTCTTAGGTTCCGTCGGCGGGACCGGTTCTCAAGGTCTTCCACGTTCTCCAAGATTCTTTTCTGCTGTTCTCGAAGCACCTCCACCTCCAGCTCCAAAGTTGTTTGATGCTCCTCTTGTTCCAGCAGCACCTTCTCAATCTTGTGAATCGCCTAGTCCTGGGCGCCCAGTCTGCATTCCGGGCGATCACTTGACTCCATGATCGCGTCCAGACATTCCCGCTTCTGTCTGGCGAAGCCATCATGAATGGCCTGCATCACTGCATCCGCTGCGCTTCCCCTAGCTGCCGCCACAGGGGTCCGTCC
This sequence comes from Scyliorhinus canicula, assembly GCF_902713615.1. Classification (NCBI taxonomy): domain Eukaryota; kingdom Metazoa; phylum Chordata; class Chondrichthyes; order Carcharhiniformes; family Scyliorhinidae; genus Scyliorhinus; species Scyliorhinus canicula. Next base: position 86,967,065 of record NC_052157.1, on the reverse strand, counting down.
CTCGGCCATACTGTCTCCCATTACAGCTTCAACACCGCTCGCTACCAGCTTCTTGTTTCTGCTCTTCCACACACGTCTGATTCTTTTTTCCATAAACTAATGAGAGGAAACAGTGCCCAGCTGCCTCAACCTACAAATCCTCTGATTAACGCCGGAGAAAGGTCCAAAACTCCAACCAAAACTGGACCCGCAGTGCGACTTTCTGCTCCATAGCAGCCATCGGAAGTCTCCCTCCATCGCCGTCACCGGAAGTCTCGGGTACTCTAAATTTATTTTAAAAAAAAAGAAAATATAGAGACAACACTATCTTGAACCAACTTGACATTTGTCCTGAGATCGTCAGTGAGGTCAATGAAGGTGGAAAATCGATAAGTCATGTGACGCTTAAAATTTCCTCACTACCGAAATCACACACATTAGTTTCAAATCAAAGACGGAATGACACACCAAGAATGTTTATTTGCAATCATTTGCACTGTTTTCCAGTCATTTATTTCATTTATTTTCACATTGTCCTTATGTTTGCAATGCACTGCAGGAATCAAATCATTATGGGACAGAGGACAAATGCCTTCTTTAAACTGAATAACACTGCAGCTTACAACAGCAACCACCGCTCCCAAAACCCGTCGGCAGAAACCCCACCTCCCTTATCGCGACAACTTCCGCCACTTCCATGTACAGTTCGAAACACACATATTTTTGCATTGCATTAATTTTAAATAAAGGCAGTACGAGAATCACACTTTGTGTTTCGGATGTTGCGGTTTGTCACATTTTCAATATAGGAATTGGAGAGATAGTAGATAATTGTGCCCTTCGGGCTTGCTCTGCCATCCAATCAATTCATGGCTGATCACTTCCCCGTCTCAAATGCATCTTCTATCTTACCCCTTGGCCCTTGAACCCATGATTTAATTCAGAAATATATCTCTCAAGTTCCTGAAACTGTTTAATGACTCAGCTGCTCCGTGCTGTGGGGCAGCGATTTCGACAAATTCACCAACCTCTGCGCGAATCAGTTACTCCTGACCTCAGTTCCAAATCTACCGCCTCTCAAACTCTCTCTGTAACATCTCATTAGATATTGTACGTGGGAAGATTTGGTCGATATTTACTATATCAATCCTTATATCACATATACCTCGATCAAGCCCCCGCTGATCCTCCCATACTACAGCGAGTAGATGGCCAAACGGTTTACTTTCTTCTCATAGGTCAACCGTTTCACTTTGGGAATCAATCTAATCAATATCCACTGAACTGCAGGCGATACCAGATCATCCTTTCTCAAATACGGCGACCTAAACTAGACACAATACCTCTGAAGTTGTCTCACCAAAACCTATACAATTGTGACGACCCGCGTTTACTTGTATACTCCCATCCTTTTAAATTACCACTTACATTTCAGCTGTTTGAAATTCAAATATCACCAGCGCACATTTTATTTGATTATCATCGGCATTGTACTTCTCGGTTTTCGTCCTGTGGATTTGAGGTGTGAACTAAGTCTGCAATTAAGAACATCAGCCATCAGGTTTTGTTTATCTCCTGCTCTGCTTTCCTCTCTGATCATGTTTGAACGTACACCTCACTGTTTCGCTCCACTGCATGTAAAAAGGCATGCGCGAACTACTGGAAGGTCCTGTCTGTTGTCTCCCGTAATTTGATCTCAACAAAATCCCACAGGTAATAATGGGTTGTGGTCAGCTGTTTTGAAACATTTTCAAGTTGAGAAAGGGAAAGAGATACGGGGAAAGCTGAGGAGGGACAGAGGGAGCGAGAGTTTCGGGTATCGGAGGGGACTGACTTGGAAAAAAAACGTTCTTTCATTTGAGGTACTTAAAAGGACATCATTAAATTTCAAGTGCAGGAGGAGGCCATTCGGCCTATCAGGTCAGCACTGGGCCTTGGAGGGACCACAGTCCGAAGAGCAAATCACCCTCTTCACCCACCCATCTCAATTACCGGTTTCGAGGTTAAGGGAAATTTAGCACGTCCAATACACCTAACCTGCACATCTTTGTACTGCGGTTAGGCAAATAATCTCGGAGACAAGACATGACCCCAGTCAAACATATCCAATTTTTCAATAACTGACAACTCAGCTCAGATTCGCATCTGGGAGGAATGCATGGAAAATGGTTTCACTGTAAAATCCATTGAAATTAACCGAAATAAACATTCCAATATTTCATTTAAACAGCAGGTGAAATATAAAAACACAATGGAAGAATATTTGTGAGTGTGTGGTGAAGGAGAGAGAGGAAAATATTTCGAGGCCGAAAGGCGGAGGGAAAGAGATGGCGAATGGGAATAGAGATATGGAGATCTGTTCGTTCGAAGGGCGAAAACGTTGGCGGCAACATGCAGTAATATCAGAGCGCGTTCAGTCAAGTGGGAGCTGGCTGTTCCCCTTGTGAATGGCAATGACCACATCTGCAGCAAGTGTTGGTTGCTGGAAGAACTCCGGCTCAGAGTTGATGGTCTGGAATCTGAGCTTCAAACACTGCGGCACATCCGGGAGGGGAGAGTTACCTGGACACTTTGTTTCAGGAGGCAGTCACACCTGGGAGATTAAGTAATTCACATTCTGTAAGTGATCAGGGATTTCAGAGTGTGACTGTTAGTGAGGCAGGCAGGGGCACCTGAGTTCAGGAGTGCAGGAGCCTCAGCCCTTGACCTTGTCCAACAGGTATGAGACGCTTGCTCACTGTATGGATGAGGAAAAGGGCTCTGGACAGGATGAGCCAGCTGACCACGGTACCATGGTGCAGAAGGCCATTCAAGAGGGGGGAGTAAAAAGACAAGTAGTTGTTATAGGGGATTCTATAATTAGGGGGACAGATAGTATCCTATGCAAGCCGGATCGGGAGACTCGCATGGTGTGTTGCCAGCCCGGTGCCAGGGTGCGGGACATCTCTGACCGGCTTGAAAGGATTGGAGCGGGAGGGGGAGGATCCAGTTGTTGTGGTCCACGTTGATTGGATTGGATTGGATTGGATTTGTTTATTGTCACGTGTACCGAGGTACAGTGAAAAGTATTTTTCTGCAAGCAGCTCAACAGATCATTCAGCACATGGGAAGAAAAGGGAATTGAACAGAATTCAAGAAAATACATGAGAATACATAATAGGGCAACACAAGATATACAATGTAACTACATAAGCATTGGCATCGGATGAAGCATACAGGGTGTAGTGTTAATGAGGTCAGTCCATAAAAGGGTCATTTAGGAGTCTGGTGACAGTGGGGAAGAAGCTGTTTTTGAGTCTGTTCGTCCGTGTTCTCAGACTTCTGAATCTCCTGCCCGATGGAAGAAGTTGGAAAAGTGAGTAAGCCGGGTGGGAGGGATCCTTGATTATGCTGCCTGCTTTCCCCCGGCAGCGGGAGGTGTAGATGGAATCAATGGATGGGAGGCAGGTTCGTGTGATGGACTGGGCGGTATTCACGACTCTCTGAAGTTCCTTGCGGTCCTGGGCCGAGCAGTTGCCATACCAGGCTGCGATGCAGCCCGAGAGGATGCTCTCTATAGTGCATCTGTAAAAGTTGGTAAGGGTTAATGTGGACATGCCAAATTTCCTTAGTTTCCTGAGGAAGTAAAGGCGCTGTTGTGCTTTGTTGGTGATAGCGTCGACATGAGTGGACCAGGATAGATTTTTGGTGATGTGCACCCCTAGGAATTTGAAACTGCTCACCATCTCTACCTCGGCTCCGTTGATGCTGACAGGGGTGTGTACAGTACTATGCTTCCTGAAGTTGATGACCAGCTCTTTAGTTTTGCTGGCATTAAGGGAGAGATTGTTGTCGTTGCACCACTCCACTAAGTTCTCTATCTCCTTCCTGTATTCAGACTCGTCGTTGTTCGAGATCCGGCCCACTATGGTCGTATCGTCAGCAAACTTGTAGATGGAGTTGGAACCAAGTTTTGCCATGCAGTCGTGTGTGCACAGGGAGTAGAGTAGGGGGCTAAGTACGCAGCCTTGCGGGGCACCGGTGTTGAGGACTATTGTGGAGGAGGTGTTGGTGTTCATTCTTACTGACTGTGGTCTGTTGGTCAGAAAGTCAAGGATCCAGTTGCAGAGTGGAGAGCCAAGTCCTAGGTTTTGGAGCTTTGATATGAGCTTGGCTGGAATTATGGTGTTGAAGGCGCAGCTGTAGTCAATAAATAAGTGTCTGATGTAGGAGTCCTTGTTTTCGAGATGCTCTAGGGATGAGTGTAGGGCCAGGGAAATGGCGTCTGATGTGGACCGGTTGCGACGGTATGCGAATTGAAGTGGGTCAAGGCATTCCGGGAGTATGGAGGTGATGCGCTTCATGATCAGCCTCTCAAAGCACTTCATTACAACTGACGTCAGGGCCACCGGGCGGTAGTCATTGAGGCACGTTGCCTGGTTCTTCTTTGGTACCGGTATGATGGTGGTCTTCTTGAAGCAGGTGGGGACCTCGGAGTGGAGTAGGGATAGGTTAAAGATGTCTGTGAAAACCTCTGCCAGCTGGTCCGCGCAGGTTCTGAGTGCACGACCAGGGATCCCGTCCGGGCCCATCGCCTTCCGTGGGTTCACTTTCAGGAAGGTCGATCTGACTTCGGAAACTGTGATGGTGGGTATGGGTGAGTAATGGGTTGCTGGGGCACTCGATAGCGGGTTGTTGGTTACCAGCTCAAACCGAGCATAGAATGCGTTACGTTCATCGGGGAGGGGTGCACTGCTGCCAAAGATACTGCTCGGCTTCGCTTTGTAGCCCGTTATGTTGCTTAGTCCTTGCCACAACCGCCGAGAGTCTGTCTGTGACTTTAGCTTAGTTTGATATTCTCTCTTGGCATCTCGGATGGCTTTGCGGAGGTCGTACCTGGATTTCTTGTATAGGACAGGGTCGTCTGCCTTGAACGCCTCAGATCTGTCCTTCAGTAGGGAGTCAATCTCGCGGTTGAGCCATGGTTTCCGGTTGGGGAACGTACGTACTGCTTTCTTTGGCACGCAGTCGTCCACACATTTGCTGATGAAGTCTGTGACGGTGGTGACATACTCATTTAAGTTAGTCGCTGAGTTCTTAAATATTGACCAGTCCACTGTCTCCAAGCAGTCACGTAAGAGCTCTTCTGTCTCCTCAGACCAGCACTGCACAACCTTCACCTGAGACTAACAACATAGGTAAAGCTAGGGTGGAGGACCTGTTCGGGGACTATCAAGCACTAGGAAGAAAATTGAAATACAGGTCCTCAAGGGTCATAATCTCCGGATTACTGCCCGAGCCACGTGCCAATTGGCATAGGGACAAGAAAATTAGGGAAGTAAACACGTGGCTAAGGGATTGGTGTGGGAAAGAGGGATTCCACTTCATGGGACATTGGCATCAGTTTTGGAACCGGGGGGATCTGTACCGTTGGGACGGTCTCCACCTGAACCGATCTGGAACCAGTGTTCTAGCAAAGAGGATAAATAGGGTGGTCAGTAGGACTTTAAACTTCTGAGTTGGGGGGAAGGGAAAGTGAAAGCGACAGGGAGCATGGAGATAAATGGCAAGATACGCAGGAGGATAACATGTAGGCAGGTGGATTTAAGCTTGATGCAGACTAGGAATTCAACAAAAAGGAAGGATAACTTTGGACATCTTAGGACTTCCAATAATTGTAATGATAAGACAGTTAGCATTAAGGTACTTTACCTGAATGCTCGTAGCATTTGTAATAAAGTAGACGAACTAATGGCACAGATCATCGTGAATGATTATGATGTGGTAGGCATCACAGAGACATGGCTGCAGGGGGTTCAAGACTGGCAGTTAAACATCCAAGGATATACAACCTATCGAAAAGACAGGGAGGTGGGCCGAGGGGGTGGGGTTGCCTTGTTAGTTAAGAACAAAATTAAATCTATGGCACTAAACGACATAGGGTCGGATGATGTTGAGTCTGTGTGGGTAGAATTGAGGAACCACAAAGGCAAAAAAAACCATAATGGGAGTTATGTTTAGACCTCCTAACAGTGGTCAGGTCCACGGGCGCAACATGTGCAGGGAAATAGAAAAGGCATGTCATAAAGGCAAGGTCACTGTGATCATGGGGGACTTCAATATGCAGGTGGATTGGGTAAATAACGTAGCCAGTGGATCCAAAGAAAAGGAATTCATGGAATGCTTACAAGATGGCTTTTTGGAACAGCTTGTCATGGAGCCCACAAGGGAGCAGGCTATTCTGGACCTAGTGCTGTGTAATGAACCAGACTTTATAAAATATCTTAAAGTAAGGGAACACTTAGGAAGCAGCGATCATAATATGGTTGACTTCAGTCTGCAGTTTGAAAGAGAGAAGGCAAAATCGGATGTAATGGTGTTACAGTTAAATAAAGGTAATTACGAGGGCATGAGAGAGGAACTGGCGAAAATAGACTGGATGCAGACCCTAGCGGGGAAGACAGCAGAGCAAAAATGGCAGGAGTTTGTATGCATAATTGAGGACACTGTACAGAGGTTCATCCCCAAGAAAAGAAAGATTATCCGGGGAGGGATTAGACAGCCATGGCTGACAAAGGAGGTCAGGAAATGTAACAAAGAAAAAGAGAGATCCTATAAAGTGGCCAAAAGCACTGGGAAATCAGAAGATTGGGAAGGCTACAAAAACAAACAGAGGTTAACAAAGAGACAAATTAGGAAGGAGAGGATCAAATATGAAGGCAGGCTAGCCAGTAATATAAGAAATGATAGTAAAAGTTTCTTTCAATACATAAGAAACAAACGACAGGCCAAAGTAGACATTGGGCCAATTCAAACTGATTCCGGAAGGCTAGTGATGGGAGACGAGGAAATGGCTGGAGAACTTAATAAGTACTTTGCGTCTGTCTTCACAGTGGAAGACATGAGTAATATCCCAAAAATTATAGAGGGTTAGGGGGCTGAGTTGAGTATGGTTGCCATTACAAAAGAGATGGTGCTAAAAAAGCTAAAAGGTCTTAAAATTGAGAAATCTCCTGGCCCCGATGGGCTACACCCTAGAGTTCTGAGAGAGGTGGCTGAAGAAATAGCGGAAGCGTTGGTTGAGATCTTTCAAAAATCACTGGAGTCAGGGAAAGTCCCGGACGATTGGAAGATTGCTGTTGTAACCCCCTTGTTCAAGAAAGGATCAAGACAAAAGATGGAAAATTATAGGCCAATTAGCCTAACCTCGGTTGTTGGTAAAAGTCTAGAATCGATCGTTAAGGATAAGATTTCTAAATTCTTGGAAGAGCAGGGTCGGATTAGAACAAGTCAACATGGATTTAGTAAAGGGAGGTCGTGCCTGACGAACCTGTTAGAATTCTTTGAGGAGGTGACAAGTAGGTTAGACCAGGGAAACCCAGTGGATGTGGTCTATCTGGATTTCCAAAAGGCCTTTGATAAGGTGCCACACAGGAGGCTGCTGAGTAAGGTGAGGGTCCATGGTGTTCGATGTGAGCTACTGGCATGGGTTGAGGATTGGCTGTCTGACAGAAGGCAGAGAGTTGGGATAAAAGGTTCTTTTTCGGAATGGCAGCCGGTGACCAGCGGTGTCCCACAGGGTTCAGTGTTGGGGCCACAGCTGTTCACCATATATATTAATGATCTGGATGAAGGGACTGGGGGCATTATAGCGAGGTTTGCCGATGATACGAAGTTAGGTGGTCAGGCAAGTAGTGCTGAGGAAGTGGGGAGGCTGCAGAAGGATCTATACAGTTTGGGAGAGTGGTGCAGGAAATGGCTGATGCAATTCAACGTGAGAAAATGTGAGGTCTTGCACTTTGGAAAAAATAATCCAAGCATAGACTACTTTCTAAACGGTGAGAAAATTCATAAAGCCAAAGTACAAAGGGATCTGGGAGTGCTGGTCGAGGATTCCCTAAAGGTAAACATGCAGGTTGAATCTGTGATTAAGAAAGCGAATGCAATGTTGTCATTTATCTCAAGAGGGTTGGAATATAAAAGCAGCGATGTGCTACTGAGCCTTTATAAGGCTCTGGTTAGGCCCCATTTGGGGTACTGTGTCCAGTTTTGGGCCCCACAGCTCAGGAAGGACATACTGGCACTGGAGCGTGTCCAGCGGAGATTCACACGGATGATCCCTGGAATGGCGGGTCTAACATATGATGAACGGCTGAGGATCCTGGGATTGTATTCATTGGAGTTTAGAAGGTTAAGGGGAGATCTAATAGAAACTTACAAAATAATACATGGCTTAGAAAGGGTGGACGCAAATAAACTGTTTCCGTTAGGCGAGGAAACGAGGACCCGTGGGCACAGCCTTAGAATTAGAGGGGGTAAATTCAGAACAGAAATGCGGAGCTATTTCTTCAGCCATAGAGTGGTGGGCCTGTGGAATTCATTGCCGCGGAGTGAAGTGGAGGCCGGGACGCTAAATGGCTTCAAGGCAGAGATAGATAAATTCTTGATGTGGCGAGGAATTAAGGGCTACGGGGAGAATGCTGGTAGGTGGAGTTGAAATGCCCATCAGCCATGATTGAATGGCGGAGTGGACTCGATGGGCCGAATGGCCTTACTTCCACTCCTATGTCTTATGGTCTTATGGTCTTAAGTGGCCTTAATACCTCTGCAAGATGAATTCTGAAGGCTGATCGTCGAGTCAATTTGCCCTAAAATTACTTACGCTGTCGACAATACACATACTCCTATTTTAAATTTGAAACTAAATTAACTCAAGGAAAATGCTTTGCGTTAGGAGCGTTGAGATTTGAATATCAATTATGTATTTTACACTGTCATTACTTTTACGATGCAGGAAGCGATGTAAGCTCCCCACCACACTCTCTATCCAACCACGCCAGCCAATGTCCGGCCCGCAGTCGCTCCTTTCTGCCATATCTTCTGCCCTGGGAATGTAACTTTAAGAAATGCTTATCTTCTCAAGTGGTTGCAGTGATGTCAGTGTTTGGGTGGAGCTAGTCGTTTTCTCTGATTTTTACGTTTTGAGCTGGAAGCTGTTTTTGTCTCTGAGGTGTAGTTTCGTTTTCAGTTGGAGAGCTGCATTCAAACTAAGATGTGCATTTTGGTCTCTTTTCCTGCATGCTAAAGAATGTCTCCAGGTCTCTTGATGATTTCAAAGTAATACCTGTTTCTGCAAGGTATGCAAACCTACTGTCTTTGTTAAAAAGGGTCTTTTACTGATTGATGTTGTCAGGAGCGTTACTAAGTGTTACCTCGAGAGTACTGTATCTTTTATGGGGGAGCGGTATGTTTTCAGTCTTAGTAGATAATGAGATGTTTACTGTTTGTTTATAAAATGTTTTCTGGATTCATAGAATACACATTATTTTATTTAAAAATACTTTCGATCTCTGTTGCATCATACCTGTAAATTGGACACTCGTGCTTCCCATAACCAACATCTATTAAAAGCTGTGGGTCAGATGAACTCCATGGTGGTCTAATCACTTTTCCATTATAAAAACGGGCTTGTCGTAGATACAAGTCTATTTTTCGTGATTGGTTGGCTTCGCAAACATAAAGACAGTGAGGTTGAGCAGAAATAAGTTCGTTTTTCAAACATGTTATTCCAGTTTAAGTAAGGAGTGTGCAGTGGACAATGGCTCTTTCAGTGGCGCGGAGGTTTTTGGTAGTGGAGAAGGTCGCACGCAGTACCTTACGAGCAGTGCCAAAAATAGACTTTTAGATTTGGCAAAAACACTGACGTTCCCTGACAGCATACGAAAAGAATAATACTTTTAAAATTGCCTGAGATGCAGTCTGACTCATTACAAAAGGCGAAAATTCAGAAACAGATTAAACAACTTCAACATGAAACAGAATACGAAATTAGGCGAAAATAAATAACAACCCTCGCAGAACAATAAGAGAGAAAAAGAGATTGAGAGGAAAGTGTAAAAGAGAGACATGGAGATAGAGAATCAAAATAAAAGGAGGGAGAGGAAGGGGACAAAGAGAGTGGTTGAATGGTCAGGAAGGAAGACCGTCTGTTCAACTTGGCGTACATAAGGGAAAACGTACAGTTCGAAGAGAGTGATGAGGATGAACAAAAAGAGCGTCATAGTCGATGACTTGGTGGGGATCGATTTCAATATGTTCAAACATTGCCAAAGGTTGAAGAGAAGGTGGTAGAAGCCATTTTCATTCCTTTTTACAAGTTAGCTAAACAAATGAAATTGCCAAGGACATGTGGGTATTACTGCTTCAAAGAAAGCTGGTAGGTAGGGCAAAGAAGTGTTTGCATCAGTGTAAGAGGAAGTATCATTTAGGTTTGAGGAGGTGAAAAATTCCATCTTAGGTGCTTATGAACTAGTACCTGAAGCACACAGTCAAATGTTTAGAAATTTAAGGAAATAACCTTGTCAAACATACATAGAGTTTGAAAGGGTCAAACAGAGTAATTTTGATAGGTGGATAACGGTTTTGAAAAAAGACCGACGTAGGACGCTCTAAGAGAAACTATACTTTTGGAAAAGTTTAAAAATTCTATTCCTGATGCAGTGAGCACTCATGTGGAAGAGGAGAGATTTCAAACTGGGAGGTTAGCAACACAAGTGGCAGATGATTATGAATTAGTTCATTAATCAAAACTTAGTTTCCCAAATGAGTTTTCGCCTGTGAGGGATAGACACTCGGGGAAATAGAAATACTCAAGTAGTAGACGTAAAGGAGTTCTGATTGGAGATAATATGGAGCGTGTACCTCAGATTAAAAATGAAATCCAGGAGGGTGGAAGAGAAATGAAAAGTTTCAAATGTTTTCACTGGAATAAACTAGGCCATGTAAAGTCACAGTGTTGGTGGTCGAAGAAATGCAATGCGAAAGCTGATGTCATGAAACAGGATACGTCAGCGGCGTTTGTCAAAGTGGGAAAGGATTGCCCAAGTGAAGCGAAGGAGATGCAAAACATTGTACAGCCTGATCAAGAGGGGATTGATAAGAAGGTGCAGATCTCTTTAATACATTTACTTGTGTGTGTAAAGTTTAATCAGATGTACCAGGAGGATTAGGTAAAGAAATCAAAAGTTTCAGAGATCCGGGAGTTACTCGATCTGTGATGGTAAAAGGGGAGCAGTTATATAATTTTGGATAATTATTGCCAGAAAACGTGGTAATATGTGGAACCCAGGTTGCGAAGAGTAGTGTTCCATTACATAAGGTAAGGTTGGAATGTCCAAAGAAAAGTGGTGATGTGGGAGTAGGAGTAATAGAGAAACTATCTTGCCAAGGAATACAGTTTTCCTTGTGCAATAATGTAGCTGAAACTCAGGTGGGAGTGATGCCTACGGTAGTTGAAAATGCAGTGCAGAATCAGGCAACTGAATTTTTGAAGGACGACTTTCCCGGAATATTTCCGGATTGTGAAATAACAAGGTCGAAAAATGAAAGGTTAAGACAAGGGGAGGAATCAAAGAGTGAAGAGAAAGTTGAAGTTCCATTATCAGAAACAATTTTTGATCAGATTGTGTGGAAAAGAACCGGAAGAGGTGGAGAAGAGGCGGATATTTTTAGTTCTGTAAAATTGGCAGAGTTCCATCGGAAAGATTTAGAAATAAAACGGATGTATCAGAAAGCATGCAATGAAGAGGAATCTGAGTGTATCCAAGAATGTTATTACCGTCTAAATTATGTCTTGATGACAAACTGGAGACTTTACATATGAAGGCGGATGAAAAGTGGGCAGAAGTTTATCAAGCAGTATTGCCGGTAGGGTATAGAGCGGAGGCGTTGCGAGTTATACATGAGGAACAAGTCGGAGGTCATTTGGAATAAGGAAAACTCAACATAAATTACAACATCATTTTTATTAGCCTGGACTACATAAACATGTAGTTACATTTTGCTGATCATGTCGCACATTCGAAGTGATAGGGCACGCTTAAACAGTGATAAAACCAGCGCCCTTAATACCCATTCAGATTAGAGGAACCTGTTACAAGGGCCTACATTGATTGCGTACGAACCCTTCCGAAAACGAAAAGTGGAATCAATATCTTTTGACTATAATGTATCTGTTTGCAAGGATTCCAATGCCATTCCAGGAAGCAATATTACATCTGGAATGATTTGTGAGGAGTTTCTTACATTCATTATTAGATATGGACCAGCCACAGAAATACAATCAGATCAAGGATCATATTTTACCCCAAGTTATTCATAAGAAGTTATGGATAGTATAGAAATAAAACAATTTAGATCAACTGCGTGCCATCCAGAATCGCAGGGAGCGTTAGAAATGTGACATCAAACATCAAAGACAATGTTGAGGCCTTATTGTCAATATTTATCCACAGGATTCGGAATTAGGAATTCCATTCGGACTGTTTGCAATTTGGGATGCTTCTAATGAGTCAACCAAATCCAGTCGTTTTGATTTTATTTCTTTGGTCATGAGGTAAAAGGGCCACTTAAGTTGAAAAAGGAACAATTGGTGAGTGAACAGTCTGAACTTACATTATTCGATTTCGTGTCAATTTTTCGGGAACGATTAAAAGGAGCAGTTGGATTGGCGAAGGAACATTTAAAAGTTGCACAACATGATGAAGTGTGCAGCGGACAAGAAAGCAAAAGTTCGTAGATTTGGCACTGGAGATAAAGTTTTAGTATTGTCACCAGTGGTAGGTGAACGTGTGGAAGTAAGGTTTTGTGGAACTTATCAAATTGGAAGGAAATGAAGAGAGAAGAATTATGTGCTAAGAATGCCAGATAGAAAGTCAACTCAACGAGAGTGCCATATGAATATGAATAAAGTATACCCTGAAAGGGAAGGGGAGGAAAACGTGGAGGTTTTAATGATTCTAACTCCAAGTAAAGAACCGAATCCAGATGACTTTGAATTTGACATTCCTCAAACTAAACTGAAAAATCAGGATGTTCTTAAAAAATGGGATATATTGTCGAGTTACCTTCCAGAGAAAAGGGAACTGACCTGAAATAGTTATTGATATCACATGGACAAATTTATGGAGACGAATTGGGAAGTACTAAAATTGCTCTACATGATGCAGAAGTGGAAAATGCTGTTCCGATTAAACAGCATCCATATAGATTAAACCCAGTACAATAGGCACAGGTTATCAAGGAATTTGAAATTATGCTTTAAAATAGCATAATTGAAGTGGCTTACAGCCAATGGAGCTCTCCCATCGTGATAGTTCCGAAACCAGATTGTACCCAACGGTTGTGTGGGAACTATAGAAATGTTAATGCAGTTACAAGAACGGTCACTGATCCTAGCCCACGTTTGGAGGATTGCATTGAGGGGGGGGGGGGGATCAGCTTTTATTTCCAAACTGGAATTACATAAATGTTACTGGCAGGTACCTTTATCTGAAAGGGAAAAGATGATTTCAGCTTTTCTGACTCTAGACGGTACATACCGATTCACATCGGGAGGCGGGCTTGGTGGTAAACATAGCCAAATGTGAGTTTGGAAAAGCCCATGTCACGTTCCTTGGCCATTATATCGGACAGGATCGAATGGTCCCACGGGACGTGGCACGAAAATTTATTGCACAGTTTCCAACACCCTCAACACAAAGGGAAATAATGCGAAATCTTGGCATCAATGGCTTTTACCGGAAATTTGTGCCGAATATTAGCCGTGTGGTCGCTCCATTGACTGACTTGCTAAGGAAGCCCAGCACGGGGTGCATGTGGCGCAGTGGACAGCACTGGGACTGTGGTGCTAAAGACCGGGGTTCAAATCCCAGCTCTGGGTCACTCTCCATGCGGACTTTGAGAATTCTCCCCCATATCTGCGTCAGTTTCAACCCACAACCCAAAGATGTGCAGGTTAAGTGGATTGGCCATGCTAAATTGTCCCTTAATAGGAAAAAGAATAATTGGGTACTTTAATTTTATAAAAAGAAGCACAGCAAATTCCAGTGGAGAGCGGAGTGTCAGCGGTTAATTGACGGCCTCAAGGCTCAATTAACCACTGCTCCTGTGTTGCCCCTTCCAAATATTACACAACCATTCAAAGTAACTGTTGATGCTAGTGATTTGGACGGAGGTGCGTTGCTTTTAAAAGAAGACAACAAAGGACAAGAGCGGCCTGTTGGTTATTTTTCGAAGAAATTAAGAAAGCACCAGAAAAAGTATTCAATAGAAGAGAAGGAGACTTGGGCTTATCAACATTTTCAAATGTATATTACCAGCAATTCGTCTAAAATAATTATATATACTGATTTTAATCCATTGACAATTTTGGACCGATTCCAGAATAACAATGCAAGACCGGTCCTGTGGAGATTATTGTTACAGCCATTGTATTTAATAATATCACCTGTGGCAGGACGAGAAACCGTGATAGCCGATGTTTTGCCACCAATGTGATGAAGAGAAGCAGGTTCGGTAAAGGAAGCAGAGCAAAATGGGTTATGGTATTATAAATGTTGTTTGGCTAAACAAAAATGTATATTTACTGTAATGCTCATTAACAGAAAGTGAAAAGGTGAAAATGAAACCATCTTCAAGTTGATGGTTCGTTTGTTTTTCTTGTAGGGTGGTGTCATGGGAATGTAACTTTAAGATATAGTTGTCTTCTCAAGTAGTTGCAGTTATGCCAGTGTGTGGGTGCAGCTGGGCTCTGGTTCTGTTTTTTTCTTCCGTTTTGAACATGAAGCTTTTTTTGACTCTGGGGTTTAGTTTCATTTTCAGTCGGGGAGCTGCATTCAAACCAAGGAGGTGTTTTTGGTCTGTCTATCTGCACGCGAAAGAATGTCTCCAGATCACGAGATGATTTCAAAGTAATCCCTGTTTCTGAAAAGAAAGTAATCCTACTGCCTTTCAAATAAAGGTTTTTCACTTATGGATGTTGTTAGGAAAGTTACTGAGGGTTACCGACAGAGTAATGTACCTTTGGGCGGCGGGGGGGGGGGGGGGGGGGGGTTAGTTGGCTATGAGTGTTGATAGATATTTTTCTGTAAATTCAGAGCACCCAATTCATTTTGTGCAATTAAGGGGCAATTCAGCATGACCAATCCACCTCGTCTGCTCTTATTTGCGTTTGGGGGGCGAAACCCACGCAAACAGAGGAGAATGTGCAAACTCCACACAGGCAGTGACCCACAGCCGGGATCGAATCTGGTACCGCGGCGCCGTGAGCCTGCAGGGCTAAACCACTGCGCCACCGTGCTACCCTATCAGTGTTGAAAGTTGATAAGATATTTCTTGTGTGTTTATGAAATATTCGCTGGTTTCATAGAATAAACATTATTTTGGTTAAAACACATTAGATATCTTTTGCATCACATGTGTAAAGTGGGCCCTTCTTTTCACCCATAACCAAAATATATTAAATGTTCTAGGTCAGATGAACTCCATGATTCACCTTGGGGTTCTCTAAAGCCTGGCCGTTAATGTTCCCCTCTCTCAGGGGCCACCACGTCGGTTTCAGGATTTTTGACAGCTCAAATGAATTAGGCGGTCAGGTACTGTGCCCAGAGCAAGAGGACAATCGCGCAGTTCTCGGAAAATGTATGGTCTGGCCCTCTAATGACATTAAAATGGTGTTTCCTGTCCATTCGCTCCAGAAGGCATGGACGCCGCTGTTGAGTTCACGGAGAATCGCGATGTGCCATGAAAGTGGCGCCTGTTTCGCATTTGGCCTCGGTAAATAGAGAACACCGCCCACTGATTCCGAAGTATTTGGCCGTATGTTATGTATCCATCAGTCATGGGAAACCGTGCCTTTATTCCTTGGTTGAAACCATGTGAATATGTCCTTTATTTGGAACAGATCACCTCTCTCATTGATGAACCCTGACTTTGTCTGTGTCTGCGATCATGCTAGTATAGTTGAAGTTCATTTTTCAGGTTGTTTTCTAAATAAACTAGAACATAAGAACATAAGAACATAAGAACTAGGAGCAGGAGTAGGCCATCTGGCCACTCGAGCCTGCTCCGCCATTCAATTAGATCATGGCTGATCTTTTGTGGACTCAGCTCCACTTTCCGGCCCGAACACCATAACCCTTAATCCCTTTATTCTTCAAAAAACTATCTATCTTTACCTTAAAAACATGTAATGAAGGAGCCTCAACTGCTTCACTGGGCAAGGAATTCCATAGATTCACAATCCTTTGGGTGAAGAAGTTCCTCCTAAACTCAGTCCTAAATCTACTTCCCCTTATTTTGAGGCTATGCCCCCTAGTTCTGCTGTCACCCGCCAGTGGAAACAACCTGCCCGCATCTATTCTATCTATTCCCTTCATAATTTTAAATGTTTCTATAAGATCCCCCCTCATCCTTCTAAATTCCAACGAGTACAGTCCCAGTCTACTCAACCTCTCCTCATAATCCAACCCCTTCAGCTCTGGGATTAACCTAGTGAATCTCCTCTGCACACCCTCCAGTGCCAGTACGTCCTTTCTCAAGTAAAGAGACCAAAACTGAACACAATACTCCAGGTGTGGCCGCACTAACACCTTATACAATTGCAACATAACCTCCCTAGTCTTAAACTCCATCCCTCTAGCAATGAAGGACAAAATTCCATTTGCCTTCTTAATCACCTGTTGCACTTGTAAACCAACCTTCTGTGACTCATGCACTAGCACACCCAAGTCTCTCTGAACAGCGGCATGCTTTAATATTTTATCGTTTAAATAATAATCCCGTTTGCTGTTATTCCTACCAAAATGGATAACCTCACATTTGTCAACATTGTATTCCATCTGCCAGACCCGAGCCCATTCACTTAACCTATCCAAATCCCTCTGCAGACTTCCAGTATCCTCTGCACTTTTCGCTTTACCACTCATCTTAGTGTCATCTGAAAACTTGGACACATTGCCCTTGGTCCCCAACTCCAAATCATCAATGTAAATTGTGAACAATTGTGGGCCCAACACGGATCCCTGAGGGACAACACTAGCTACTGATTGCCAACCAGAGAAACGCCCATTTATCCCAACTCTTTGCTTTCTATTAATTAACCAATCCTCTATCCATGCTACTACTTTACCCTTAATGCCATGCATCTTTATCTTATGCAGCAACCTTTTGTGTGGCACCTTGTCAAAGGCTTTCTGGAAATCCAGATATACCACATCCATCGGCTCCCCGTTATCTACTGCACTGGTAATGTCCTCAAAAAATTCCACTAAATTAGTTAGGCATGACCTGCCTTTAACGAACCCATGCTGCGTCTGCCCAATGGGACAATTTCTATCCAGATGCCTCGCAATTTCTTCCTTGATGATAGATTCCAGCATCTTCCCTATTACCGAAGTTGAACTCACTGGCCTATAATTTCCTGCTTTCTGCCTACCTCATATTTTAAACAGTGGCGTCACGTTTGCTAATTTCCAATCCACCGGGACCACCCCAGAGTCTAGTGAATTTCGGTAAATTATCACTAGTGCATCTGCAATTTCCCTAGTCATCTCTTTTAGCACTCTGGGATGCATTCCATCAGGGCCAGGAGACTTTTCTACCTTTAGCCCCATTAGCTTGCCCATCACCCTCCTTAGTGATAACAATCCTCTCAAGGTCCTCACCTGTCATAGCCTCATTTCTATCAGTCGCTGGCATGTTATTTGTGTCTTCCACTGTGAAGACCGACCCAAAAAACCTGTTCAGTTCCTCAGCCATTTCCTCATTTCCCATTATTAAAACTCCCTTCTCATCCTCGAAAGGACCAATATTTACCTTAGCCACTCTTTTTTGTCTTATATATTTGTAAAAACTTTTACTGTCTGTTTTTATATATATATATATATATATTTTTAGAACAGTACAGCACAGAACAGGCCCTTCGGCCCTCAATGTTGTGCCGAGCAATGATCACCCTACTTAAACCCACGTAACCCGTATACCCGTAACCCAACAATCCCCCCATTAACCTTACACTACGGGCAATTTAGCATGGCCAATCCACCTAACCCGCACATTTTTTGGACTGTGGGAGGAAACCGGAGCACCCGGAGGAAACCCACGCACACACGGGGAGGACGTGCAGACTCCACACAGACAGTGACCCAGCCGGGAATCGAACCTGGGACCCTGGAGCTGTGAAGCATTGATGCTAACCACCATGCTACCGTGAGGCCCCATAATTCTGAGCAAGTTTACTCTCATACTCTATCTTACTCTTCTTTGTAGCTTTTTTAGTAGCTTTCTGTTGCCCCCTAAAGATTTCCCAGTCCTCTAATCTCCCAGCAATCTTTGCCACTTTATATGCTTTTTCCTTCAATTTGATACTCTCCCTTATTTCCTTAGATATCCACGGTCGATTTTCCCTCTTTCTTCCGTCCTTCCTTTTTGTTGGTATAAACCTTTGCTGAGCACTGTGAAAAATCGCTCGGAAGGCTCCCCACTGTTCCTCAACTGTTCCACCATAAAGTCTTAGCTCCCAGTCTACCTTAGCTAGTTCTTCTCTCATCCCCTTGTAATCTCCTTTGTTTAAACACAAAACACTAGTATTTGATTTTACTTTCTCACCCTCCATCTGTATTTTAAATTCCACCATATTGTGATCGCTCCTTCCGAGAGGATCCCAAACTATGAGATCATGAATCAATCCTGTCTCATTACACAGGACAAGATCTAGGACCGCTTGTTCCCTCGTAGGTTCCATTACATACTGTTCTAGGAAACTATCGCGGATACATTCTATAAACTCCTCCTCACGGTTGCCTTGACCGACCTGGTTAAACCAATCGACATGTAGATTAAAATCTCCCATGATAACTGCTGTACCATTTCTACATGCATCAGTTATTTCTTTGTTTATTGCCTGCCCCACCATATCGTTACTATTTGGTGGCCGATCGACTACTCCTATCAGTGACTTTTTCGCCTTACTATTCCTGATTTCCACCCAAATGGATTCAACCTTATCCTCCATAGCACCGATGTCATCCCTTACTATTGCCCGGATGTCATCCTTAAATAACAGAGCAACACCACCTCCCTTACCATCCACTCTGCCCTTCCGAATAGTTTGATACCCTCGGATATTTAACTCCCAGTCGTGACCATCCTTTAACCATGTTTCAGTAATGGCCACTAAATCATAGTCATTTACGATGATTTGTGCCACCAACTCATTTACTTTATTCCGAATCCTACGAGCATTCAGGTAAAGTACACTTATGTTGGTTTTTTTTACCTCTGTTTTGAATCTTAACATCTCCAGTTTTATTCCTTTTGTTATTACTGGGCCTATTCACTGTGCTCCCCTCAGTCACTGTACCTTGTACTGTCGCCCTTATGGATTTCTGACTATGTCTTCTCTGCCTTGCACTTTTCCCCTTACTTCCTTTTGTTTCTGTCCCTGTTTTACTACCTTCCAACTTCCAGCATTGGTTCCCATCCACCTGCCACATTAGTTAAACCCTCCCCAACAGCTCTAGCAAACACCCCCCCTAGGACATCGGTTCCAGTCCTGCCCAAGTGCAGACCGTCCGGTTTGTACTGGTCCCACCTCCCCCAGAACCGGTCCCAATGCCCCAGGAATTTGAATCCCTCCCTCTTGCACCATCTCTCGAGCCACGCATTCATCCTATCTATCCTGACATTCCTACTCTGACTAGCTCGTGGCACTGGTAGCAATCCTGAGATTACTACCTTTGAGGTCCTACTTTTTAGTTTAACTCCTAACTCCCTGAATTCCGCTTGTAGGACCTCATCCCGTTTTTTACCTATATCGTTGGTGCCTATGTGCACCACGACAGCTGGCTGTTCACCCTCCCCCCCCCCCCCGAATGTCCTGCAGCCGCTCCGAGACATCCTTGACCCTTGCACCAGGTAGGCAACATACCATCCTGGAGTCTCGATTGCGTCCACAGAACCGCCTGTCTATTCCCCTTACGATCGAGTCCCCTATCACTATAGCCCTGCCATTTTTCTTCCTGCCCTGCTGTGCAGCAGAGCCAGCCACGGTGCCATGAACCTGGCTGCTGCTACCTTCCCCTGGTGAGCCATCTCCCTCAACAGTATCCAAAGCGGTATTCTGTTTTGCAGGGAGATGACCGCAGGGGACACCTGCACTGCCTTCCTACTCTTGCTCTTTCTTTTGGTCACCCATTTTCTATCTCCCTCAGTAACCTTCACCTGCGGTGTGACCAACTCGCTAAACGTGCTATCCACGACCTCCTCAGCATCGCGGATGCTCCAAAGTGAGTCCATCCGCAGCTCCAGAGCCGTCAAGCGGTCTAACAAGAGCTGCAACTGAACACACTTCTTGCACGTGAAGGAGCCAGGGACAGTGGACGTGTCCCTGAGCTCCCACATCGCACACGAGGAGCATGACACGGGTCTGGGATCTCCTGCCATGTCTTAAACCCTTGGTAAACTTAAACAACTAGAATTTCAAAATAAAAATAAATAAATTCGACAATGAAAAGAAAAAGAGAGACTACTTACCAGTCACTTACCAGGGTTAAAAAGCACCTCCTCACACTCTGCACCGAATTATCTCACTGCACCAAATTACCAAGTTTAAATCTCTCACTCTGTATGAGTCTCACTCCGGATGTGTCTCCTGGAAAAGTGCTCGCTTACTGGGTGCGCTCTCTGTCTGTCTTTTATACAGACCTCAGCTAACCGATGACTCAAAAAAACCTTACCTTCAAAGAGAATAATACAATGTGCCCCTAAACAGGCCTCAACAGGCCTCAGGTGATTGACAGATAACTGCCTCTCAGCAATTAGGGTGGGGGCAGCTTCAACCAATCAGAGTTTCCCCGATGGTTTGCTTTGGATTAATAAATTGCAACTTACATATTTGGCTGTGAAATGATAGTTGACTTGCCATCTGATATCAGCAGTATTCCAAACAACTGTGATTTTACCAGAGTACAGTAAGATTTGGAATTTAATAACTTGTGTTTCCGCTATTTCTGCTCATACCTTTTACAGCTTCCCCACGAGACAAACCATTAAAATACAAGGTGGCAGGGTTTCTTGATGCAAAGCGCAGTAGTAATGATGAAGAATTCAAGTATAACACGGTTTTGCAGTCAAAACGACTGATTGCAAATTATTGATTTCCCATATAAAATCTCCAACATCTGTAAAACAGATGTAATGTGCCTTTCAGTGTAAATAAACGAATAAACACACCTTAGTAATTTACCACTTCCAAA
Source organism: Scyliorhinus canicula (assembly GCF_902713615.1). Taxonomy (NCBI): domain Eukaryota; kingdom Metazoa; phylum Chordata; class Chondrichthyes; order Carcharhiniformes; family Scyliorhinidae; genus Scyliorhinus; species Scyliorhinus canicula. The sequence continues at coordinate 86,946,012 of NC_052157.1, read as the reverse complement.
ATAGGACTGAACTGACACGGTATTAACAAAGAAAACCCGAATTTGCAGGAGTAATAATGGTCTTGAGCCCTTGGGACGAGTTTATGTAACAGAGGGCACGCATTAAAACAGCGGATAGTACATAGTCCATCTAAAATGGCACTGAGACGTCAAGTCCAGACAGTGAAACAAACAGACAAGGCAACGGTCAGGTTCTCTTTATTTCTGCCTGAACAATTTCGCCTCAACACCACTAGCCCCCTCCCGCCACACCCCATCGCAGAATCTCCAAATCCAAAGAACTCCTGCGATAAAGAAGGAGGTCATTCGGCCCAGAGACTCTGCTCCTATCCTTCGAACGAACACTGTCCGGATATCCACTCACCCACACACTCCCTACCACTCTAACTCCCTCAGCTATCCTGCACATCCCTGGAAACTAAGGGGCAATTTAGCATGGTCAATCTACCTATGGCGGACATCTTTGTAATGTGGGCGAAAATAGGAGCACCCGGAGGAAAATCCACATAGACAGTCAACTAAGCCGGATTTTAAACCAGGTCCAGGTGAGACAGCATTGCTAACCGCTGTGCCACTTTGTCGCCCAAATGTATGCAATAGATAAAACGCTACAAATGTGGGAAAGATTCCCGCCTCCAGCGCAAGTACATGAAAGCTAAACGTGTACACCTTCTTATAGGCCACTCGAACAAATGAACTATAAAACTGGCAAAATATTTCCACAATTTTTCAATCAGTAAACATAGAATGCATACGAACATGACATTTCTAATTATGTTCTTAACGGGACTGACTCTTTGTTTTACTTGTGCGGTGGCAGGTGGTAGCGCAGTGGTATTGTCGTTGGTCGAATAAATCAGAGGCCAAAAATGATGCACTGAGTCCCAGTTTCAAACTCCGCCAGTGAGATGGTGAAATTTGAAGTCAATAAATATATGCAATTCAAAAAAGTATAATGTTGACCATCAAACCACTGTTTATTGTCATGAAAAACCATCTCGTTTACGAATGTTATTTACGGATGGAAATATATTGTCCTTACCTGTCCTAGCTTATGTGTGACGCCACATCCACAGCAAACCATACGTTGCCACAAAACATGACGTCTTCGAACTTAATGTCAAATACCACGACTATGCTTTAATTCCTTTGAAGCTGTTCTATGGTCATCCTCACACCCTGTGTTCACTAAGACTTCGAAACGATTTACATCTTTGCACGATGAAAACACATGTCACGGTACCTTCGTATCTTTCATTAGAGGTCAATTTCCGAGACTCCATAATTGATCTTTGAAATATTGCAATAATTAAGGGTTAGGAACTTGCAAAAGTTCAATTTGATTTTGCTCTCTGGGAAATCGGACAATAATCCACCCATATTAATGTATTGAAACACATTAAACAGCCATTGCCTTCCTCAATAATAATTTGAAAGCTACCTATCAAGTGTCTTCTGCAATTTCGTCCAGTGCTTCCCTGACGTTCGTTAGCAAGCCCATGTTGTTTATATCTAAAACAGTCCACTAAATTTGTCAAAGAGGATTTATTTTGGAGGCAATACGTGTTAAACGAATGGATGCTGTGGTGTGAAGAGACAGAAGTCCAGCTCCTTTTCACAAAGACCTTTATTTCACTTTAACAGACTCTGCACGAAACTCAGTCATCACGTCACAAGAGACAGAGTCCAACTGAATCCCCTTTACATATCAGTGTCAATCATTGAACACTTAACATAAATGAGACAATCATTGAACATTTAACATAAATGAGACAACTAATTACAATGTCTCTTAACCCATTACTTAACAATACGTTCTACTTTCGTATGTCTATTTATAAATACATTTCGGGTATCCAATTAAGGGGTAATTTATACATTGTCAATCCGCCTAACCTGCACGTATTTAGGAGGTGAAACCCACGGAGACAAGGGGAGAATGTGCAAACTCCACACGGACAGTGACCCAGGGCCGGGATTCGAACCCGAGTCCTCAGCGCTCAGTCCTCAGCCACGCTGCTGCCCTTACTTTGTATGTCTGACCACGCTACGCCATTCTGAGATCATTCTTAAGACCTCACTTCCCAGAATTTTTTTGGGTTAATGAATGTCGATTTGCTCGCTACAACTTAAGTTAATTGGTGATCTTGCAGACGTGTTCTTACCAACAACTGAGACATTCCCAGAATAGAGCGAAATTTGGAATTTAGTAGTCTGTGCTCCCGCTGTTTCTGACACTGCATCTTATTGCTGCCTTTTCAGGTAGATTATTAGTTTAAATTAATTTGCGGCTTTCAGTCGTTGAAGTTTTACCAGCATATTACCTCTGTGGATACTAATTGCATTAATTTCGTTCCACAGATTAATCTCTTTGCTGACATGGATTTCTGGAACTACACGCCAATCTTCGATGGTGAAGACAAACAGTGACACTTCTTGGACAGACTGCGGTGTGAGACTTTTTCTTCTTTCGTAACACTGTGTCAAGAGGAGCAAATATAATTTTAAATAAATGAATCTTTCGAATTAATTACCACAGAGAGCGATGTAATGCTCGTATTTCATGTTCGATTCCCGCCTTCGGTCACTGTCTGTACGGAGTGTGCATGTGCGATACGTTTGTGTGTGGGTTTTCACTGGCTGGTCCGCTTTCCTCCCACAATCAAAAGATGCGCATATTAGGTAGATTTGCCATGCTGACTTGCCTTCAGCGTCCAAAACTGCCCTTCGAGTTGTGTGCGGTTCCTGGGTTATGAGAATAGGGTGGCGGTGTGGGCTTGGATGGGGTGCTCCTTACAAGAGTCGGTGCAGACTCCATGGGCAGAATAGCCTCCTTCTGCACTGGAAATTCTGTGAAAATCTATGAAATTCGTTTCATTGTTTTTGCTTAATTTCTTAGTAAATCATTTTCGTAATATGTGTGCTCAATGTATAGCAAGTTGTTGGTTTCTAAATCTTACAGTCTTCCACATGCGATTATGTATTTTAACATTTATTTCTCTCGGTACTATCTAATGCTATCCGAAAATTCCTGAGTAAGCCAAGGTTGGATCTTTCTCACTCCGGCTTCATTTTTAAGAATAAGATTATTGTGCATCACGGTGGCCTAGTGGTTAGCACAACTGCCTCACGGCGCTGAGGTCCCAGATTCGATTCCGGCTCTGGGTTACTGTCCGTGTGGAGTTTGCACATTCTCTCCGTGTCTGCGTGGGTTTCGCCCCCCAACCCAAAGATGTGCAGGCTGGGTTGTTTGGCCACGCTAAATTGCCCCTTAATTGAAAAAAATAATTGGGTAATCTAAATTTTTTTGAAAAAATAAGATTATATTCTGAACATTTTGATTTTATCATTCATGTGCTCCCTGTTGTTTCAACTTTATTCGGTTTGCTCAGATCTCCAAAATAATCTCTTTAATCATACGAACATACATAGTTTACTTTCAAACGCTATTTTGCTGCCTATTACTGAAGCATATTCCTTTCAAACATAACGTGGAATATCATTGTCAGCAGACGATAGGTTATGTGGAGATTGCAAAAGTCTAATAGCGCATTTGATTAACTGATTAAATGAATGTAAGTTTATATTTATAATAACTAAGAAAATATTTAATAACCTGATGTAAGCACACATGTCCGCTCTGCACGACAAAATGTTTCCTGCTTGTTCTGTCTATTGTGATATTTGTTTTTTACTTTTACGGCATTTTTTCATTGTTTTGTATCTGTAAGTGTAAAACAAACAGTCCTAAATCACGAAATGCGATGGATTAATATTTCCGGGAAGAAGAAAAAATGCACATTTTTGATTTATTATGTAAATGCTTGTTCCTTGTTCCCAGTGTCTTCATTATGGGTTTACATTCAGGCATTTGCTCAGGGCCTCAATTTTGCATTTGGAATCATAGCAATAATATATTCCTCAAACTGTACCACTCCACATCATGCAAATTAGAATAAGCAATAAAAATATGAGTTTTCTCATGGAACGGAACACTAATTTTACAGAACGGCAAAAAGAAAGAGATTTAAGTTTGAGAACCCGGAGGCAGATTTACGTTTTGCAATTGAAATGACTTAATCGTCCCATTTATAGAAGATACAGATCATTGGGGAAAATGTGCATGTTTCTTAAAATACTCTCGGCATTGACCAGTACCTAAACTAATTCTTATGCCTGGAGATGGAAAACAAATTCTTATCAGAGACGATTACCTTCTTTAGTCAGATCTCATCTACGTGCCCTTTCAAAGGTCAACCCCACACCATGAGTTGACATGGGCAGCAATAATCACGCTGCATGCAGGGTCCATCGAGCACAACGTCTGCAGCGGTATGGACCACAGCGACTCCAGTTGCAACTAACACAACATTTCCAGCGACAGCTAACGCATCGATTCTAGCTGCGAATAACAAGCCTACAGCAGCTTCAACTTGCACAACAGATAACATTTCAACGAGCCCACCGACATCAGGTGAAAATATACTGCAGCTGCAAATACCGCTTCGAATCCAGCTGAAAGCAAAACGTCAAGGAGAGCTGCACATAACAAATCGGATCCAGCTGCCACTCGCTCAACATTTCCTTCTGCAAAAATCACATCGTTTCCGGTTGCTGCAATTACGTCGATCCCAGCTTTACACACACAAGTGCGCCACCTTCAAATAGCACACCATTCTATGTGCATCGAAACACAGACCCCAGCTCTAAAAACCCGCCGGAACCAGTTCCAAATAACATAACGAGCTCTGCTCGAAAGAATACAGTAAACATCGCGCCAACGAGCAGACCGAATATAAATGTCGTCGCGTAACGGTCTCATCCATGAATGACACATCGACCGCAGACGTATCAATCATAACAACTCCAGATTGAAATAGCGCACGGATCATAGCCGCAAGTAACGCAATGATCGCATCTGGAACGGCGCACAGAATCCAGCCGCATGCTGCATAACGATCGTAGATTGAATGAGCTAAAAGATCCAAACTGTGGGTAGAACAGCAATGCCGTTGAAACTAGCACATTAACTGCAGTTTCATAGCGCCATCAAAACCAGCTGCAATATTATGATTGTCTTCATGTTTTCTCTCATGAGGTTAAGTAAACAATCGATTGATTCGTTGCCCTGTCATGGCTTCACTCGGATTCAGTAATATTTCTTTTTGCATAATTTTACAGTACCCGAGTATTTTTTTTCTTTCCAAATGAGGGGCAATTAAGGGGCATTTTCACGTGGCCAATCCACCTTACCTGCCCATGCTCGGGTTCTTGGGGTAAATCCCGCGCAGAAACGGGGAAAATGTACAAACTCTACACGGACGGTGGTCGAACCTGGTCATCACGCCGCAGTACCAGTGCTATGAATGTTTCTGATGAATTAGGAAACATCGTTTTCAAGGCACGAGTGTTTGCGAGCTGTGTCTGTGTTCATTTTTTATTTCATTTCTATCCTGATACATGATCCACAATTATTTGAAGCTGAATTCATTGTCTACACTATGTTCCTGGAACATCCTGGCTCAAATCAAGCTGTGTTATGTTTTATTTGCTTACAGGATGTGGGCGTCTCTGGTGAGGCCATTGTTTATTGCCTTCCCCTAGTTGCCGTTCAAAAGGTGGTGGGGGGTTGCCTTCTTGAACCGCTTCAGCCCTTGAAGTGTAGGTACACCAACAGAGCTGTTAGGGACCGAGTTCCAAAATGCTTCACAAGTGGCAGTGAAGGGTAGGCTATATTTTTCCATGTAAGGCTGGTGAGTGGCTTGAAGGGGAAAATTAAGGTGGTGGGGATCCCTGGTATCTACTTTTCATGTTCGTCCAGTTGGTAGTGCAGAGGCAAAGGTCATTTGGTGGGTTACTGCAGTTTATTTTCTAAATGGTCACATGGCTCCTTCTGTTCGTCAGTGATGCTGGTGAGTTTGAATGTTTGTAGAAGGGAGACCAATCAGGCGGGTTGGTTTGTCCTGATTGGTGTCGAGATTCCTGAGTGTTGTTACGGGTGCCATCATCCGGCAACATTGTACTCGTGATTTGTGCCTTGTCGATGGTGGACAGGCTTTGGGGTGTTAGGAAGTGTGATACCCGCCGTTGGAATCCTAACCTTTGATCTACCCTGGTAACCACAATATTAATGCGGCTGGTCCGGTTTTCCATCTGATCAATGGTAACACGACCCACTGCCGGATATTGATTGTGAGCCTTTTCAGGGGAATAACGTCTTTTGTTGAGTGAAGAGGTCGGGGGGCAGCTGCGAGGGGGCCATCTTGGCAATCGCCGTTTGGCAGGTGAGCGGCCTCTGTTCAACCACGCTTTTGATGTCGGCATGATGATTTCCGTTTTGAGTAAAGATATTCCCTACGTTTTGGGGTCCAAAATACAAGTTATTGGTGCTTTCGCTGATGGATTGCGATATATCAGAAGGAAAGTACAAGAATAAGGGATAATCCTGTTATTCGATCCGGCAGTTTCCTTGTTTGGAGGTCACATTGAGTGTTGAAAATCCAGTTGCATGTTATGTCGGACAGCCAGGCCAGTTTAAAACAATGGCACCGTGGAAAGACTATGCCTGCAGCCCGTCTCCATTGGAGAGCGACAGATGATTTCCTGCACCAATTAGCGACATGGCTGCCGGGCTTTCATAATCTCGATTTGGAGGCTGGGTGTTAAGTGGACGATGCATCACATTTTGTCCGGAGTTCGAGGGCTGGCCCTCTGGCGAAGGCTGAGACCAGTGATCTTGCGTGGCCATGTTCTCGATGTGTATCGTCAAATATTGGAGGGGGCGGACAGGGAGGATCTTCGCGATGCACTATGGCCACGGTTTATCGTTGCCAGGGATTCGCCCGACATTCCGACAGAGGTGTTTAAGTGAAACTCTGGGTCGTTCCTGGTTTATGCTCACCGATACTGTCCTGACCCGTCCAAGGTCAATGGACGGTTATGTTACGCAGTTCACCATCATCCTGAACATTGCTCCCTTGAGCTCATGCTTCTGATTTCCTGTATTTGCCTGAAACATTTTCGTGCTATATCAGAACAGCGGAGTACGTTGCACGTTATCATGTTAGACCAGGAAAATCATGTTTGTCCATGTTTAACCATATGATTATATTCGTTTACGGGTACTCTGAGGACATGGAGCGAGGGATAGCTTAGGTTTTTGCGCATTACCGATTGCATTATTATCTTGGATTCTGCGTGTGGGGCTAAGGAATACAGTCGCTATCTAACCCTGTGTCAAATTGGATTTTTTGGCTTTCAGTTTTTGTGACACAGAAATATTTCTTTCTTTGGCATTGGTTTGTAGGGCTCTTTTTCTGCCGCGTGGCATGATGAGTGGCTTGTTTGATATCAGGTTGGGTTGCATTTACCTTTATTAATGCACTGAGATCCTTGTTTTTATACTGAAGGAGAACGTTTCTCGTGCCCTACTCTATATTTATAACTAAAGAAGTAGTGCAAATGCAGATTTACGTGGAACAGAGGTGATAGATGTGACCTTAAAGTCCACATTGTGGGTGATGTAATCACTCGTAGACCTATGTCAATCGTGTATTCATTTTATACTTCTCTTGTTTGGGGATTACATTATCCCATGAAGTTGAAGACAGGTCATGCAATATGCAATAAAGCACGTTTATTTCTTATGTCCTTGGCATCTATGGTGTTTGAAAATTAGGCAAATATGTATTGGTGCACGCCCGTCAGTGAACTCTATATCTAGTCAACCCTCGGTTGATATTTTCTATTAGCTGTGATGCGCCTTTGCGGAGAGTGGCTACTTTGCCACTTAACCGATTAAATGCACGATTCGCATATTGTCCTGTTAGGGTTACATTGATGTGGAATATTGTATAAATCTCGTCCTTATTGGGACATGATTCGTGCTTCTGATGTGCTTAAAGATAGGGTAGGGTTTTTTTTACATTTATAGAAGTGATTTCACTCTTTGAACGTGTCGGCCCCTAGTCTCCTGCGTTGTTGATCCCAGTTTAGCTACATTGAATCAGTTAGTGGAGTAGTGACCATGTTTCTCCTGGTTAGATGAAATATAAGTTAAATTGATCGAACAAGACACTCTCATCCGAGTGCCCATTTGAGAGCTTGTGGACTGCTCTCCTTCTTGAGATTTCATTAGCCGGCGGACTGAGTATCTTTTAGCTCTGGGCCCTGAATGCGGGTCTCCGTGCTTCGGTCCACTGTTGCCCAACTATGCTTTAGTTGGACATTAGACTGGATGGATGTCGCTCCCTTGAAGCTAATATTAGCTTTCACATCCAGACTGCACCATTCCTGAGATGTTGACTCCAACGCGGATTGTGTACCTGCAAATGTATTGTCACTTATGACGATACAATTTTCTGCTCCCTGTCTCTTTTTTTTACGAAATTGCAAATTGAAAAAACATGTCTGACGTACGTTTGCTCATGCTAGTGTTCCTATCTCTTCCATCCTTTATCTGAGTGCGTAAGGTGCTGATACAGACTCTGAATTGCTGTAGTTAACTTCAAATATTTTATTTTATCCTTTCGCTGAGAGAAGACTAACATTTGTTTTCTAGAGACATCCGGTTGATTATTCGTCTCCTTGTCAGTGGGTTTTCATTTTGAAAATGATTTTCCGCTCTTGACGGGGAATTAACAGTAAACCTGATTTGTATGGAAAGGAATTTGTTATGTTATATATCGAGTTTGGGCGTCGTGTGTGTAATCTTGCTTCAGTAGCTCCTGCGTGGTCGAGTACACACTTACAAAACACTTCTTGTAGCGATGGCGGTATAATGTTATTCCTTCTTTTTTCTTTTAACGAGCACATTTCATTGCATGGAGTTTTCCGCTTTTGTGCTCCGTCCATATTTGTTGCTTTTCACACAAAAGGGGACCTTGCATAGCGTATAGATCTGAATATGTTGCCATGGAAAGGAGGACTTGCACCATGTTGTCATTTGCTCATGCCTTTATCCTGTTTTTCTGAATCCCCCAATCTTTCTAATATCCTCTTTTTATCTGTGCAAAATAGATTCGACCTCAAATATGTATAATGCAAATCATCTGTATTTGTATCTGTTCATTATTCCTCTCTGAATACATGGAAAAATGGAATCATGCACTGTATTCACTTTTATAAATTGGTTGTTTTTTGTTCAATGTAGAATGGAACACATCCAAAAAATAGTGAATAAACGTGGTTTCGCTGCTGATTTGTCGGATTAAGGCGATGGTACGCCGTCACCCGTCCAACAGCCCTTCCACCCTTCACTTTGTCGTGTCACTGCGACCTTTCCACGGAGGTGAAGTGAATAGGAATGATTTTCTGATCATCACTGCCACAATACACACCGATTATGCTCATCTTTCAAATTGCCTAGAGACAACAGAAACTCCTCGCACCATCTGGAGTGAAGCGGGGCAACGGTAGAACAACTGTGTAGCAAAATATGCTGTTTCAATTGAACGATGAGTCGATTCATATGATCTAATTTTTCAATCTATATTTTATGTCGATATTCTAATCGTTTATGCATCACTCTTTCAAGTTTTCCTTTCCTCTATTTGTTGAATTGAACATTGCACTTGCTCCGCTCACATTTCTTTGTCTCCATCTGGCTTCACCTCTCTTAAAATATCATATTTTCGTTGCGTCATTCACCACCTCGCTTTTGTTCTGCATCTCGTTCTAATTCCCATAATCTCGGATTCCATTTCGACAAGTTCCATCCCTGTCCTCCTCTCTTCACTCATTTGTATTCGTCTTCATCTTGTCCAAACTTTATATCTCTCCTTGTTTATCCTTCAGCCCAATTCTCAGTCAACGACACTTCATGTAAACACATCTGAATCTCCACACACATTTACAACCTCCTTCTCGCCTTGGATTGATCGCCATTCTTCCGATTCTATTGTTGTGCATTGTCCTGTAATGTCATCGTTATTGTGTCCATGGTGCCAGGGGATTGGAGCGTGGCGGATGTCGAGCCGCTGTTCAAAAAAAGGGAATAGGGATACATCTGGGAATTACAGGCCAGTTAGTCTTACTTCGGTGGTCGGCAAGTAATGGCAATAATACTGAGGGATAGGATTTCTGAGCATCTGGAAAAAAAACTGCTTGATTGGGGATAGTCAACACGGATTTGTGAGTGCTACGTCTTGCCTCACAAGTCTTATTGAATTAGTTGAGGAGGATAGCAAGCACGTGGATGTAGGTAAAGCAGTGAGTGTAATGTACATGGATTTTAGTAAGGCATTGATAAGGTTTCCCATGGTGGGCTGATGCAGAATGTAAGGACGCATTGGATATTGGGAAGGTTGGCAAGTTGGATAAGGAACTGGTTAACGGATAGAAGTTAGAGAGTGGTGGTGGATGGCAAATATTCAGCCTGGAGCTCAGTTACCAGTGGCGTAGCGCAGGGATCAGTTCTGGGACTTCTGCTGTTTGTGATTTCTAATAATGACTTGGATGAAGGAGTTGAAGGGTGAGTCAGTGAATTTGCAGACCATACGAAGATTGGTAGAGTTGTGGATAGTGAGGAGGGCTGTTGGCAGCTGCAAAGAGACATAGACAGGATGCAGAGCTGTGCTGAGAATTGGCAGATGGAGTTTAATCCTGAAATGTGTGAGGATGTCCATTTTGGAAGGACTGATATGAATGTGGAATATAGGGTTAACGGTAGGGTTCTTGGCAATTTTGAGGAGCAGAGAAGTCTTGGGGTCTATGTTCATAGATCTTTGAAAGATGCCACTCAAGTACATAGAGCTGTGCAGGTTCATTAGCAGAAGGATTGAATTTAAGAGGCGTGAGGTGATGATGCAGCTGCAAAATGCCTTGGTAAGGCCACATTTGGAGTACTGTGTGCAGTTCCTGTCGCCTCATTTTAGGAAGGATGTGGAATCTTTGGAAAAGGTGCAAAGGAGATTAACCAGGATGTTGCCTGAAATAGAGAGTAGTTCTTACGGGGAAAGGCTGAAGGTACTAGTTTTATTCTCATTCGTACGGAGAAGGATGAGTTGCGACTTAATAGTGATTTATAAGATGAACAGGGAAATACATCGAGTATACAGTCAGAGACCTTTTCCTCGGATGGAACAAACCATTACAATGGAATATAAATTTATGGTGAATGGGGAAAGATATAGGGAGATTTGTTAAAGGTAGATTATTTACCCAGAGAGTAGTGGTGGCGTGGAATTCACTGCCTGTGGATGTAGTTCTGTCGGAATCATTCGGGAACTTCAAGCTGGTATTGCATAGGTACATGGATTACGGTAGAATGCTGGGGTGCAGGTTGATTTGTTCTTAACTAGCGCAAAAGCTCCGCAAAACATCGCGTACCGAAGGCCTGTTATGTGCTGTATTTTCTATCTTCTATGTTCCATATTAGACATTATTAAAATAACTGCGTCGCGGCATTGCCCTCCCGAAGTCTGCGCACTTGGTACAGCTTCATTTACTGGTGTAGTATTGTTTTCCTTTGATACTGAGAAAGACACAGGAAACGGAAGTAAAACGGAAACGCGGATGTTTGATGTTGTCGGGGAGACATAGCTCCACAGTCAGGGAATAGAGAGGCAGAGCGAAACGCACTCGTTCTACATTAAGTGGCGCATTTCATCTCCCTTAGATGTAGATCTACTGTTTGTAAAGTCTGAGGTACAGCCACTGGGAAGAGATGACTGTAGAAAAAAATGATTATTTCGTCTACCTATTTTACTCCTCGTACTCCCCGAAACGACTTCTGCACCCGGCTCACAGCCAGGCCCGTGTGTGTATGCCCCACCAGTCCTTTGAAAAAGTGAGTAACCCATACTGGCCCATATGGGTAAACGTGATCAGGTAAGACCGCAGGGATGTAGATATTCCAGATGCCTGGGTCTCCTATCGGGTTACAACACTCCAAACCACCCCGCATCCGTCCATCCAATGTCTGATACGTTGACCATTTCGACATGAGGGGGAGCATTCATTGCCCTATTAGGGGCTGTTTCTTCACAGTCTGTCATTGTGGGCCAGCTGTATTTAACGGAGTGGAGAACATCACTTCATGTTCAGTCATCGGGGGTTTCCTCTGCCCCTTACTCGGAGTTCGCTCCAGACCGGATTCGATTCTGTGGGCAAAACAGAAGATGTCCGATTTCCTGTCGGATTTCTAGACTCCGCAGTTTGAAGTCACAAACCTCAGCCACCGAGAGGTGCATCATCGTCAGCTATCCCGGAGGCAGGGCCACCACTGGTTTCGATAGTCTCCGTCGATCAGATGGCAACTATTCCACCTTGCTCTGTGTATGGCCTGCAGAATGTCGGTTGCAGAATCTAGCTTGCATATACAGTGTATGCCACGCCACCCAGATCGTTTAATTATTGTTCCCAGAATACAAGACACAGTGTCTGCAAAATTCCAAATGAAACGGCGTAACTAGCATTGAAGCCCCTCATGGATCTCATTTCGCTCCGACCTGCTCCTGATGGTTTCAGATCCTATCCCAAATGTATGGCGAAACAAAGCCTACTTTTGTGTGCAAGTAACGTCGCAAACAAAATTCAGAGGCGTCACCCTGTGGGATCTATGTAGCAGTGGAAGTGGGGAGGCAGATCTCTGGAGAACCAGAGGTCAGTTTTTGTATTTTGAATGCCGCCTTTGAATGTCTCCATGTCACGTTCTGCAAAGCCATTTCACGAAGTGTGATAAGTTGCCTTGCGTGCATCATGGCCTCCATATTATTTCAGAAAATCCACCAACCTCGAAATTGTAAAAGTGCAACCATTGTCTGATTCAGGTACATCACGCAGGCCAAAAACATTGAAACGTTGTCCGAGATGCTGGTGGCTGGCATGCAATCTATTCGTCATCATCCAGTCCACATCTATCGATTTGGAATCCGCAACGACCATAATTAGCTACATTGCCCCCAGAAAAGGAGCTGAACATCCGCAAGTCTCGGGACCATGGGTGGCCCGGCATTTCCGACCGGTGAATTGAAGTTGCGGGAGTAGCTTTCGATGCACGTGGCACCTTGTGAACTGTTTTGCCAACTTCCTGATGTCGGCGTAGATGTCGGGCCTCCGCTCATAGCTACGAGAACATTTTCATCTTAGTGTCCCCTCTGGCCGGCTCGGCAATTTGCTCCTTTGCTGCGGTCGGGGTTGGCCAGTCGGAGACACCACAGTTGGATGCACTGCCCTAAGCAGACATCCAGCACTTTTGTGGTAAAACATAGAAACATGAAAGATAGGGGCAGGCGGAAGCCATTCGGCTTGCGAGCCTCCTCCACGATTCTGCTCGTTCATTGCGACAGTCCGACTGAATAGCGTAATGCTGCTTTCCTCCCAAAAGTCTTCATCCCATTCGTCTCAGTTGTCATATCAAAACGCCCTTTGAATGTCTCAGCCTCAACGTCTTCATGTGATAATGATTTCCAGAGGCTCACCAAGCTTTGGGTTAAGAAATGTCTCCTGATCACTGTCCAAGATGCTCTACCCCGAATCCTCAGACTGTGACTCCTCGTTCTGGACACACACATCATAGGTAACATTCTCCTTGCACCCACCCTGTATGGTCCTGTTAGAATTTTATAACTCTCCATGTGAGTCCTCCTCATTCTTCCGAAATCCAGCCAAAACCTAACCAATTGAATTTCTCCTCATACTTCACTCCCGCCATCCCAGAATCAGTCTGGTAAATCTTCGCTCCACACCCTCGAGAGAAAGAACATCCTTTCTTGAAAAAGGAGACCACCACGGCACACAATATTCCTGATTGACCTCATCAGGGCCGTGTATAACTGCAACAACATATGTTCCTGTACTCGAAACCACTGGCAACGAATGTCAACATACGACGTGCCGCCTTTGCTGCCTGCTGCGCCTGCATGTTCATCTTCAGCGACTGATGCAGAAGGACAGACAGGTACCTCTGCGCACTCCCTTCTCCCAACTAACAGCCATTATGGTCGTAATCGGGCTGTTTGTTTTTGCTTCCAGGGTAAATAACCTCACATGTATCCACATTACACCATTTCTCATTGATTTTACCGCTCAGCAAAATTGTCCATATCATGCGAAAGTATCTATGCATCCTCGTCTCAGTTTGCACTTCCAACCAACTTGGAACAATCAGCAAACTTTAAGATTTTACATTCAGATCCCTCGTCCAAAACATCAAAATATATTGTGAATAGCTGGCGTCCCTGCACCGAACGCTGTGACACCCCCAGGTACTGCCTGTAAATATTAAAAGGACCCGTTAATTCCCACTCTTTGTTTCCTTTCTCGGCCAAACAGTTTTCTATCCATCTCAATGCACGTCCTCCAATCCATACGTTTCAATCCTGCATGATAATATCATATGCGGAACATGAGCAAACGCTTTCTGAAGGTCCAACTTGTCCACATGGACTGGCTCCTCCATGTCAACTAAACTCGTTGCATCTTTAAACAATTCTGAGAGAATTATAAAGCAGGATTTGCCCTTAATCAGCCAATGTTAACTCTACCTGACCTTGCCATGGCTTCTTGATGCTTTGCCATAAAGTCCTTGATAATGTATTCGAGACTTTTCACCACGACCGAAGTAAGGATTACTGCTCCACATATCCCTATTTTCTCTATACCTCCCTTTTTCAATATTGGAGAGTCTTTAGCTGCCCTTTAATCTGCATGGATTGCTGCAGGGTCTATAGAATACTGGAAGATGGCCACTAACGCATCCACTATTTCCAAAGCCACATCGGTAAGTACTCTGGGATGTAGCTTATCAGGCCCTTTGATTTATCAGCCTTCAAGCCCATCAATTTCACTAGCATCATTTACTACTAATATTGATTGCGCTCACTTTTTCCCACTCACGAACTCTTGCATTCTCCAACTTTTCTGCTACCTGATTTGTGTCCTCGTTTGTGAAGAAATAACCAAACTATGTGTTCAGTTACACAGACATTTCCTTATCCCTACTATGCATTCCTCCTTTCTGTATGGAGAAGACATACATTCTCCAGGTTCGATCCCGGCTCTTGGTCGCTCTCCTCGTGGAGTTTGCACATTCTCCCGTATTTGCCTGGGTTTCGCCCCCGCAACACAAAGATGTACAGGATAGTTTGATTGGCCGCAATTCATTTCCCATTAATTGGAATAAATTAATTGGGTACTCTGAAATGTAAAATAAAGCATCCTCTTTACACTCAAGGAACTCCTGCTCTACGTTACTGTGGCTGATTTGGTTTGCCCAATCTATGTACATATTAAATTCGCTCATCAACACAGATATTCTCTTGTCACATGCATCTGTAATTTCCTGTTTAATGGCATTCCCAACACAATCACTACGTCTTGCGGGTTAATATACGATGCCCACTAGTGCTTTTTCCACTTGGTTTTCCCAACTTTGTCCAGACAGTCTCCAATTTGTCAGAGCCATTTTCCTTAATCTCTATTATGTTAATTGCCTCTGTAACCAGCAATGCCAATCCACTTCCTTCTACATTTTGCCCGACCTTACTAAAAACTGTATACCCTGGGAAATAGTTGCCATCTCTGTTCAACCTGCAGCAATGTCCCGACAATCCTATTTATATCGTAACCCATTCCATCTCTCTGTGCGATTAGTTCACCCTAATGTTTGCAAATGCTTCGTTTATTAAGTCACAAAACCTTTTCGCTTGTGTTTTTTCACATTGTTTCTCATTCTCCGAATATGTATCGCTACATTCTTTGTGAAATTTTTATTTGGTTTCTTTGCCTCTCACTTTTCTTATTCCCATTTCCACCATGAGACGCTTTCCTTTCTCCTTCCTTGTCTGACTCCCTAAATCTGTTCCCATCCACCTTGCATATTAGTTTAAACCTTCCACTACCGCTCTCGCAAACTCCCGCTCGTACATCAGTCCCGGTCCTGCCCATCTGTAACCAGTCCAATATATACCGGTACCATCTCACCCCAAAACGGTCCCAATTCCCAGGAATCAGAAATCCTCCCCATGGCAACATCTCTTCAGCCACGTATTCATCTGTTCTTTTTCATCTGTTCTTTCCACTCTGACGAACACGTGGCAACGGTCGTAATCCTGAGGTCAATGCCTTGGAGATCCGATCCATTTAAATTCTTCCGAGGTCGGTGTATTCTGACTTTAGAACAATTGGTGTTGTGAAACGTGAAAAGTATTTTTCTGCCAGCAGCTCAACCGATTATTAAGTAAATGGGGAGAAAGGGAATAAAAGACAATACATCGTAATGAAACACTAAATAAACAATGTAACTACATAAGCACCGTCTTCGGATGAAGCATACAGGGTGTCGTGTTCATGAGGTTAGTCCATAGGAGTGTCCATTAGGGGTCTGGTAACAGTGGGGAAGAAGCTGTATTTGAGTCTGTTCGTCCGTATTCTCAGAACTCTGTATCTCCTGCCCGATGGAAGAAGACGGAGGAGTGAGTAAGCCGGGTGGGAGCTGTATTTGATTATGCTGCCCGCTTTCCACAAGGCAGCAGGAGTTGTAAATGGAGTTAATGGATGGGAGGCATGTTCGTGTGACGGACTGGGAGGTGTTCACGACTCTCTGAAGTTTCTTGCGGTCCTGGGCCGAGCAGTTGCTATACCAGGTTATGATGCAGCCAGGTTAAATGCTTTCTCTGGTGCATCTGTAAAAGTTGGTGAGGGGTAATGTGGACATGCCGAATTTCCTTAGTTTCCTGAGGAAGTATTGACGCTGATGTGCTTTCTGGGTGGTGGCGTCGATGTGGGTTGACAACGACATAGTTTTGGAATTCTGCACCGCGAGGAGTTTAAAACCGCTAACCATTTCCACTTCGGCTCCTTTGATGCTGATATTGGTGTGTACAGTACTTTGCCTCCTGAAGTCAACGACCAACTCTTTAGTTTTACCGGAATTGAGGGAGAGATTACTGTCGCTGCACCACTCCACTAGTTTCTCTATTTCCATTCCGATTTCTGATTCGTCGTTATTCGAGATCCGGCCCACTATGGTCGTATCGTCAGCAAACTTATAGAAGGTATTGGAATCAAATTTGGCCTCGCATTCGAGCGTGTACATGGAGTAGAGCAGGGGCCTAAAGAGGAAGCCTTCAGGGCTCCAATATTGAGGACTATTGTGGAGGAGGTATTATTAATTCTTACTGATTGTGGTATGTTGGTCAGAAAATCGAGGATCGAGTAGCAGAGTGGGAAACCAAGTCCTATGTATTGGAGCTTTGATATGAGCTTTGCTAGAAGTATGGTTTCGAAGTCGGTGCAGTAGTCAATAAATAGGAGTGTGATGAAAGAGTCCTTGTTGCCGAGAAGCTCTAGGGATGAGTGTCGGGAAAGGGAAATGGTGTCTGCTGTGGACCGGTTGTGACAGTTTGCGAATTGCAGTGGTTCAAGTTGTTTTGGAAGTATGGAGGTGATGTGCTTCATGATAAACCTCTCGAAGCACTTCATCACGACTGAAGTCAGGGCCACTGGATGGTCGTCATTGAGGCACGTTGCCTGGTTATTCTTTGGCACCGGTATAATGGTAGACGTCTTGAAGTAGGTGGGGACCTCGGAGTGGAGTAGGGACAGGTAAAAGATGTTGCCCAATACCTCTGCCAGCTGGTCCAAGCAGGCTCGGTGTGCACGACCTGGGATCCCTCCCGGGCCCGTCGTCCTCCAAGGGTTCACTTTTAGAAAGGCCGAACTGAATTTGGAAGCCCTGATGGTGGGTACGGGTGAGTTATGGGATGTTGGGCCACTCGATAGCGGATTGTTGGTTACCTGCTCGAACCGAGCATACAATTCATTGAGTTCATCAGGGAAGGTTGCGCTCCTGCAGGAGATACTGCTTGGCTTGGCTTTGTAGCCTGTTAAGGTGCCAAAACCGCCGAGAGTCTGTCTGTGACTCTAGCTTTGTTTGATATTCTTTCTTGGCATCTCGGATGGCGTGGAGGAGGTCATATCTGGATTTCTTGTGCAGGTCAAGACCGTCTGGCTTGAATGTCACAGATCTGTCCTTCAATATGGAGACGATCTCTACCAATCTAGGGCGTAGGGGTTGGTTTAGCTTACTGGGATAAATCGCTGACTATTAAAGTAGACCACGTCAGGCCAGCAGCACGGCTCAATTCCCGTACCAGCCTCCCCGAACAGACGCCGGAATGTGGCTACTAGGGGCTTTACACAGTAACATAATTGAAGCCAACTCGTGGCAATAAGCGATTTTCATTTTCATTTCATTTCATCTCGTGACTAAGCCATGTTTTCTGTTTGGGAATGTTACGTACTGCTTTCTTCGCAACGCAGTCGTCCACACATTTGCTGATCAAGTCTGTTACTGTGCTGTCATACTCATTTAAGTTTGTCGCTATGTTCTAAAACATGCCTCTCTGTCCAGTTTCTCTATGCAGTCACGAATGAGCTCTTCTGTTTCCACGGACCAGCACTGCACAACCTTCTTAGCTGGATTTTAACGCTTGAGTTTGTGCTTGCTTGCCAGGAGAAGGAACAGCGTCCTGTGATCTGCTTTCAAAAAGTGCGATCGGGGGAGGAACGGTTAATGCCTTGATTTTTGAGTAGCAGTGGTCAAGAGTGCTGTCGCCCCTGGTCGGACAGGAGATATGCTGAGACCCAGGCTATTAGAATAGATGGCATTGAGGTGCGTAGGGAAGAAGTGTTGGCAATTCTGGACAAGGTGAAAATAGATAGGTCCCCGGGGCCGGATGGGATTTATCCTAGGATTCTCTGGGAAGCCAGGGAAGAGATTGCTGAGCCTTTGGCTTTGATTTTTAGGTCATCATTGGCTACAGGAATAGTGCCAGAGGACTGGAGGATAGCAAATGTGGTCCCTTTGTTCAACAAGAGGAGTAGAGATAACCCCGGTAACTATAGGCCGGTGAGCCCAACGTCTGTGGTGGGTAAGGTCTTGGAGAGGATTATAAAAGATACGATTTATAATCATCTAGATAGGAATAATATGATTAGGGATAGTCAGCATGGTTTTGTGAAGGGTAGGTCATGCCTCACAAACCTTATCGAGTTCTTTGAGAAGGTGACTGAACAGGTAGACGAGGGTAGAGCAGTTGATGTGGTGTATATGGATTTCAGTAAAGCGTTTGATAAGGTTCCCCACGGTCGGCTATTGCAGAAAATACGGAGGCTGGGGATTGAGGGTGATTTAGAGATGTGGATCAGAAATTGGCTAGTTAAAAGAAGACAGAGAGTGGTAGTTGATGGGAAATGTTCAGAATGGAGTTCAGTTACGAGTGGCGTACCACGAGGATCTGTTCTTGGGCCGTTGCTGTTTGTCATTTTTATAAATGACCTAGAGGAGGGCGCAGAAGGATGGGTGAGTAAATTTGCAGACGACACTAAAGTCGGTGGAGTTGTAGACAGTGCGGAAGGATGTTGCAGGTTACAGAGGGACATAGATAAGCTGCAGAGCTGGGCTGAGAGGTGGCAAATGGAGTTTAATGTGGAGAAGTGTGAGGTGATTCACTTTGGAACGAATAACAGGAATGCGGAATATTTGGCTAATGGTAAAATTCTTGGTAGTGTGGATGAGCAGAGGGATCTCGGTGTCCATGTACATAGATCCCTGAAAGTTGCCACCCAGGTTGATAGGGTAGTGAAGAAGGCCTATGGTGTGTTGGCCTTTATTGGTAGAGGGATTGAGTTCCGGAGCCATGAGGTCATGTTGCAGTTGTACAAAATTCTAGTACGGCCGCATTTGGAGTTTTTCGTACAGTTCTGGTCGCCTCATTATAGGAAGGACGTGGAAGCTTTGGAACGGGTGCAGAGGAGATTTACCAGGATGTTGCCTGGTATGGAGGGAAAATCTTATGAGGAAAGGCTGATGGACTTGAGGTTGTTTTCGTTAGAGAGAAGAAGGTTAAGAGGTGACTTAATAGAGGCATACAAAATGATCAGAGGGTTAGATAAGGTGGACAGCGAGAGCCTTCACCCGCGGATGGAGGTGGCCAGCACGAGGGGACATAGCCTTAAATTGAGGGGTAATAGATATAGGACAGATGTCAGAGGTGGGTTTTTTACGCAAAGATTGGTGAGGCCGTGGAATGCCCTACCTGCAACAGTAGTGAACTCGCCAACATTGAGGGCATTAAAACATTTATTGGATAAGCATATGGATGATAAGGGCATAGTGTAGGTTAGATGGCCTTTAGCTTTTTTTCCATGTCGGTGCAACATCGAGGGCCGAAGGGCCTGTACTGCGCTGTATCGTTCTATGCTCTATGTTCTATGCTGGTTTAAATCTGGCAGTAGATCCTTGAGGTTGACCTTTGTTTACCTATGTCGTTTGTGACGATGTGCACCACGGCCACTGGTTGTTCACCTTCGCCCTACAGACTGTCCTGTACCCGCTCCGAGACATCCTTGACAATATCACCAGAGAGGCAGCATACCATCCTGTAACCTTGTTTGCATCCACAGAGACACCAGTCTGTTCCCCTCACAATGCAGTTCCCTATAACTATTGCAGTGGCACATTTTCATCTGAAACAGAGTCAACCGTGGTGCAACCAGTTGTGCTGCCGCTACTTTCCTCTGAGATGCCGAGCCCCAGACATTATCCAAAACTAGG
The DNA here is from genome assembly GCF_902713615.1 of Scyliorhinus canicula. Taxonomy (NCBI): domain Eukaryota; kingdom Metazoa; phylum Chordata; class Chondrichthyes; order Carcharhiniformes; family Scyliorhinidae; genus Scyliorhinus; species Scyliorhinus canicula. The sequence continues at coordinate 86,925,452 of NC_052157.1, read as the reverse complement.
CCACAGGAGATTCCTGCACTACCTGCTGATTACTCTTGCTGTACCTGGGGGTCATATTTTCCCTTCCTGCCTGCGGGAGCTGAGCCTGCTGTGTCTGCAACTCTCTATTCGTGCTGTCCCCGATAATCCCTGCCACGCGGATGCTCCACAGTGTCCCCAACCGCCGCTGCAGTTCTAAAGCTCCAACTTCCAGGATCTGTGGCTGAAGACATTTACCGCACATATGCTCACCCGGGGAACAGAAACCTTCCCCGGCCTGCACCATGAAGCAAAAGGAACAAATGTAGAATTTCAACTCTCATTCCATGGTTTACCGCTTTAAATTAAATTACACATTGGAGAGTACTTTATATTTGATTAAATCCATTTCTCTATGGCCATTTCCCTTACAAAATAAAAATCAAGGAAGTATTTTAAGGGATATAAGCGGGCAGAACGGGATCACTGACGTTAGCACAGTTGCTTCACAGCTCCACTGTCCCAGGTTCGATTTCTGGCTTGGGTCACTGTCTGCGCCGTGTCTGCAGGTTCTCCCCGTGTCTGCGTGTTTGCTCCTCTTTTATCCCGTAGTTCAAAGATGTGCAAATTAGGTGGATTGACAGAGTGCCCAAATGAAATTGTTATCATGGGTTACGGGTATAGGGTAGAGCTGTGTGCTTTGGAAGGGTGCTCTTTCCAAGGACAGGTGCATAATCGATGGGCGGAATAGCCTCCATCTGCAGGGTGAATTCTATGACTCTCTAATGGAAGTTAAGGACTTACACGCCTTATCTGCTCCTCATCAATCAGCTCTTACCCCTGTAGTCACCTGCAGAAGGGCATCGCCAGTCACTGTAATTCTGAGAGTAACAAATCAAGGGATTTAAAACCACCTCTACCCACCCAACCCCGATTCTCCAGCTAACTTCAGATCCTCAGATGTCAAACTCACTCTCCGGTGTGTCGCCCTCTGTATGTGTCATCTATGTCTACTTCGAGGGTGCAAAGCTCAGTCAGGTCATCTGGGATGGCACTGTGTGGACCTCGTCCGGCACGTTTTGCGGACCAAGGCCAGCAACGGGTAACTCTGCGACCATACCTTTGTTCATTTCGCCGTCAAACGAGCAGCAGAGATTTTGATGGGCCAAAGCGAGTCAGGAGATGCGAGGATAACAGTCGTAGCTTTACTTTGTCGAAGTCACACTGATACAGCACATGTCAAACCCACGGCTCCCCTTATTTAACAACATGGGCAAGGCGATCAACAGTCTCGGCAAATTTGGAATGAACCTTCCCTAATGTTTTATAAGGCCCACGAATGAGCAGAGTTCTATGGTATCCTTGGCTATGAAAGCCTGTTGGGTGGCCTGCAATTTATCGTTCACTAAGTGTGGGCTGTTCCTGCCACACTGCAGCCGAAATAGACCATCTCCTTCGCGTGGTAAACACACTTTTCGCGCCGCGGGACGACCCGGCTGTCTCGAAACTAATGAGCACATCTTCCATATGTTTCATGAGCTGCCGGTCCAAGCAAACGGGAATCGCACGTAATCCAAATAGACTGCCACGTGTGGCAATCCTCAGAAGATGATTCCCATCATTCCTTAGACTATGGGGGCAGCACGGTAGCATGGTGGTTAGCATAAATGCTTCACAGCTCCAGGGTCCCAGGTTCGGTTCCCGGCTGGGTCACTGTCTGTTCGGAGTCTACACGTCCTCCCCGTGTGTGCGTGAGTTTCACCCGGTGCTCTGGTTTCCTCCCACAGTCCAAAGATGTGCGGGTTAGGTGGATTGGCCATGCTAAATTGTCCGTAGTGTCCTTAAAAGTAAGGAGGGGGGGTTGTTGGGTTACGGGTATAGGGTGGATACGTGGGTTTGAGTAGGGTGATCATTGCTCGGCACAACATCGAGGGCCGAAGCGCCAGTTCTGTGCTGTACTGTTCTATGTTCTATGACACAAGCTGCACACTGACAGCACACTTTGCCTGTTCATGGTTATATATTTGCTTGAGGACGGGCTCCAGTCCAATTGAAGATAAGCTTGGCTCATGTCGAGTTTGGTGAATGCCCTTGATCCGGTGAGCGTTGCGCATAGGTACTCGATCCTTGGCAGTGGGTAAAAAAAGAGATGATATATTCAGTTGACGGTATTTTAAAGTCTCTGGAGAGGCGGATTGGATTGTCAGGATTGACAACGTCGGCGCAGACCAATCTGAAACTGCACCGGGAAGATTATTCCTAAAACGGCTAAATGGTCCCGGTCTGCGTCGACCATTGGTTTCAAAGCGGAGAGAACGGAATGGAACACGAAAAGAACTCTGGCTCTTCTGATAGCTTGGCTGATTGTCCCAATGCCGTCCTGAACCACACCCGTTCTCTTGGGTGCTGGGTTCCACGACCAGATACACGCTCGCGGCACTTGCCAAAGCCGTCAAAACACCACCACTTAGCACACAAACGGTTTGCACGATAGCAGATTTTAACATATTTTTCAAAATATTCTGGAAAATGGACTGAGTCGGTCGTGTGAAACTGATCCCCTTGGCGGAAAGATGGATACAAAAGACATCGGGTTCAGCTGATTGATAAGCAAAGTAACAGGGACGTGAAAATTGCAATTTTCTGTAGTTGCGAGGCTCTCAACGTGCAATAAACTGACTTGGAGTATGTGCAGCGAGGTGCTATCGCACTGCAAAAAACAAACGGAAATTACAGAAGACGAACAGGTCATTTGCCCTCCACGCATGCGCCGATCCAGATCCACTATCTGAACTGTCGCCTATTTGCTAAGGACCTGTATCCCTCTGCTCCCTGCCCATTCATGTATATGTCCAGATACATATTAAATGACGGCATCGTGCCCGCCTCTACCACCTCCCGCCGGCAATGCGTTACAAGCACCCACCACCCTCTGCGTAAAGAACTTTCCACGGATATCACCCTTAAACTTTTCCCCGTCACCTTGAACTCGTGACCCTTAGTGATTGAGTCTCACACTCTGGGAAAAAGCATCTTGCAATTCACCCTGTCAATAACTCTCATGATTTATGTAGACCTCAATGTGGTAATTCTCACCTCCGTCTTTCTAATGAAAATAATCCTAATCTATTCAACCTTTTTTCATAACTTGCGCGCTCCATAACAGGCAACATCCTGCTGAACCTCGTCTGCATCTTCTCCAATGCATTCACGTCCTTTTGGCAAAGTGGCGACCAGAACGGTATGCAGTATTCCCAATGAGGCCGAACCAAAGTCTTAGACAACGGTAACATGACTTGCCAATCTTATACTCAATACCCCTTCTGATGAAGGAAAGAATGCCGTATGCATTCTTGAACACATTATCGACCTTCGCAGCCACCTTCAGGGTACTATGGACTTGAACACCCAGATCTCTGTGCATCAATTTTCTCCAGGGCTTTTTAATTTACCGTGTTGTTCGTTCTTTAATTGGACCTTCCAAAATGCATCACCTCGCAGTTGCCCGGATTTAACTTCATCTGCCATTTCTCCGCACAAGTCTCCAATCTAAGGATCTTCTGTTGTATTCTCTGACAGTCCGCTTCACAATCTGCTACTCCACCAATCTTATCTTAGTGTCACCTGAAAACTTGCTAATCAGACCACCTATATCTTCCTTCAGATCAATTCTGCATAACACAAACAGCACTGGTCCCAGCACGGATCCCTGTCGAACACCACTGGTCACAGTTCTCCATTTATGAAACCCCCTTCCACTATTACTCTCTGTTTCCTGTTGCCCGGCCAGTTCTTTATCCATCTATCTTGTACACCATTGTCCCCATGGGACTTTACTTTCTCCATCAGCCTACAATGGGGACCATTATCAAATGCTTTACTGAAGTCGATGTCTATGACATCTACATCCCTTCCCTCATCAATCAACTTTGTCACTTCCTCAAATAATTCTATTGAGTTGGGAAGAGACGGCCTTCCCTGCACAAAACCATGTTGCCTGTCACCGATCACCCCGTTTTCTTCCAAATGGGAATAGTTCCCATCCCTCAGTGTCTTCTCCTGCAGCTTCTCTACCACTGACGTCAGGCTCACCGGTCTATAATTACCTGGATTATTCCTGCTACCCTTCTGAAACAAGGGGACAACAGTTGCAATTCTACGGTCCTCCGGCACCTCACCACTGTTCAAGGATACTGCAAAGATATATGTTAAGGCCCCAGCTATTTCCGACCTCAATTCCCTCAGTAACCTGGTATAGATCCCATCCCGACGTAGGGACGTGTTCACTTTAATGCCTCTTAGAATACCCAAAACATCCTCCCTCCCTGTGCCGACTTGACCGAGGGTACTCAAACATCTAATCCTAACCTCAACATCCGTCATGTCCCTCCCCTCGGTGGATACCAATGCAAAGTACTCGTTAAGAATCTCACCCATTTTCTTTAACTCCATGCAAATCCTTCCTCCTTTGTCCTTGAGTGGGCCAATTCCCTTTCTCCAGTTACCCTCTTGCTCCTTATACACGAATAAAAGGCTTTGGGATGTTCCTTAAACCTGTTTGCTAAAGATATTTCATGACCCCTTTTTGCCCTCTCGATTCCTCGGTTCAGACTGGTCCTACATTCCTGATAATCTTCCAACGCTTATTTGGTGGTCAGTCGCCTAGACCTTATGTATGCTTCCTTTTTCCTCTTAACTAGTCTCACAATTACACCTGTCATCCATGTTTCCATAATCTTGCCATTTCTATTCCTCATTTTTACACAAACATGCATGTCCTGCATTCTAATCAACATCTCTTTAAAAGCCTCCCACATGTTACATCTGGATTTACCTTCAAATAGCTGCTCCCAATCCACATTTCCCATCTCCTGCCGAATTGTGGTACAGTTGGCCTCCCCCAATCTAGCACTCTTCCTTTAGGACAACTATGGTCTTTGTCCCATTAGCATTCTAAAAATTAAGGAACTGTGATCAGTATTCTCAAATAATTCTCGACTCAAACTTCAAACAACTGGGCGGGCTATTTCCCCAGTACCAGGTTCACTATGGCCCCTTCCAGAGTTGGACTATTTGTACACTACTCTCTAAAACCCTACCTTATGGTCTTTACACATTCTGCTATATCCAAACCTCTGACACTAAGTGTATCCCAGTCAATATTGGGAAAACTAAATTCCAGTATCACCACCACCCTGTTGCTCCTACGTCTTTCCATAATCAGTTTACATATATGTACCTCTATCTCACGCTAGCTGTTGGAAGATCTGCAGTACAGCCCCAACATTGTTACCGCACCCTTCCTAATTCTGAGCCCTGCACATATCGCCTCAGTGCTCGAGTCTTCCATATTGCTCTTCTTCAGCACAGCTGTGATATCCTCTCTGACCAGTAATGCAACTCGTCCGTCCCTTTTACCTACCTCTCTGTCCCACCTGAAGCATCAATATCCTGGGATATTTAGTTGCCAAACATGCCGTTCCTCAACCAAGTTTCAGTAACATCAATAGCATTACAGTCCCAGGTACTAATCAATGCCTGAGTTCATCTGCCTAACGTACTACACTTCTTTCATTAAACCAAATGAACCTCAGACCACCAGCCCCTTTGCGTTCATCATCTGCTCCCTGCCTACTCTTCCCCTTAGTTACGCTGGCTTCGTGATTTAGTTCTTGACAAGCTTTAGTTACTACCTCCTTCCTGTGCACTAACCTCATTTGGTTCCCACCCCCCTGCCACATTAGAAGAAATCCCACCATAAGCGTTAGAAAAAGCACCCCGTCGGACATTGTTTCCAATCCGATCCAGTTGGAGAAATTCCAATTTGTAGTAGTCCTACGCCCCCCAGAACCGTTCCAATGACGCAAAATTATGAACCCGTCCCTGCTGAACCATCTCTCAAGACACGCATTCATCCTGCCGATTCTTTCATTTATACTCTACCACGTGGCACTGGTACCAATCCTGAGATTACAACCTCTGAGGTCCGACTTTTGAACTTGGCTCCTAACTCCCTAAATTCTAATTGGAGGAGCTCATCCCGTTTTTACCTATATCATTGGTGCCTATATGCCCCATGACAACTGGCTGTTCACCCTGCTCATTGAGAATGTGCTGCAGCCGATCTGAGACATCCCTGACCCATGCACTTGGGTGGCAACATACCATTCGGAAGTTTCCTTTTCGACCACATAACCGCCTATCTACTCCCCTTGCAATTCAATCCCGATGACTATAGCCCTTCCACTCTTTGACCCGCCCTTCTGTACATCAGAGACAGCCACGGTGCCATGAACCGGCTGCTGCTCCCTTCCTCTGGTGAGCCATCTCCCCCCCCTCCCAACAGTATCTAAACGGTATACATGTTTTGGAGGGAGTTGCCCGTCGGGGACACCTGCATTGCCTTTCTGTTTTTTTTCTGCCTTTTAGTCACCCATTCCCTTTTTCCCTCAGGAATCCTAATCTATGGTGTGACCAGTTCGGTAAACATGCTATCCTTCTAATCCAGACGGATTCCGCACCCTTTCTGCATGACAAAATACAGATTTTATTGAAACAAAACAAAATAAAACTCTGTTCAAACGCTTTCTTCAGCTCTAACACTAACAGATTAAATGCTGAACATCAGCAAAATAATTCCCAAAACCAACATTGCACTCTCATTCCACTGACACAGATAAGCCAAGGAAATACTTGCAGTTTAAAATCGTTTATTTTTCAGTTTGGAACATTTATTCCGACTTTGTTTCAAAACCAACCTCGATGGCATATTTCAAGACCTCTTTGGTCGATCTACACATTCGTCTGCATGGAACTGCTTGAGACTGCATTTTCTTTCTGCCTCGCTCTGAACTCTCTCCACCACTCAAGCATATATTCATCCCTAAGGTGGCCACATTTGAATCCATTAGAGTTTTACTGGCTGATTGTCCACTCTATTTCATTCAGTCGAACATACATGTGACATTCAAATGCAATTAAACTTTCATCGACTGACACATAAGTCATTAGGGTCTGCGATGGGTAAATGGTTACTGCTACTACTAATATTTATCAGAATCACAAGTAGGGTTTACATTAACACTGCTATAAAGATACTGCGAAAATCCCCTCGTCGCCACACTCCAGCACCTGTTCACTGAGGGAGAATTCAGAAATTCAAATTCACGTAACCAGCACATCTTTCGGGATTTGTGGGAGGAAACCGCAGCACTCGGAGTAAACACACATACACGCGGAGAACGTGCAAATTCTGCAAAGACAGTTACCCAAGCCGGGACTCGAACAGGGACCCTGGTTCCTTGCTGATAACCAGTGTGCTACGATATCGCCCTTGCATATCAAACAAGATTTTCCCGAAAGACAATATATCTTGACTGGATCATCCTGGCTGAATAAGTATCATGTGTATTCCAAGAAAGAAGGTTAAGTGTGAACGAGACAAACATTTTAAAACTCATTTATGGGATGTGGGTGTGGCTGATGAGGCCGCCATTGGTTGTGCATCCCTCGTTGCCGTTGAGAAGGTGATGGTGAGTTGCTGTATAGAACTGCTGCATCCGTTCAGGTGCAGGTATACTCACTATGCCGTTAGGGACAGGTTTCCAGGACATTAAGCCAAAGCAGGTGAAGGGATAGCGATATATTTCCAAGTCGGAGTGTGAGTGAATTGGAAATGAACCTGCAGGTCGTGGTGCTCCGAGGCACCTGCTGTGGGCATGTCCCTCAGTTAATATATGTATATATGTTTTTTTCATAGACTGTTTAACCCCAACATTGCCAACTATATCTTGAACCTCATTTCAGGACCAAATTCCCATTGTTTCCTTATCTTTACACCTTCCTTCCTGGAAACAATTAAACCAACGATACACACAGATGGCTTCATTTCATGAACCAATTACAATTTAAAGAACCCTTAAGATTATGTATATACAGATTGCATTCTATCAGTTATATATCATATTTGTAGACATGCAAATATCGCATGAACACTGTCCACTGTCGTCTTTGCTCGCGTCACGGCCGTGAGAGGGCATCACCAATTGCATTTTACAGTGCATTAATTCTGTCCAAGAATCCTGTTATTATCAGACCTAAATGAGGGCTCAGTGACAGTCTTCAAACTTTCACACAACGAAACCTAATCAATAGTACAGGTTATTTGAGATGTCAGGTATTACTGGAGAAGTATTTTTTCATTTGATCAGACGACAGGGCAACGTTGACGAATTCATCAAAAGATCATCATATTTATCAATGGTTTTAGATCCCACTTAATTTCATACCTCTTGAGGATGGACAAAATAATTGGTAATAGCTGGTGCATGCTGGCAGCATCAAAACACGTTATTTAATTTTGAGAAGTTTGATGACTATTCTGCCTACATTTTTACCAACGCTTCAGTCTCTATGTCTGTATGCCAACACGAACGATGCCCTGTGTGAAACTATGAGACCACGTTGCTCGCCCAGATAGATATAGGACAGATGCCAGAGGTAGATTCTTTACTCAGAGAGTAGTAAGGGCGTGGAATGCCCTGCCTTCAACAGTAGTGGGTTTGCCAACATTAAGGGCATTTAAAGGGTTATTGGATAAACATATGGATGTTAAAGGAATAGCGTAGATGGGCTGTAGAGTGGTTTCACAGGTCGGCGCAACATTGAGGGCCGATGGGCCTGTACTGCGCTGTAATGTTCTGTGTTCTCTCTGTTCTTCAACATAATATCAGAATGTGGTTACCCGTTGTGTTACAATTGTGATAGAATTTCGACTGCTATTGGAGCTACAGAGTCCCTGCAGTTTATTACATTATAACCGGCTCTCTGGTGAGTAGCTACGAATCTTGGCGCAGGAATTTTGCTCCACTCTAATCTCTTGCAGATGATTGCTGGTACACGGGAGTTTCTGTGCAATCTGATGCTGCATCTCGGCCACGCACAAAATCTGTTTTTTACAGGTTAGATTTATCTTCAGTGTAACCATCGCCTCCTGCTGGATAACATTTCCTGTCCAGTTGATTGAGAGCAGTTCTCTGTCCATTCATTCTGGAACTGAGATCCATCGTTTGTTTTAGTACAGCAGGCAGACTTCTGTGCACCTCTGCAGTCGTTAGTTTTTGAAGTTGCATTGATTCTGTTCAATCCGAATATTATTACTGTGCAACACATCTTATGCCAACACTCAACTCTATGTGATTGTAATGAGTTCTGAAGTTAATTTCTATTTTCCCCTGAAGGTATCTCAAAAATGCATCTCAAATGTTGAATGATTCTCCATTATCCGATTTCACTTGAGGAGTGTCAAATCCTGTTTTTCCGTATTTATATCCTCTCCCTGTCTTACAAGGATTAACAGAAACTCAATCTTTACTTATCTATCAAAATCACTTTTTAGCTTATTAACCTGGCAAAATCCGTGTGCAGAATTATTATCAAATTACTCATCTCAATCAATTTCCTCTTGATCAATGGACATTATAAAATCGGAGCCTTGCCCGCGTTAGGTAAGCAGCACACTCTGAAAGCATTGGAGGTAATCATTGAGGGATGTGAGGATGAACAGGATGCTCCACTTCTCCAGCTTTCACCCGAAACACATTAAATAAGGCATCCCCTATGGACAAGCCCTCCGGAAACACAGGATCTGCTCAGATGAGGAGGAGTGTAACAGACATCTAAAGACACTGAAAGATGCCCTCGTACGAACGGCATATGGCGTACGACTAATCGATCGACAGTTCGAACGCGCCACAGCAAACAACCGCACCAACCTCCTTAGAAGACAAACACGGGACGCAACTGACAGAGGCAAATTCGTCGTCCAGTACTTTCCTGGGGCGGAGAGACTACGACATCTTCTTCGCTGCCTTCAACACATCATCAATGAAGATGAATATCTTGCCAAGGCCATCCCCACACCACCACTACTTGCCTTCAAACAACCGCGCAACCTCAATCAAACCATTGTTTGTAACACATTACCCAGCCTTCAGAACAGCGGCCACAACACCACACAACCCTGACAGGGCAATCTCTGCAAGACATGCCAGATCATCGACATGGATACCACCATTGCACCTGGAAACACCACCCACCAGGTACGTGGCACATACTCGGGCGATTCGACCAAAGTAGTCTATCTCATACGCTGCAGGAAAGGATGTCCCGAAGCGTGGTATATTGGCGAGACCATGCAGACACTGCGACAACGAATGAACGGGCACCGTGCGACAATCATCAGGCAGGAATGTTCCCTTCCAGTCGGAGAACACTTCAGCAGTCAAGGGCATTCAGCCTCTGATCTCCTGGTAAGCGTTCTCCAAGTCATTGTTCAGGACAGGCGACAACGCAGAATTGCCGAGCAAAAACTTATATCTAAGTTCCGCACGCATGAGTGCGGCCTCAACCGAGATCTTGGATTCATGTCGCATTACATTCACCCCCCACCATCTGGCCGGGACTTGCGAAATCCTACCTACTTTCCTGGCTTGAGACAATTAACACCTCATTAACCTGGGATCACCCCCTTTCGCTTGATCTGTTATGATTTGATTACCCGCAAATGCTCGCATTCCAAGCATTGTCTGGCATCTCTGACTTGGTCTATATAAATGTTTCTCGAACATACCTCTCCATTCACCTGAGGAAGGAGCAGTACTCCGAAAGCTCGTGTTTGAAACAAACCTGTTGAACTTTAACCTGGTGTTGTAAGAGTTCTTACTGTGCTCAGTCCAGTCTAACGCCGGCATCTCCACATCAGGATTTTCTTCAACTGTACAAAACGTGTTTATGCCACGTTTACGGAGGTACTGTATAAAGTATTTTTCTGTGAGCAACTCAAACAGATAATTTGTCACTTTCTAACAAATAAAAATACAGAACAGGGCAACACAAGGTCCACAGTGTAAATACATGCACACCACATCAGGTAAAGCATGCGGAAGTGCAGTATTGATCAGGTGAGTCCATTAGAGGGTCGTGTACGAGTCTGGGAATCAGCTGTCTTTCAATCTGTTCGTGAGTGTTTTCAGTCTTTCGTATCTCCTTCCCGATAGAAAAAGTTGGACGAGTGAGTAATCCTGGTGGGAGAAGTCTTTGATTATGGTTACCGCTTTCCCAAGTTAGCAGGCGGTGCAGACACAGTGAATGAATGGGAGTCGGATTCGTGTGATGGACTGGTCAGCGTTCTCAACTCTCAAGTTTCTTGCGGAGTTGGGCTGAGCAGTTGCCATGGCAAGATGTGATGCAGGTAGATATGATGCTTTGTATGGTGCAGCTGAAACCGTTTGTAAGAGTCATTGTGCAAATTCAGGCCGAAGTTCCGTTGTTTCCTGACTAGGTATCGGCGCTGTAGAACTTTTATGATGGTAGCGTCGACATGGGTGGACCCGGAGGGATGTTTGGTGATGTGCACACCTGGGAATTTGAAGGTGTTAACCATTTCCACCACGGCCCCGTTGATGCAGACAAGAGTCTGTGTTGCAACTGAAACCGGAGGAACATCTCATCTCCCGGTGAGGCAGGGCACAGCCTTGCGGTCTCAACTCTGGATGATTAGTTTTACCCTACTTCCTTTAACTATTTTTCATTTCTTACATCCTTGTCTTTCTCAATATATATTAACCACCCCCCCCCCTCATCTTATGTACCTTTCCTTACCCTTTCTACTCTTTCCTCCCTCTTCCCCTCCCCCTACATCTACAGTTTACCCTCTGATGTTAGTTTCTCTGCTTTTTGGCCTTCCACATCTTTTGTGCTCTCTGGGGACTACAATTAGTATTCCGTCCCCTTGCTTTCTGTGCCCATTAGCACCCGGTTTTACTGGGTGGCTCTGACTCATCTTTCATTCTCACTCCACAGTGTATATATTTCCGACTTTCTCTGGATTTTAGCTGTTACGAAGAGTCGTCGGACTCGAAACGTTCAGTCATTTCTCTCCCTACCGATTCTGCCAGACCTGCTGAGATTTTACATCATTTTCTCTTTCATTACTTTTCTGATCCGTACAGTAATTTACTACTTGATGTCAATAATCAACTCGTTATTTTTCCGGCATTGAGGGATAGATTATTGTCGTTTCACCACGCCACTATGTTCTCTATCTTCCTCCTCTATTCTGACTCAACGGTGTTCAAGAACTGACCCAATATGTTTGTGTCGTCAGCAAACTGGCACATGGAGTTGGAACCAAGTTTTGCCAAGCAGTCGTACCTGCAGAGGGCGCATAATTGGTGACTAATTACCATAAATTGGGCGCTAACGTGGATAAGGTGTTGTTGTGTATATTCACTGATTGTGGCCTTCGGGTCAGAAAATCGAGAATCCTGTTGCGATTTGAGGGGTAACGTCCAGGATTTGGAGCGTTAATATGAGATTGGACGGCATTAAGGTGTTGAAGGCGGAGCTGCAGTTAATAATTGAGGATCTGAAGTAGGAGGCCTGGTCGATTTTCCACAGGGATAATTGATAATTGCAGGACCAGGCAGCTGGGTCTGCTCTTGACCAATTGTGGTCGTATGCGAATTTCAGCGAATCTCGGCATCCTGAAAGTACGGAGTCGATGTGCTTCATGACTAGACTTTTGACCCACTTCATTATGATTGACGTCAGGGCCTATGGATGGTCATCATTGAGGCATATTGCCTGGTTCTTCTTTGGCACAGGTATAATTGCGGTCTACTTAATACAGGCGGGGACCTCGAAGCTGACTAGGGACAGGTTGAAGATGTCCCGAAAGTTGCACTGCGTGGGCTCTGAAAACCCGACCTGGGACACCATCCGGGCTTACTAGGGTTCACGTTTATGAAGGCGTATTTGACATCGGAGCTGCGACTGTGGGCATGGGAGTGTCCGGTGCTGCTTCGGCAGTCAACAGCGGATTGATGGCATTCTACCCGAACCGAGCGTACAATGCAGTGAGTTCATCGGGGCTGGGTGTGCTGCTACTGGACACAGTGCTCGGCGTCGCATTTTAGCCCGTTATGTTGTTTATGCATTGCCACACTTGTATTACCAATACTTGGTATGGTATTGTCTGTTTGCATCATGGATGAAATTGCAGAGGTCTCACCTGGATTCCTTGCATAGATCAGGCCCCCCTTCAGTAGCGATTCAATCTCCCGATAAAGCTATGGTTTAGGGTTGGAGAACATACCTACTGCTTTCTTTGGAACTTTGGCATCCACACATTCGCTGATGAAGTCTGTGAAGGTGATTTCATACTCATTTAATTTCGTCGCTGAGTTCAAATATATGGACCTGTCTACCGTCTCTAAGCAGTCTCTTTGGAGTACTTCCATTTCCTCTGACCTGCACTGCACAACCTTCTCAGCATGATTCTCCAGCTTAAGGTACTGCTGTACACCGGGAGAAGGAGCATCATCTTACTTTTCTTATTTTCCAAAGTGCGGTGTGGGCCCTTTATTTTAGTGTGGCAGTGTGTAATTGAAAATATGGAAAGATGTGTCATTTCAAACATGAATGTCTGGCAATATCTGGCCTGAAAGGAACATGAGAGAATACAGGGCAAGATCCCACGGGGGGTTAACAGCAGCTGCAAAGAGCAGGCTTCTAAAATGCAAATTCCTTTTCCGAAGAAAACACACAGTATTTTTGTATGAAGCAAAAAACAATGGCTCACACCCTAATTGAAAGTAACTATCTTAGTAAGCATCTGGAAAAGAATGGATGAGTTTTTCAGTTGAGCTAAATGATAAATGTAAACCTTTCAAGTTATAAGTTATAACTATGTGGATTTTTAGCATACAGCTAAAAGCAATGTTTCACACCTTCATTGAAATTAACTGTCTCAGTAAGCAGCTGGAAAGGAAAGAATAAGGTTCAGTTGAATTTGATGACAATTCTAGGTGTGACGTTCTGCCGATAGCAGGTAAATTAAATAAAACTGCTGACAAACTGTCTACTAGAAACATAATTTAAAGCCAAAATCAAAGTCGAAATTATGATCTGGGGACATAAATTGTAAAATAAAACTATTGAAATGACAGGAATTAAAAGTAACACCGCTTGAAACTAAAGCATTGTTGAATATCAAAAAGGAACTTTGAACATCAGAAAGGAAACAATGTAATCAGAGACCTGGGAGGTGAGGTCATGTCAAAATTAATACTGAGTTGTATTAGACTGTTTAGATCAAATATGCTTTTTACAATCAAAGTGAAATAATTCTTACTTTACAATAAAGTTATGAAAACTTTATAACTGTTAGAAAGAGAATATAAACCCAGAGACCAGAGCAGCGACCACCAGAACTCAGAGAGGAGAGAAGAAACAAGAGAAGTGAGCAGAGTCAGCTTGCAACCAGCTCGGTCATGGGAAAGATAAGACATTGCAGCCGAGCTAAAACAGCCAATACATCTGAGGAAGACTAGAATTTAAAGAGGAGGCAGATTTTGCTCAGAGCTAGCTCACAGATAGCCAGCAGATCCAGCTCTAACAGCTCGGTACATGGGAAAGATACGGCATAGCAACCGAGCTCACCAGCGAATTCATCTAAAGAACACCAAATTTAAAACAGAAGATTGATAGTCAAGTTGGTCCTGAAGGTCCCTTCAATCAACCAGAAGGAGCCAGAAGCAAGATCCTTTTTACCTTTCTGTAAGGACAGTGATTGCAGCTTTTAAAATAAAAAAATATAATAGAATAACTTAATTTAAACTGAAACAGTGGTTATCCTAAGTGTACTTTATGTATTTTGCAAAGCGGGACCCAGGATCGATGGCACTAAGTGGTACGCTGATGAAATCTTCGGTGAAGGTATGGATTATTCCAGGAAATAAATTGAAAATATAATTTGACCTAAATAGCTCCCAGCAAATCCTGCATCGAACTCAGGTAGTGATAATCCCTGTTCACCATTTAGTATGTCGGCATTTTTGGTATAGGGGGAATTCTCAGAATAGCGGTCAAGCGTGTTATCGACCCTGGAGGGACAGGAGATGAACTCGTAGAATTTTGGCAGCACACTCTTGAGTTTGGCCGTGTTGAAGACTCCGGCCACGATAAACAAGACCTCCAAGTGATCAGCTTCGTTGTTGTTTGTAACTGTGCAATGTTCTCTATGCACCTTTTTTACTTCTGTCTTGGGTGGAATGTCGACCGCTGTAATAATGGATGAAGCGAACTCACGTCGAAGGGAGGAACGTTGGTACTTCATTGTCAGGTATTCCAGGTCCTGGGAGCAGTAGGTGGCCAGGGTCGCCACATCTAAGCACCAGCAGGAGATGATGATGAGGCAATGCCGGCCACCCTTTGCAATTCTGATGATGCGGTACGTTCCACCAGATGTCTTGATAAGTCTTCAGGTTGTATGATAATGTCCGGGGTGAGCCATGTTTCTGTGAAAACGTGCACACAGCAGTCCCTTCCTTCGCTCTGAGAGTTAAATTAAGTGCTGAGTTCGGCCAGCTTGTTTTCGATCGCTTCGACGTTTGCCAGGCGTATGCTGGGAAGGGGAGTCTTGAAACCGCGTTGCTTCAGTGTTACATGCAGACTGTTGTCTTTTCCTCGTTGGCTCATTCGACAGCTGTGGTTGGATCGTTCCGGGATCTGATGAGAGACGTTTGACTTCCTGGAAGGTAGGTGGTTGAGCCTGGAACACACTGGGCTATATTTAGTTTCCAGGGTCCCATATGGCGGGGTCCCCGGCACTGGTTGGTGCATGACGGGTTGTTGAGGCAGGTATTTTGTGCCCCGGTAGAGTCCCGGCATAATGCGGGTACGGCAACACTGTGCAGCACGTTCAGCACCTGACGCGGTGTCTCCGTCGTTTCTTGGGTAGTAATGGACTCGATCATCCGACGCAATTCGACGATAGTAGTGGGTGACAGGCAGCCACGTTTCGAGGCATGGTGGTCTGGGACCATTCTTCTGTTCCCGCCTTGGTCCCTCCTGGGATCGGACCTCGGAGTTGCCAGAGTGGAGCCTCCACGTTGATTATTCTTTCCACTATCCTAATGAATGTCGGTTATCTGGGCAGGCCTGTTCGCGTCGTGTATCTAGGCGGATCTCCCACTCGAATTGGACCGGATATTGTCGTCACTGGCCGGGTCAGCTGCTCTGGCGATCGTATTGGATGGTCCCGGAGATGGCGCTGGTACGTCGGCCAGGACGGGCGTTACGAGCACAGGCCCGGTCGAAGTATATGTCATGGCCCCAATTCCCGTTTGGGCCACATACGCTTCCAGGTCGGGTCGGGTCAGCCGGTGTGCAGCCGGGTTGGCTTGCGTCGGGTGATTAGGTCCATTACACGGGTCTTGGCGGATCTTCAATCGTGCAAGGGAAGTTAAAATAGAAAGGATAGTGACAGTGTTAGTGTGAGAATTAAAATGAAAGAGATTAGTACGTTTATCGGGAATTTAAAAAGAGGATCTATTTGGGAGAGCTCGCAGAGATTCGCCATGTTGCGACGAGGCCATCTTATTACATCAAGGACACTCGTAAACCGAACATCTTATAGTACTGCAAAATCGAAATTGACGTTCGCTCTGAATCAGCTAGATGGGCAGAAGTGCTAACTCTTGCAGTCCTGATCCTGTCTTTTGCAGCAGCATTGACGCAAGAATTATCCAAGGCCAAGCCCCCTGTGTCATCCATAAACTTCGGATGTCAGTGCCCCGACTACCAACGCAGATCTTGTTCAAACATCTCAAGGAAGGATGCCTAACAAAAAGAGGACAATGGACGAGTTTCATGGACGCCATGGACCTGTACCTCAAGAACACCTTCATGCACATGTGGACGTCATAATCTGGGAGACACTTGCTGAGAAGAGAACAATTTGGAGGGTACCTTCTGATTGAATGGACATCAGTTTTCGACAACACCGGGCGACAACAGGAGGGTTCAGAAAAAGGAGTCTGAGGCAGGAATATACAGAAGAAAAGTCCCACTAAAATGTGATTTCGCGGGTCGAGAATCGGGAACAACAGACACGCAAGAACCCACAGAATCCCAAGACCAGATATGTGCAAAATTTTAGGGGGACAATCATATTCGTTACCGAGTGATCAAAAAAGATCCATACATTCTAAACTCATTCCAAACGCTATACTTCATTTAATGGAACACACATCATGATGAAAAGGCCAAATAAAAATAAAAACACTCTCTGTGACTCCAAACTCGAATATCACAGATTATTGCTGTTTCAATGGAGTAAACAGACTCATGAATAACCAAAGATAAAAAAAACAAATAAATACATATTCTTGTCACTATTTTTGCTGTTTAAATATATTTATAAACGCGTAGAACTAATATTGCTCAACAATAATCTACCAAAAATACCTCCCGATAGTCTCTGCGTCATAGTATTTGACGGAGAATTGTAGCGTAAATACAAATGTGTAAAAAACGTAGCTAACATTGTTACACGTGGACAATCATAGCTTTTTCGCTGTATTTTCTATACTATTTCAGTGCAGTACGTGAAGTCAGGCCAGTAAGAAAACATGGAAAGGGTGTTTAAACCATATAGGCTTTCAGCGTGCTTATTGGTGCGGCTGCAGCTCCGGGTTGTCATGCAACGCATGTGCGAAGGACCATCGGATGATATCATTCATCGGACAGGAATCTAGGGGAAAATTCTGCACATTAGTCCTTCTTGCCACCCCAAGATTCAGTCGGTAAACCTTCGCTATACTCCACCACGGGCAAGAACATTCTTCCTCAGGTATGAAGACCAAAACTGCTCACCGTATTGCAGTTCTGGCATCACCAAGGCTCGGTATAATGCAGCAATCAATCTCTGCCCCAGTACTCGAATGCAGGTCAACATATAATTTGCTTTTGTAACCACCTTATGCACCTTAGCCGATTGCGGTCCGAGAGTACACTGATCTTGTTGCATATTCCCCTCATCAAATAGAATGGACTTTCGATTATAGTCTGCCTTCTCGTTGTTGATACAGAAGTGGATAACCTCGCATTGATCCGTGTTGTGCTGCATCCGCTGTTCAATTTCCCACGCACTTAGTGTAATGCAAATCACACTGAAGGAAGTTTGCAACCTCCACACAGCTCACACTCCCACCCGTCCTTGTGTCACTTGAAAATTTAGAGAGATTACATTTCTTTCCATCATCCGAAATATGAATAAAACATGTTAATAGCTGGGGTCCCAGCACCGATCCTTGCCGTACCCCACTAGTCACTGTTTGCCTTTTACAAATATGCCCGTGTATTCCAAATCTGTGTTTTATGTTTGACCACCAGTTTTCTATCCACCTCAATACCATGCGCTTTAAATTAAGCAGCTGAACTCTTTTGTGGGACTTGCCTTCGGAAAGTCCTACTAAATCACATCTACTGACACGTCTTAGCAGTTCGATTATTTTCATACACGATGAATTTAAGTCAATTTAGCACTCACGTATCCCCCTACATAAATGCATGCTGACCCTGCCGATCCTGGCAATGTTTTCTTAGCTATGAGAAAAGGTCACCTGGACTCAAAACTTGGCTCTTTCTCTCCATGCAGATGCTTCATGATCTGCTGAGATTTTCCAGCATTTTCTCTTTACCCACAGTTTTCTAAGTGATCTGCTATAAAATCGTTGAGAATGGATTCGAGAATGATACACAATAGGACAAGCGGTAGGTCCTTCGATACTCCGGTATGAAGATTATTAGGTCCTGCAGATGCATCGACCTTCAATTCCACCAATTTTCAAGCAGCTAATATTGATCTGCTTCAGTTCCTCCCTTTCACTTGCGCTGCGTTCCCCAGCATCCCTGGTATATTATGGATGTCCTAATTTGTGAAGACACGACAAAAGTATGTATTTACTTACTCAGCCATGTCATTGAAAACCATTATTACAGCGCCTGCTACTTTTGGTATGCAGCTTTCATTTGTCTGCACGAGTATTTTTCTCGCTACACACTTACTTAAATGTTTACAATCACTACGTATGTTCTTGGCAGGACTATTCTTGTTCTAAATGTTGTCTTCTTCAGTAATTCTTTATCCATCTCTTCTCAATTGTAAGCCAATACCAATACTCAGACATGTTTGCTTTTCCGAACGAATTTGTATTATTCTTCTTTGTGTCAACTACTATGTCTTATTTCCCTTGTAAGACATGAGTTCGCCGCGTTATTCTGGATACTGTTTGTGCCAGACAAAATCTAACATTTTCTGTACTTCCTCCATGTGTTCCTTGAATATTTACCGTTGTTAATGAACAGTAGTTCCTTGACGTAACGTTTCCCAATTGTTTATAGCCAACTCGTGACTCATTTCATCCTACGTTTCTTTAGTAGGATTACCATCTACCTATCCACTGAAGTACGTTATTTTCCACCTTGATGAGAAATTCCATTATATTGTGATCGCTCATCGTCAAGCGTTTCACACACCTACATTGTCAATGATTCCTTCGCATTACAACACCCAGTCTACGATGTCCCGTTCTTTATTTAGTTCCTCGACGGACTTGTCCAGAAACCACTCCCATGTGCTGTCGAGGAATTCCTCCCCGACGGAATTGAGACAGATTTAATTTGCCCATTGTATGTGCAGATTCCAGTCAGCCATCATTACAGATCTTCTTGTATGGCGACGGATGATTTTACACTGTATTATCTTTTTATACTTTACATGTTTCGATGTGTTCAGATCATGCGTGAGCCTCCAGCACCAATTAAGTATTCTATAGCGTGGTCCGCCGTGCATGGATAAGTGGAAGTCACAGAGTATCCCATTAAGCATCATTCAACTATTCTGGAGAATCCTCACATATATAGTCTCGACGGGAATAGGGGTATACCTGTGAACCCTCCCAGTGTACGTCATCCTGAGTCATGGGATTAATTGGACATGTCCTTTTTATCTTTTATTGTTCCTCGTGTTGTGGTGCACCGTTCTGGCTCGCTCAACTATTAGGTCTTCGAGACGCCTCACAATATCTTGACATGATTATTGAACCATGTCATTTCTACAGTGCAGAAGGAGCCTATTCGGTCCAGAGAGTTTCCACGAACCATCTGAAAGGGCACCCATTCGAGACCAATAGTTCACCATTTTCCAAAGACTGCACATATTGGAAACTAACAAACAATTTATCATGGCAATCGATCTAACCTCCATATGATTGGACTTTCGCAGGTAACTGGAGCACCCGAATTAAACCTATGGAGTCACGAGGAGAACGCGCAACCTGCACACAGACAGCGTCCAAGATCAGAATTCAACCAGGGCCCCGGGGCTCTGAGCAATTCATAACCACTGTGACCCATTGTCGCCCTTTTAAGAAATAATACAATAAGAACTAGTAACAGGGGTAAAACATCTTACCACACAAGCCATTAAATACGACCATGGCTGATTCTTTTGTAGACTTAGCTCCAGTTTCTCGCTTGCTGACCACAACCCCCAATTGCGGATGGTTAAAAAATCTATCTATTTTTGCCTTTAAAAAATGAAGAAGACAGCCTCAACTGCGTCACTGAGGAGGGAATCCAACAGATTCACAACCCGTTGGGCAGAGACGTTACTCCTCAAATCAGTCCTCAATCTGCCCCCCTTATTTTGAAGCTCGTGTTCTATAGTTCTCTTTTCACGGGGTCATGGAACAATTATCCCTCTTCTATCTTATCTATTTCCTTCAAAAGTGTATATGTTTATCTCAGATCCTCCCTCATTCTTCTGAATTTCAATGAGTATAGTCCCAATCTACTTATCCGCTATTCATAAGACAATCCTGTGACTGCAAAATTAACTGAGTGAATCTGTTGTGCGCGCAAAAGTGCCAGAAAATCTTTAATCAAGTAAGGAGACATAACTGTACACAGTCATCCATATGTGGCATCAAGAGCGCTCTATAAGGCTGAAACACAACCACCCTATATTTAAACTCCATCCCTCTGGCAGTGAAGAATAAAATTTACGTTGCCTTCTTAATTACCTGCTGCATCTGCTGAATGCTGCCATGTATTCGCCATTACAATAATAAGCATGTTTGTTGTTCTTCGTTTGAAAATTGATGGCTCCACATTTACCAACATTGTACTCCATCTCCCAGACCCTTTGCATTCACTTAAACTATCCGTATCCCTCTGCAGACTTTCAGGGTCCTCTACTCACGTGGCTTAACGTTTCTCAACTCCCGCACTTATAACAAACACACATTCCTTACTTTATTCTTGTGTTGCACCTCTTTCCCTGACGATACAGATGGGGCAGTGATTTATGCCGTCGCAGACCATTCCGTCGTCGCCTTCTATGTCCTCCCTCGTGTATTCAAGCAGGTTCCCCCTTTTGACTTCGCAAGGGATTAATGTATTTAAGGGATTATTTATTTAATTTATTGAAGATATTCTTTATTTAAGGGATTTATTAAAGGATTAAGGTATTTGTAGATAGTTTCCTTTTCCGAGCCTTTTTGTATCAAACTTTAACCTAGCGCCTCAGAACAAAATCCGCATTGTGGGCAACACGTGAGGGCTCAACATTTTCACAATTATTTCCCCCCTGTTCAACCGACAGGCCCACTGAAGAAGTCAAACAGTTTCACAAGATGGGAGTGGGAATTTTCTCCTGCGGCTCGTGGGGAAAATAATCTTGACTAACATATAATCTAGATTCGCTTTGTAAACGAAATAGGACATTTCACCTTTCTGTCTCAACAATTGTTCAGACTTTCCACCGGATAACCGCTACTAGATCCTATTGTGTCCCTTGTAGCTTCTATCGTCCCATACAGGTTTTACCCGCTATATTCTAATGGTGAGAGAGGATAGATTGTACCACTGTACTAAATATTGCGAGGGATAAGTTGCCAATTGGCTGGTATTGAGGCGTTTAGTCAGCCCCGGTGTCCTAGCGGCCATTAAAGGATGCACCGGTCGGTTAGAGTCAACGTTATCCGACCTTGGCTCCCGGCTACAAGAGACGAAATGGGTACGAGAGCATTTGCAATATTATGGCGTTCTCAAGAATCAAACTCCTATTTTACTGGGACACCACAATTCAGACCATTGCCTGCCAATACTTCCACTTCTCCAAAAGCACAAATTAACCGTCTTTGGTAAGACCGGGCCGAAGTCTGGCTTCCTATTTCCCTTGAACATGTCCGGCGTATTTTAAATTCGGACGTCTGGTCTGCCTATCTGAGTTGTAATATCTGAACTACAATCTTCAGATCTATACTTTTGGAGCAACACGACGAACTTCTTACTTCGCTAAATCTATTTTCCTCGTAGCCAGGACTTTGACATGTTAGAATCGCTGGCATTGATTCTGAAATTGAGCCGTTTCGATGGAATGTAAATCGCCCTTCTCATTGTTTCTGGAATACGGCGACTCGTCTCTAAGGCAAAATATTTGGTCTGTCAAATTTTCGTTTTCATCTATCACTTACTTTTTTTGCCTATTGGGCACACACAAGGACCAGATGGAACGCGTTATTGCTAAATCTTTTTCAACTTAATTTGCATTTCATACCTTATTTCCGTTGTGTGTCATTCAGTTACTGCGTCATTGGGAGTCTGGGTCACTCTTGCGGGACTGCAAAATATTTCGCACAGTCGGGTAATTTATCGTGTCTGTCTTTCTCACGATCTTCTAGATTTCTTGCTTACTTCCCCCGAATCACATGGTCTTCCAAATGTCGTGCATTTACTGACTCTTAGACTTAGTCAATTTACATGCGATTTTACAGGGTATGAGGCCTGGCTATTCGGATTCTTCAATGATCCGCGTCTAAAAAGCTGTTCCCTCATGACTACATGGTTCCATTCAAGAAACCTGAGTGACAGTCTTCCAACACTAAATTCGTATGAAGCAAACATTTGTGAACAACAGAAATGTATTATCCTGGCGTGCTTTCCACCTTTTCAGGATACATGCGATCGTAAATACTATTCATTTTGGAATCTGGAGCTTTCCCAAGTTGATCCATTTGTCTCGTTCTTCTTACTTATTCGAGTCCTCTGCAAGTATTTCCAAAATATCTGGCCCAGCGTTAATTACATTTCCGTATAGCGCAGATGCTTGGTTAGTGGATGGTTTCTATTCACATCAAGACAGCTCACTGACTGCTTACTTATTTTTTTGAACATTTTTAAAAATTTAGTCTACCCAGTTCATTTTTACCAATAAAGTTGCAATTTTCCGTGGAAGACCACCTACCCTCCATACCTTTCCGATGTGGGTGCGATACCCACGAAAACACGGGGAAGAATGTGCAAACTCCACACGGACAGTAGCCCAGAGCCGGGGTAGAACCTGAGATCTCGGCGCCATGAAGTAAGGGCACTGACGACTGCGCGACCGTAGAGTTCACTTTGAAAATTCAAAAGTTGTACACTGTTTTCTCTGTCACCAATCCTATCTAGTTACGATACTTGTTAAAAATAATTTTAGAGTACCCAATTAACTTTTTCCAATTAAGGGACAATTTAACGTGGCCAATTAACTTACTCTGCACATCTTGAGGCTGTGGGACCAAAACCCACGCAAACACGGGGAGAACGTACAAACTCAAGATGGACAGTGACCCTGAGCCTTGATTGAACCTGGGACTTCGGCGCTGTGAGGCAGCGATGCTAACCACTGCGAAACCAATGTACCGTGCCAGTTATGACACTTTCCATCTATCAATAATTGGCGTATTATCGCCATCGTTCTTAAACTGCCACTTTTAGTTGAACCCACCTCGGCACGTCAGAAATTGTTACCAGAGCAAAATTGAGAAAGGGAAAATTTGTCAAGACATATTTAGACTCAAGTTGAAAAATGTGTGCAGTTGGATGTAAAAAACAGATATCCAGCCCCAACACTGATCTTTACAATCAGTAGAACAAATTCATACACGTGAAGGATTAACGGACGTTTGAAACTGAACAACCGGTGACACAGACCGAACTTCATTCGAACAAACCAACGGAAGTTGCGATAACGAGCAAAGTGCAGGAGCACGTATGGTCATGTGAAAACCTACGTCAATGAATTGATAAAAACCCCAATAGAGGGGACGAAAATAACGAAGGCGCAGGCACGAACATCGGTGAAGAATTTCTAGAACTGATAGATAAAAGATACAGAAAAGGATTTTTCATGCGTGACCTGCGTGATTAGGTAGTGACAGAAACATATTTGCTAGATATGTATCATCAATCTGCCTTATGGGTGTGAACTTAAATTAGTATTGGGGGAGGAATCGATTGCTCGTCTGTTATTAAGACACTATGAAATTGATAATAATAGTATCATAGTATGCATAGAATTTATAGTGGAGATGGAGGCCATTCGGCCCATCGAGTCTGCACCGGATCTTGGAAAGAGCACCCCACATACACCAACACCTCCACCCTATCTCCGTAACCAAGTGACCCCTCTTAACCTCAAGCCAATTTAGCATGGCCCTTCCACTAAACTCTGCACATCTTTGGACATGTGGGAGCAAACCGGAGCACTCGGAGGAAAGCCACGCAGTCGCGGAGGAAGGTGCAGACTCCGCACAAACTGTGCTAAATCAATGGGGACAGTGGTGTATTGATATCAGAGTAACGCAGCAATAAATCTTGAAATTCAAAATACAGAAAATTAACAATGGTAAGTCTGATCTAAAGAACTGAATGGCGCAATTAATTGAGATCAACTCGCCATTTACTTTCCAGAAGCCCTGTTGGGAATTGCATCTTCCAGGCAGGTCGGCATGCAATGCCACATTCACAGTGATGGGGCTGTACAGTAATAACCTTTATGGTCCCAAGTAGTCTTACATTAACACTGTAATGAAGTTCCTGTGAAAATCCCTTATTCGCTATATCCCTGCGCCTGTTCGGGTATACAGAGGCTGCCCATTAGGATGGCCGAACAAGTCATTCAAAAGACATACACTTCGGCATGTACAACAACTGCGGGCCTTGTCAATGGCATAAATATTTCTTCAAATAACACATTGACGTAAACTAGAGAGCCCACCAAACTTGGCCTAACATCCAGTTTTCTTTGACTTCGACTCCAATTAATGCCCCTTCCAAAGATGCTTTGATTCCCTGAGGCAGAAAAAAACAATTCAATCAAGAAATAAATACGGTCATGGAGCAAATATCGAGAGTAGTAAAATTCGCAGTGACACAGCGGTGCCTCTCTGTTTAACACCACTGTCACACATAGCAAGAGTCCCAGCTCCAATCTCGACCTTGGTTCACATTGTGCAATCTACACTTTCTCCCCGGACCGACGTGGGTTTCCCTTGGTGATCCCGTTTGTTCCCACAGTCGAAAACGTACACGATACGTTGAACCGTTGTGCTAAATTGCTCCAGTCTCGACAAATGTTTTGATTTTGTGGGGCTAACGGGGTGCAGGATCGATGGGCCTAATGGCCTCAATCTTCCCATTATGAAGTGTTCCCCTGGAATTATATCCCAGTGCAAGAATTTCACTGGGTTTGAGCCAATACCGCTCTCATGGCCTCACGCACACATCGCTACCTCCAGTCGGTCTTACCCACACTCCTGATGTAGTCCTACCCTCTCCAAATGACCACCCTCCTCCCAGACTGACAGACTACAACCAGAATAAATACGCCTCCGTCCGAACCCCTTGGTCAACGTCTTCGACGTTTCTGAACTCTCACTCCGTACTACCACACACATCCAGGGACGTCACCCCTAAAATTGCTTGTCCCTCTCTTCCTGGTGTGGAGCCTCTGCTCCCAGAGATCCAAATGTTCCCACCAATGAAATTACGACACTCTGCCCTTCCGATCAGACAGCCTCCACCACTTCTTACTAACGGAAGCCCTCTCCATATTTAGCCCCCCTCCCCACGTCACTCTGACTGATCCGTACTCTGTCGTCGTGACCACCTTTCTCCAGGACTGACTCAATTGCCGGCTAACCCCGTTCTGCCTCTCGAACTACATCCGGTCTCAACCGCCCAACCTTCATTTTTATCCGGCACCCCTTCTATCATATATCATCCCCGCAATCCAAATGCACTCTAGACCATCAAGTCTGCATTGTCTAAGCGTCAAAACGTATTTTTTCGCTTTATAATGTCCCTGTAAGTCTCTCCGTAATGGCAGCGGCGAATTCGAGTGCCTGACATTTTCTTACCCCAGTTACAACCTCAAACGTGTACTGCCAAAATTCCACGAGCACATCTCCTTTCCCACGAGAGCTGACAACACTCTTAACCACTGCTACTCAAATGTCAAGGGAGCCTACAATTCAATACCCCGACAGGATTTTGGGAAGTCAGACCACCAGACGGACTCCTCCACTGGGCATACAAGCAGAAACCTGAGCTCCTGAACCTGGGTAAGAAGGTCGCGCAATGCTAGTCCGAGGAAACAGAAGTGCTCCTGCGTCACTGCTTGGAGGCAGTGGACTGATCCATATTGAAGAAGTCAGCGACCAACCTAAATGTGTTTGCCACGAACCACTCACAGACATTATCAGCAAATGTGTGGATGACTGAGTGCCTCAGAAAGCAGTAAGTACTTTTCCAAGCAGGAAACCAATGCTTTATCAGAAGATTTACTCCTGACTGAAAGACTGTTCTGAGGAGCCCAAGTCAGGCGACCCTTACAAATACAAGAACTCCTGGTACGATCTACACAAAGCCATCCGGGGTTCCAATGGAGAATATCAGAGCAAGCTAGATTCGCAGACGAGAGTTATGGACTCTCATCGGTTGTGGCAAAGTCTAAAGTACATAGCAGGTTACAAACGAAAGCCGAGCACTACCTCAGGCATGAGCGCCAGCGCACCCATGCCCAATGACCATTCGATGCTCCGTTCTAGCAGTAAACCATCGATCCGTTGCCAAGTGTCCCAGCAGACCAAAACACAAACATATCCACTATCACAGCTTCCGAAGTCAGATCGCCCTTACTGAACGTAGTAGCCTCAGAAGGTGACGTGTCAAATGGGGTGACTCGTCGTGCACTTAGAACCTGCGCGGACCAGCTGGCAGCTGTGTTTGAGGACATCTTTAACCTGTTGCTACTCTGCTCCAAGGACCCCACCTGCTTCAAGAGGACTACCATCATACCTGTGCCAGAACCATACAACGTGCCTCAATAACTACATTCTGGTGCCGCTGGCATCAATCATAATGAAATTGATGAAGACGTTGCTCATGAAGCTCAACTGCATACTGCATGAGCGCCAAGATCCACTGCAATTCTGTTACCATGGCAAAGGGT
The DNA here is from genome assembly GCF_902713615.1 of Scyliorhinus canicula. Taxonomy (NCBI): domain Eukaryota; kingdom Metazoa; phylum Chordata; class Chondrichthyes; order Carcharhiniformes; family Scyliorhinidae; genus Scyliorhinus; species Scyliorhinus canicula. The sequence continues at coordinate 86,898,307 of NC_052157.1, read as the reverse complement.
CCACAACAGACGCAATCTCCCTGACATTACATTTATCCCTAGAGCATTTCGACAACAAGTCTGCATGTTCTGCCGGTGTGTGTGTGGGTTTCCTCTGGATGCTCCGGTTTCCAGTCACAGTCGAAAGATGTGCAGGTTAAGTGGTTTGGCCATGCTAAATTTCCTTAACTCTCCAAAATGTCCATTAGTGTTGGTGGGTTTCTGCATTGTGGGGACATGAAGTCGTCTTGGTTGGGGCGCTCTTTTAAGGGGCTGGTGCAGCCCCCTTCTGCGCTGTAGATTCTTTGACATCGGTCTCCTATATGTTGACTACAGCTCCGCCTTCTGCAGTGTAATCCGAGGCAAGCTCATATGAAAACATAGGACTCGGCTCCACACTCTGCAACTGGATCCGTAACTTTCTGGCCCACAGACCACAATCAGTAAGAATAAACAACATTACTGCCCACACAATAGTCCTCAACACCGAGGCCCCGACAGGCTGCGTATATATCCCCCGATTATACATCCTGTACACACACGACTGTGTGGCGAAATTTGTTTCAACTCCATCTGCAAACTGGCTGACGACACGACCACAGTATGGTGGATATAGAATAAAGGCGAATGGAGGATGCGTGACAGGAGAGAGATAGAGAACCTGGCGCAGTGGTTCAACAACAACAATGTAACCCTCTACCAGGAGATCAAAAGAGCTGGTCATTGTCTTCAGGAAGCAAAATACTGTCGACATCAACGTGGCCAAGTTGAGGATGGTTAACTGCTTCAAATTCCTGGACGTGCATATTGCGAAAAAAAATTCCTTGTCCACCCACATCGACGTACCTGCAAGAACGCACAACGGCGCCAATTCTTCTTCAGGAAACTTCAGGAATTCTGCATGTCTGCACCGACAATTACCAACTTTTACGGATGCACCATAGAACGCATCCTCTCTGGCTGCATCACAGCCTGGCATGGCAAGTGCTGGGCTCAAGACAGCAAGAAACTTCAGAGAGTCTTGAACACCGCCCAGTCCATCACACGAAATTGCCTCCCATCCATTGACGATATCGACACCTCCCACTGCCTGTGGAAAGCGGGCAGCAGAATCAATGCCCCCTCGCACCCTGTTTGCTCACTCTTCTAACTTCTTCCATCGGACAGGAGATACAAAAGTTAGAAAACACGCACGAACACATTAAAAAAAGCTTCTTTCCCGCTTTTACCAGACTGATAAAGAATCATCTCATGAACTCACCTGATAAATACTACATTCATGTATGCTTTACCCGATGCAGGTGTATATGTATATGCATCGTCGACATTGTGTTGAGTTATTATGTATTTAATTTTTATTTTGCTATCAGGAACACAATGGTCTGTTTTAGCTGCTGGGGAAAAAAATCACTGTGCCTCGGTACACGTGACAATAAACAAATCTAAATCCGAAGCCAAATCAATGCCCGAGTGAGGCTGGGCAGGCGACACTGGGACTTTGAAGTCCAGGCGCATTTAAATCTGCCGAGAGTCGGAATGCGACCGAGAATTTCATTCTGCGGAAGGCACGTGTCATACATTAAACCGTCAACTGATTTTTAAGTCCGCCCAAAGACACGAAAATAACATCTTGAATTGAAAGCCGTACACCAATACGTAAAATATAACTGAATATGTTTTGTCCATTTGTCAATGTAATGACTTGGAAGGTTCATTGTGATGTCCACCGTTTTATCCGGATTATACATTTTATTTGTACCGGTCTATCGTATGTTACTTCATCTATTTCTGAACAATTAAAAGGCCAATGGAAATAAATGGGAAAGGGTAGTGACAGAACAAAGTAGCGGACAAATGCACGAGTTACAAGGGAAACAATTTTATTCTGAGGAAAATCAACATGCGCTGTTCCGGGCGTGTGTATTCAATTACGTGCTGCTATCTAACAGAAGACCGATCAGTCACTTTTACCTGATTTTTAAAAATTGAATACAGGATTAAGGAAATAAATATATTGGCCCAAAGGAAGGAACGGCTTCATCAAGAAATAAAACCTGCAGACCAGCATTTCATTGAGAAGGAAGCTATAGCTGGCGTTTATCACATTGCTGCTCTTGGGTCTGGCCGTGCATGATATCATTCTAGCATGTGTTAGGTTGTCACGAAGCGTGCAGCTCCAAATGCGATTTATAATGCATTTTAATAGGGATTGGCTTTATTCTCTCTGTCATTCATTGTAAATTTTCCATGTAGAACTCTGAGGTCCAACCTGTTATTTCACTTGCGAATGAAACCTTTAAAATGTTCTCCTGAAAATGACGCAATGTTATATTTTAAATCAATTTTTAAATTGTTGTGGAGCGACAGAGAGGGGAGAGGGGGGAGAGAAAGAGCGAGAGAACGAGAGACATAGAGACGGAGAGCGATAAAGACGGAGCGAGTCAGAAATAGAGGGACACACGGAGAGCGACAGTGTGACGCAGTAATATGGGCAGACTGATAAAACAATAAGGCAACTGTTTGAGAAATATAGAGAGAAGGAAATAAGATAGATGTGAAAGAACAACACTGGGTTAATTGGTCACAGGAACAGTGAAAATTTGAAGAACATGGGTGGGCTTACCTCTAAATCGCTCAATCGTAGTTCAATATATATTGTCTCAGGTTGTCTCTACCACATTTTCTTCAACGTCTCTCCAGGTTGCTTCATATTTGTATCTATTTAAAGATTGGGGTAAATAAAACGTGAAAAAGGATAACATTTGTTCCGAAATAAATGGGGGGAGCGTATATTGAGCAGAACTACATGTTTCCTTGCAACAGATGTTTGCCATTTGTCATCAGCTGTGGACAGAACAATTTGGCTGGTGTTTGTTTTTGTTTGAGGCCCGTATATTAGTCCATGGGACAATCAGAAACGTAGAAAAGTTGCAATACAGAAGGATACCATTCGGTCCATCTTATCCATGCCGCAACGAGGCAGCCGTGTGCCCTTTATCTTCCAACCTACCTGCATACGGTGCATAGCCCTGGATCACACAGTACTTCCAGTGCACGCCTGTTTTTTTAAGCGCATACGGTTTCTGTCCCCACCACACACTCTTGCAAAGAATTTGTGACACCCATGACACTCCGTGTAGAGAAAACAATCTCTTCCTCTTGTCCCCTTCTAACCATCTGCGACATATCTTGAATTATGACCCATGATTTTATAATTCTCCACCAAGGGAAACAAATTACTCCTGTCTAATCTATCACTTCCTCCCATAATTCTGTACACCTGAATTAAGTTGTCGCTCAGTCTTCTTTGACTAATGAAAATCAACCCAAACTATCCAGTATTTCCTCGTATCTTTTTAAGAGTATAAGCTGCAATATTTACTGCTCTGGGTGATATTCTTCTCAATGGAGAGCCCTCTGGTAACATGGCTGAAACAATTTTGAGTTGTGTAATTTTTCATGGCTGTTTGTACAATTTTGCGGTACTCAAATAAACTTCTGTACTCCAACTGACCAATTGGGGGTCGGCTTTAAAATTTGTGTGTGATGTGAACTCTTCTTTGGAAATGTGATTCCTGAAATAAACACAAATTTAAATTTTTACATTATTCTTCTGATGTTCTGCCTGGTGTTTCCCGATCACAACCGGTGTATATCTTGGGTAAATATAATATTTTATTTCCGGGTACCATTTTGAATATGTAGTTTCTGTGAAAATTCAGCCCATTAATTCCCTTCAGCGTTTCAAGAATTCTATCATGAAATGATGTCTTAATCGTGCTTATTTCTTAGTTAAATAGACCGCGGAATTATGTATGGCGTCATAAGTATGAAAAAATATATATTTTAATCGAATTGAACAGAGAATGTTTTAACAGTGAAACGTAATATGCAGTCTCAGTTGCGCTGTGGTTCGCACTGCTTCCTCACAGCGCGGAAGGTCCGTGTTCCATCCCGGCGCCGCGTCGATATCCGTTTTGAATTCCCACATTGTGTGTGTATGTCTCACTCCCACAACCAGAAGGTGTGCAGGACATGTGGATTGGCCAGAGTAAATTATCCTATAATTGGAAATAATATAAACCGTTGTATATGCAGCAGCTATTTTAATTCTGCTCACCGGCTTTCTGATAATCCAGTTCCTGTGGTTTATCTATTAATTACAGGATTCCACCTAAGTGAGAGAAGCAGCTGTCTCCACGGGGTTATATTGGATATAACATAAGTAGCTGGCCCAGACAACAAAAGTGATTATGTTTCACGCGAATCTCCTGCCATATGTTTTGCATATGCCCCACAGGAACAACCTTCATATGATCCGTAGGGCAAAAGGCGGCCATTCATCCCATCAGGTCTGCAACGGCTCTGGGAAACAACACCCTACCTTAAGCCAGACTTCCCACAAATCCCCGCACCCCAACAACCCAAACTCACCTTTTGTACACTAAGGGTCATTTGGCATGACTAATCCACCTAACCTGCACATTGTTTGGACTGTGGGAGGAAACCGGATCACCCGGAGGAAACCCACGAAGGCACGTGGAGAAACTGGAAACAACAAACAGGCATTCACCGGAGGCGGGATTTGAACCACGGTCTGTGGAGCTGTGAGGCAGTAATGTTATCCATCGTGCCAACGTTACGTTCTTCTATATCTATAGAGAAAGTTTATATCCAAACATTCCGGCAATTTTGTTCTCAGCAAAACTGAGGGACAGGAGAAATTACCCTGCACCTAGTTGTCTCTAACATGCAGACACTTTAGTCCTCCCACCCTTAAAAAAGAAGGAAAGTGGCAGTCGTCACTTTTTCGTATGAGGGCTTATTCGGAATTTCAAAACTTGGGTCTGTGATTGTGTAAAATCCAAAAGGAATCAACAACTTCTTGTCTTTATCATCAGCATTCTTCGTACGTTCTGATAACAGAACGGATCACATATGTAAACAGACTTAAGCTCTGGAAAAGGCAAAGAGCTGACGTTTCTAAATTACGTTCCTCATGGGGAAGAAATCGCTGCCATCATTCATGTAGATGCTCTCCCTGTGATGTGCAGTGAACTGCGTTGTTTGCATACAAATATTGACCAAGTTTGAAAATCATTCAACCTCATGGCACTCGAGTGGTCGTTAAGTTTAATTCTGTAACTTGTGTATTTTCTGTATTTGACTTCCAAAAATTGTTTTGTTGGCTCCAGTGGAATATATTCGGGGTTAAAATGATATCTGGAGCAAGTTTGAAAACATGGTGCGATTTATCTAAATCGCTGATTTGAAAAAAAAATGTCGGCTTAATTTCATCTGCTCCTCACCATCCCTCACGCTCGCTCTCTCACATAGTCACGTTTTCTATCTCTCTTTCTGAGCTCTCTCTCCATCTATTTTCCTCTCAATTTTTGTATGATGTAAAAACGAAATACTGCTTACTATGAAATCATTTTATTTCGGGGGAGCTTGCAGTGATTTAATTTTCCCTTGACATCTTGAACTATGCAACAATGGATGCCATTCTGAAAAAAGTAAATGTTTAACATAAAATTTTCTCGATATTAATATCAAATGATTCAGTGAGGACATGTGCACCAACATTTTATAATTTCTGATTATTGCTTGTGACATTTCGGGAGATGCGAAATTGTGACGTTAAATGAAATGTGTAGCGGCCATTTTAATTCAGTTCACGGCAGGTCTCATTCTGTTTATCTCAATGCCCTTTTTTCCCAGTACCAGATATATTTCTATGTGGCAAAGAGAAAAGAGAATAATACGGAATTGCATATGATATAAGACAGAGAAGTAGTACAACTTTCCCAAGTAGTTATTGCTTAGCTGAAACATAACTTGATATATTTTGCTCGTCACAAAATTCCACCAGAGACATCCGTCACCTTAAATCGATCATTCCGACATATCGTGGTCTTCAATTCGTACTTGAAAACGACTAATCCCGTCTGAAACCACTATGTCATCGGGGATGCTTTTGTTCAAATGCATCTTTGATTTCATGCTGAATAACTTACATCGATGTCGTCTAGTTATATAACTCACCGCAAGTGGACAGCACAGTAGCATTAGTAGCTTGCACTGTGGCGTCACAGTGCCAGGGTCCCAGCTTCGATTCCCCGCTGTGTCACTGTCTGTGCAGTGTCTTGCGTGGGTTTCCTCGGTGTGCTCCGGTTTCCTCCGTCAGTCCAAAGACGTGCAGGTTAAGTAGATTGGCCATGCTAAATTGCCATTAGTGTCCAAAAACGATTAGGAGGGGTTATTGGGTTATGGGGATAGGATGGAAATGGGGGCTTAATTGGGTCGGTGCAGACTCGATGGGGAAAGTGGCCTTCTTCTGCATTGTATGTTCTGTGTTCTACGTTCTAGGACGGATCATCCTCGCTGCACAGGCTCTGTCAAAAAAAAAATCAGATTTGAAAGTCATTCATTTGGCCACGTCTCGTCCTTGCTGCTTCAAAAGAGAAGAATGCCTTCTTGAAATATATGCACACGAATAAAGAGTGTAATGTACCTGTGAAAACAGCAAATTATAGCAAAACTGAGTTGTAGGTGAAATGTTTTCTTGAAGGGCTAAGATACGATCAAGCTCACCATCTCTGAAGAACAATAAAACCTGTTACATTCTTGGTGGAAGCCAGAAATTGAAAACAAAATCTGAAACTTAGATGTGTACAAGACCAAAACAAGCGGAGCAATACCCCTGTATTAAAAGCGATATGAGCGACGTATGCGAACCGAAGAGATACCTACAGTTTTGGAACAGGCATAAGGTTAGACGTGATGAAATAGGATTGAGTAGGAGGAACAACACTTCCAACTTTTCGTTGAATTTGCAACTTTCACATTCAAATTTTCTTACGATTTGTCTGTAGTCTCCTGCATTGATAGTGCAAACAGAGCTTTTCTTTGGATACATCGAGCAAGCAAGCGTAAGAATACAAAGTTGTTGGCTTTCTAAATTCTTAGTATTGCTCCTTTGAAATCTTAGCGGTTTGGGAAGTTTAACGGATTTCTGGGTTAAGTGACATGCATAGCACAAATGAGTTCAAATTTCAGAGTGTCTGAGGACAGTCCGTCATTTTCTGGGTAGATTTAAATCACATTTTCAATATCCCATTTCATGAACTCTCTCTCCCAACCTCTCACTGGGACTGCCTCTCCCAATTTAACAATGCAACCTTTTCAGTTTTTCTCCCGTTCAGCAGTTCCATGTCTCAGTTCCTGTCCGTATCACACACTCGTTCCTTTCCTCCACGTTTTCTCACATATTTCACATCCTCTACCCCTTAGCAATCAGCGTCACACCCCCTCTATGCTATTCTCTATCCAACATATTCCGTCTTTCTTGTTTGAAGTTTCCATGCAAATATATCGGCGAACAGGAATATGCATATTGGTGGATGCGGATGGATGAAGGAGTGCACCCAAGTTAGTACTTGCAATGATATTATCCTAATTCATCCCTAATTAACAGATATTATTATTATTTTTTTTATATATATTTAGATTCCCCAATTATTTTTTCCAATTAACGGGCAATTTAGCGTGGCCAATCCACCTACTCTGCACATTTTTGGGTTGTGGGTGCGAAACCCACGCAGACAATGTGCAAACTCCACACAGACAGTGACCCAGAGCCGGGATCGAACCTGGGAACTCAGCGCCGTGAGGCGGTTGTGCTAACCACTAGGCCACCGTGCTGCCCGTCCAGATATGATTTTGAGATTACCTGTGAGCTATGGCGACAGGTGATCCTATGGCTGAGGCCTGTTATTGACAGCTCGCGACTGTGCAGAGTCTTCGAGTGGGAGGTGGCTTTCAAAAATTTATACTAAAATAATGCCCTGATATTTTGAAAAATAACAGACATTTCACAAATAGATTTATCTAATTCCGATCGCATGGGTGCTTAGAGTGACAAAACTTGTACAATTTTTCTTCATCATCCCATTAATCTAAAATATGTGTAAAATGTGTGAGAAATGTCTTTTGGGAAGCAACGTTATCCGTGGTTGGATCAACACATGCAAACTCTTTGGTTCCAGTTAGGGAATCCCCTCATCATGCTTTCTCGAATGGTATCCGTTCTCTGTTCACAGTTGTTAACTGCAGTGATATTGTTTATTGTGGCATATTTGCATGCCCAAAGTTCATTTTCGCTTTTCAAGGATTACAGACGTGCTTTCAGCGTTTGCAAACCTCTGTTACACATTGTTATCCTCCTTGAATGCATTTGTAGAAAACGTTTCAATCACCAACTGTGCTTGCTCGTTCTCCATTTTTTTCACTGTTTTCGTTTGGTTGTTTTTATTTTAATTGTGAATTACCTACGGTCTATTTCATCCCTAATTTACATCAATGCGGTTTTCTTACGAACAAAGAACAAAGATACACGAACAAATACAGTACAGGAACAGGCTTCGGACATCCAAGCCTGCGCCGATCCAGATCCTATATCTACAATTGTCGCCTATTTTCTAATAATCTGTATCCCTCTGCTCCATGCCCATTCATGTATCCTTCTTGACACATTTTAAAGTACTGTGTCATGCCGCCTCTACCAACTCCACCGGCAATGCATTACAGGCACGCACCACCCTCTGCGTAAAGAATTTTCCATGCATATCTCCTTTATATTTCCCCTCTCACCTTGAACTCGTGACCCCCATTAATTGAGTCCACTACCCTGGGAAAAAAAGGTTCTTGCTATTGGCACAGCCAATACCTCTCATGATTTTGTAGACGTCAATGAGGCCCACCCTCAACCTCCGCCTTTCTAATGAAAGTAATCCTAATCTACTCAACCTCTCTTCATAGCTAGCATCCTCCATATCAAGCAACATCCTGGTAAGCCTCTTCTGCATATTCTCCAAAGCATCCACATCCTTTTGGTAATGTGGCGACCAGAACTATGCGCAGTATTCCAAATGCGACCGAACTAAAGTCTTAAATAACTGTAACATGACCTGACAACTCTTGTACTCAATACCCCGTCCGATGAAGGAAAGCATGCCGTAAGCCTTCTTGACCACTCTATCGACCTGCGCAGCCATCTTCCGTGTACAATGGACCAGAACACCCAGATTTCTATGGACATCAATGTTCCGCAGGGCTTTTTCATTTACCGTATAGTTCGCTCTTGAACTGAACCTTCCAAAATGCTTCACCTAGCATTTGCCCGGATTGAACTCAACCTGCCATTTCTCCGCCAAACTCTCCAATCCAACTATATCCTGTTGTATTCTCTGACAGTCCCCTTCACAATCTGCTACTCCACCAGTCTTAGTGTCACCTGATAGCTTGCTAATCAGACCACTTATACCTTCCTCCAGATCATTTATGTATATCACAAACAACAGTGGTCCCACTACGGATGCCTGTGGAACACCACTGGTCATAGTTCACCATTTTCAGAAACTCCCTTCCACTACTACTCTCTGTATTCTGTTGCCCAGCCAGTTCTTTACTCATCTAGATAGTACACACTGGACCCCATGAGACTTCACTTTCTCCATCAGCCTACTATGTGGAAGCTTATTAAATGCCTTACTGAAGTCCATGTATATAACATCTACAACACCTCCGTCATCTATCATCTTTGTCACTTCCTCAAAGAATTCGATTAATTTGGAAAGGCATGACCTTCCGTGGACAAAACCATGTTGCCTATCACTGCTAAGTCTATTTTCTTCCAAATGGAAATAGATCCTATTCCTCAATATTTTCACCAGCAGCTTTGCTACCACTTTGTCAGGCTCGCCGGTATATAATTATCTGAATTATCCCTGCTATCGTTCTTAAACAGGGGGACAACTTTAGCAATTCTCCAGTCCTCCGGTACCACACCCATGTTCTAGGATGCTGCAAATATATCTGTTGAGGCCGCAACTATTTCCTCTCTCAATTCCCTCAGGAACCTTGGATAGATCCCATTCGGACCTGGGGACTTGTCCACCTTAATGTCTTTTAAAATAACCATCACATCCTCCCTCCTTATGCCGACTTGACCTAGAATAACCAAACTTCTGCCCCTAACCTCAACCTCGGTCATGTCCCTCTCCTCGGTGAATACCGATGCAAAGTACTCATTAAGAATCACACCCATTTTCTCTGACTCTACGCATAACTTTCCTCCATTGTCGTTGAGTGGGCCTACGTTTTCTCTAGTTACCCTCTTTCTCCATTTATATGAATACAAGGATTTGAGATTTTCCTTAACACTATTTGCTAAAGATATGTCATCACCCATTTTAGCCCTCCTGATTCCTTGTTTCTGATTTGTCCCACATTCCCGATATTCTGTTAAAGCTTCGTCTGTCTTCCGCCGCCGAGACCTTTATGTATGCTTCCTTTCTTCTGTTAGATAGTCTCATAATTTAACCTGTCATCCATGGTTCCATAATCTTGCCATTTCTATTCCTCGTTTTCACAGGGACATGTCTGCCCTGTACTAGGATCAACATCTATTTGAAAGCCTCCCACATGTCAAATGTGGATTAACCTTCAAACAGCAGCTTCAAACCGCATTCCCAGCTCCTGCCGAATTTTTGGTGCAGTGGCCTTCCTCCAATTAGCACTCTTCCTTTTGGTCCACTCTCGTCTTTGTCTATGGGTATTCTAAATTGCGGAATTGTGATCGCTCTTCCCAATGTAAATACCGACTGAGCCGTCATGCGGTCTGACAAGTGCTGCAGCTGGGACACATTTCCCACACGTGAAGGAGCCAGTAACATCAGCCACGTCAATGACCGACACCATTGAGCAAGATGAGCATAATAAGGGTCTGAGATCGCCTGCCATTTGTAACGTTAAGCATAACTTAGTCCAGCTATAATATTAAAGAAAAGATAAATGAAAAAAAGGAAAAAACATAACCAATCACACGATAAATTGAACGTATCATATAACGGTATCATTAACGGTACTGCTGAAAATTTCAAGAGGATTTGGGGGAAATTCTGGTCTTGCAGGCAGTGGTAAGGGTACGTTGGGGCTCACACAGAATATTCATAATTTGGGACAACTATAATATCAAAGAACAGATAAATGAAAAAAGGAAAAAAACATAACCAATCACACGTCAACACTCATCAGGGAAAAGAAAAACTACTTACTAGTCACCAGCCAATAACATAACTGCTAGCCCGAACGTCACGGTTCAACTTATTTCACTTCCACCTGCCCTCGAGTCCCCCTCTTGATCTTTACTGGGCTGGGATACTTACAGTGACTGTTTTGTTTGGATATGGGAGGAGCTAGGAAGGGAAATGCTGCTTTACAAGAAAAAAATTAAAAAACAATATGTGTCTGCCCTGGCAGCAAGTAATTACTTAATCATTTTAATAATCTCTATTTCGCACCAGGCCACTTCTTGCTTGAACAGAGAAGCGAGGTAACCGAATAATCCGATCCGGACGTGTCCTTGCAGGTGCTACAGAAAGTAGAGCATGTGGAAAGAAAGTTAAAATAAAATTAGGGACATTACAAATAGATATGCAATGTGGAGGTTATTTGACGGTAGTTACAGCACAGCGTCTGAAGGAACAAAAAACTTCCTTGCCGGACTGCTGGTTTGCAAACAAAAACATGCTGCAGCTGCGTAAAAAGAACTATCAAATGAATTAATGATTTGCTTTCGCATTCAAGAAAAGAAATTAGCGGTTTCTAGGGAGGTATTGGGTACAGCCAACCACGGAATATTTTCTTCCTGCGAAAATACAGCTTATTTTATGTGATGGAGAATGGCAGAAACATTCGGCCACGTTTCCCTCTCCCTTCTTACAGACGTGGAGATGCCGGCGTTGGACTGAAGTGAGCGCAGTCAGACGTCTTAGAACACCAGGTTAATGTCCAACAGGTTTGTTTCAATCACTAGCTTTCGGAGCACTGCTACTTCCTCAGGTGAATGAAGAGGTAGTTTCCAGAAACATATATACAGACAAAGTCAAATGTGCAAGACGATGCTTTGAATGCGAGCATTTGCAGGTAAGTAAGTCTTCACAGATCCAGTGAGAGGGGTAATCCCACCATTACACATGAGTACACTACCCACCAGGTACTTGGTACATACTCGTGCGACTCGGCCAACATTGCCTATCTCATACACTTTGGAAAGTATGTCCCGAAGCGTGGTGTATTGGCGAGACTATGCAGACGCTGTGACAACGGCTGAACGGACATCTCGCGATGACCAGGCAGGACGGTTTCCTTCCAGTTGGGGAACACTTCAGCTGTCGAGGGCATTCAGCCTCTCATCTCAGTGTAAGCCTTCAAGGCGGCCATCAGAAAGCGCAACAATGCAGAATAGCCGTACAGAAAATGATATCAACGTTCCGCACACATGAGTATGGCCTCAACCGGGACTTTGGATTCATGTCACATTACATTCGCCTCCCCCTACCCCAACCCCCGCACCATCTGGCCTGAGCTTGCGAAATCCTAACGACTGCCCTGGCTTGAGACAATTCACACCTCTTTACCCTGGAGTTACCCCTCTCTCTGCATCTGTAAAGACTTAATAAACTGGACATGCTCGCATTCAAATCATCGTCTTGCATCTTTGACTTTGCCCATATATGTCTATCTGGAACCTCCTTCTTCAGTCAGCTGAGGAAGGAGCAGTGATTAGAAAGGTGGTGATTTCAAACAAACTTGCGGGACTATAACCCGGTGTTGTAAGGATTCTTACTGGTCTTCCAGATGGGTGTATCTATTTGTGAATCATAATTTTGGAGGGAATCAGCCGGTTGACTGGAGCCTGCTCTCGTCGGCGATTGCATATGTACAGCCCGTGAGCTTCGTCAGAATTCAATGGAGAAACTGAACTGGAGTAGCCATGTGGCATGGTTGTACAGTAGGTAGCAGTGTTGCTTCCTAGCTCCAAGTTCTATTTACAGATTGGATCGTGTCTGTGCGGAGTCTGCACGTTCTCCCCGTGGTTGCGTGGGCTTCCTCACGTTGATCCTGTTTCCTCCTATTAGTCCAGAAAGAACTGCTGTTTTAGTGAATTGGATATTCTAAAATCTTCTTCAATGTCCGTGAACAGGCACTAGAATGTGACGACGAGGGGAAGTTCATATAAATGTCATTTCAGTTTTATTGTAAGCCCATTTGTGATAATAACGTTTTGTTATTGTTATGCTAATACTGTGGCTATTAGGGCTGGTCAAAGGCACGGAATTCTACGGAGAGGAACCCACTCCCAAACCATGTCCACCATCCGCAAGGCACACGTCAGGAGCGTAATGTTCAATTTCTGAGATGTGTGCAGCTTCAAAAATACGCAAGGAGCGTGACATTACCATAGACAAACAGCACGATTTGTTTTACAAATACCGGGCAATTTAGCATGGCCAATCCACCTATCATGCACATTTTTGGTCTGTGGGTTGACACACACGTAAACACGGGAAGAAGGTGCAAACTCCACACGCACAAGAACCAAGGACCAGGATTCGAACATGGGTTCTCAGCGGCGTAGTCCCAGTCCTAACCACTGCGCTACCGACTCAGCGCGATTTATTGCTGACACATCTTCAAGCATTCAGATTTTGCAGCGCTGACGAAGGTGTCAGCTGCGTGTACAATCCACAAGAAGCATGCAGTAACTTACCAAGGTTCCTGAGACAGTAGTTCCCAAACCCAGAAAAACTGCAACGTATAAGGACAATAGCAGAAGACGCCTGGGATCCCCGTCACCTGTAGTTTCACCTCCATGTTACTCGTCACACTGACTTGGAAATATATTGCCGTGCCTTCACTGCCGTTGGGAAAACGACCGGAACCCCAAACAAAACAGCACCGTGGATGTAACTGCACCTTAGTGACTGCGACGCTCAATAAGGCCACTGACCAGCTGTTGCTGAGGGGAACGAAGGGATGGAAAATTCATTATATCCTTACCATGGATGCCCACATTCCGTGAATGTTTCTTTTAATAAAGACTGACATGCCAATACTGCAATTAAAGCCGGCTATCTGCCATTATGGTCCATAATTACCCCTCAGTTAATATTTCAGGATCAAAAACATAATTGAAAGTCTTCCAGAGCCTGTTTTAGATCAGCTATATTCTGAATTTTGTTTGCAGCTTTTCCGTCTTAATAACAGAGGAAGCGTTGAGCGACAATTCAGCAGCACCCTCAATTTGCATGTGAATTGAAACATGCCAGATTAATTTCGCATTCTGTGTTTCGAACGAAAAGGCTGAAGCGATATTTTTTAGGCTGAGTTCTGTAGTAAACTGAGGTTAAATCCATACCCTGCAACCGCCCCCCCCCCTCATATACATCGGTTGTTATATTTCTTTCAAATGAAAGTTGAGTTGTGTAAATCATAAACTTGAATGATATTTTGTCATTGAAAATGGTAGGTGATGTGAGGAGTAAATCTCATTTGTAGCTTATAGAGATGTATACAAAAATACGAGACATAGAACAGGTAGTAGTCAATGTCTTTGCCCAAAGGACAGCACGGTGGCGCAGTGGACAGCACTGAAACCTCACGGCAACTAAGTCCCAATTTTCATCTTGGCTCTGGGTCTTGGTCCGTTTTGTGTTTGCCCATTCACCTCATGTTTGCGTTGGTTTCTCTCCAACAACCCAAAGTGTAAAGCATCGGTTGATTGGCTACGCTAAATTTGCCCTGAATTGGAAATAATAAGTGGGTACACTGGATTAAAAAAAAACATATTTTCCCCAAAGACAGAGGAGCTAGAAATGGAGGGCATGTGTTTGAAGTTAGAGGAGAGAGATAAAAAGAGACCAGAGGGGCAATTTCCTCGCACAGAGGGTAGTGATCATCTGGAATGAGCTGCCAGAGGCTGTGGGAGAGGCGGAAACAATGTTCCCTTGAAAAAAACTGTTGGGCAGTTACATGGGCAGGGTGGGTATAGAGAGATCTGGGCCAAATTCGGCAAGTGGGACTAAATTACTGACAGAAACCAGACGGCATGAACAAGCTGGGCCAAAGAGTCTGTTCCATGCTGTAAACATCTATAAATCTATGACTCTATTCTCAGTGGAAGACGACGGACGGAATATTCGGACTCCACTTTCATCTGGCTGCCATCTTCCAAATGTGTTTTAGAGGGACCTGGTATTTCACTGTTCTGGGTCAGTGTCAGCGGGTGGTTGCGTATCCTCACTAATTGTTATTAGGAGTTACACGTTAATGCTGCAGGAATATGCTTCTCTCTAATGCAGTTACGCGTTTATGGCAAAAGATAATGATTATAAAAGTGGAGAATTATTTTGCAAGTGTATAAGGTGTTCGTGAGATAACATCTGGCGTATTGTGTCCAGTTTTCGTCTTCTTATTTGAGGAATATTATGGTGGCATTGAATGCAGTTCATAAAACTTTTATGAGAATGATTGACGGGAGTGAAAGTGTTATATATGAAGAGATTAAACTATTGGGCAT
Source organism: Scyliorhinus canicula (assembly GCF_902713615.1). NCBI lineage: Eukaryota > Metazoa > Chordata > Chondrichthyes > Carcharhiniformes > Scyliorhinidae > Scyliorhinus > Scyliorhinus canicula. The sequence goes on along the minus strand of NC_052157.1, from coordinate 86,882,904 downwards.
ATGCTCGCTGGAGTTCAGAAGGCTGTGTGTGGTCAGCACGGTAGCACAGTGATTAGCTTCACAGCTCCAGGATCACAGGTTTGTTTCGCGGAAATGGTCACTGTCTGTGCGGAGTCTGCACGTTCTCCCCGTGTCTCAGTGGGATTCCTCCGGGTGCTCCGGGTTCCTCCAACAGTCCAAAATTCTGCAGGTCATGTGCATTGGCCATGTTAACTTGTCCTTCGTGTCAAAAAGGGTTTGCTGGGGTTACTGGGTAACGGGGATTGGGTGGGCGTGTGGTCTTAAGTGGGGTGTTCTTTCCGGGAGCCGGAGCAGACATGATGGGCTGAATGGCCAACCTTCCGGGCTGTAATTTCTATGACCGTATAATCTGATCGAGGTATGAAATATATACTAAATTATCCACCTGGGCAATGTCAGTTACGATGGTTACAGATTTTGAGGAGAGGCGTTGGCTGAAAACGAGTTGTGCATCGAAATGAGATGTACCGCTGTAAGAAATTTGCAATTTATAGTAATTCAGTGTTCTCAGCCAAATACATCACTTGTAGAAGTGTTCATAAAATTGAATAAGAAAGGAAAGTGAAATATTGAGAACTGACTGGCGGCTGACAGAAGAAGACAGTTACAAACGGTTGCTAAAATTCTCATTTTTGAAAGCGTGTTCAATGGACTATTGAGGCATCAATCAATTTTAATGGAGCATGATAAACGTACTAAATTAATAATTTGCAGCTGTGCTCCCTTGCAAAATGTACTCAAAGTAGCACTAGAACAAATTGGAGTCCCAATACTTCTGCAAGTTTGATTCACTCCATGCAAAGTCCAAAAAAAGCTGAAATATTGTATGCTACAAGGTCTATTGGTCAGAGTCAAATTTCCGTAACACATCGTGTGCATAACAATTATGCTTGTCCATTAGCTAGTAGTTGCAGTACATCCACAGCACTGGCATTTACAGAGGAATATAGAAGATGTCCAACTGTGCTCAGAACAAACTGGTTAGCATTGCTGCATACAGCGCTGAGGAAACGGGATCAATCCCAGCACAAACATAAGACGTCCAATAAAGTTAATTACTGTACCGAGAGTCCACTCACATTCATCAGAAAACTCGTGGAAGGATTCGGGGGCAGTGTCTAATCACAATTTAGACAAATAGGACAATTACATAACAACGCGTCTATTTGGGACATCTGGGAGGAAACCAGAGCATCCACAGGAAACCGACGCAGATGCGGGCAGAATCTGCAAACTCTGCGCAGACTGTGACCCAAACCGGAAATGGATACTTGGAGCCGGCTTTAGAACATAGAACATAGAACAGTACAGCACAGAACAGGCCCTTCGGCCCTCAATGTTGTGCCGAGCCATGATCACCCTACTCAAACCCACATATCCACCCTATACCCGTAACCCAACAACCCCCCCCCCCTTAACCTTATATTTATTAGGACACTACGGGAAATTTAGCATGGCCAATCCACCTAACCCGCACATCTTTGGACTGTGGGAGGAAACCGGAGCACCCGGAGGAAACCCACGCACACAGGGGGAGGACGTGCAGACTCCACACAGACAGTGACCCAGCCGGGAATCGAACCTGGGACCCTGGAGCTGTGAAGCATTTATGCTAACCACCATGCTACCCTGCTGCCCCATGCTACCCTGCTGCCCCTGCTTTGTGAAGTAACAGTGCTAAACATTGTGTTGCAGTGGGTTTCCTCCGAGTGCTCCAGTTTCCTCCCACAAGTCCTTCAAAGCAAGGAGACATGCATGCGAATTTTGATCAGGCAAGGAAAAGCCGAATCACCCGGATTGCAATAAGGCATGCAGCACATAATTAGAATAAATGAAGGAAAATATAAACCTTGAATATATCAAAGTAGAAAATAAACCTTGGTCAGAATTGGTATATCCTGCTGGAATCTGGTGGTGAGAAAGGAATTTCAAATTATTAATCGTCCACCGGTATTTATGAAATGATAAATTATGAAACATTTCGACCACATGTCCGTCAGATTAATTTCAATACTGAGAATTTTGTCGGGACATTAAACCGAAGGAACGTCTATCGTGATTTGGGGCAGAGTTTTTAAATTAAATTTAGAGTGCCCAATTCTTTATTTTCCAATTAAGCAGAATTTTTAGCATGGCCAATCTACCTACTCTGCACATTTTTGGGTTGTGGGATGAAACCCACGCAGACACGGGGAGAAAGTGCAAGCTCCACACAGACAGTGACCTGGTGCTGGGATTGATCCCGTTTCCTCAGCGCTGTATGCAGCAATGCTAACCAGTTGGCCACCACGCTGCCGTATTTTGGGCATATTTGATAATAATTAAAGCTCGTATGCATTTCCAGAAGATTAATATTTTTTACTAACTTGATTGATTCCCTTGGTTTAACAAATTGGAAGATTGCTAAAATTTTTCGAAGAAAAAACTGCCTGGTTGGTTGGACAGAGTTCCCACACATCTACTCAGCAACTGTAATTAAATTGTTATGGTGTTTTTCCTGAAAATTTCCAAATTTAATTACCATATATGTAGGTAAAGCTGTTGATGAAAATGGCAAGAGCCCGTTACTGTATCAGCAATCAAACTAAGAAAAAAACATACGATGCAAAAATGCACTGGATTGGAAAGTAAGGCAAGACAGACATGGCGTGAACTTGGTAACCGCAGACTATAGCATTACATCTTTAAAGAACATGCGTCCTGTCTTCCATTGTGTTAGTGATTGAAATATGAAGTTCCATCCCTGAAATTAATGAAATGACTTGGTTTCGGGTCCCTGTGCATTTGCTGTGCCTTCCAGTACACATCAGGGCGGACGAATGAAGACGTCCTATTGATGCAGGAATCAATTGCACTGGTCAATGTGTTTTCATTTGTTCTTGTCCTGCACCTAATTCTCCCCCGTTCTATATGGTATATCAAGAAGAGGACAAACATATACTTATAAAGTTAATTTCACGATAAATGTTCGATCGGATGCACTTGCACAGCCACAGAAGCAACCACAATACATGCCCCATCATATCAGAAGAGTCCATGTGGCCTCTATTGGGGAAAGGGGAAGCAAAGTAAAGTTATGGAAAGGGGGGGGGGGGGAAGATAATTGGGAAATATATATGAAGAACGACAGGAAAGAAATAAATGGTAAAAGGCAGTTGAACTGAAATGGGATGAAAACAAATGGGTTGAGGAAGGTTGAGGTAGTCATCTAAAGTTGTTCAATTTGATGTTAAAACGGATTGCCCGTGAGTGACTAACAGGAAGGTGAGATGTTGTTCCTCCACTTTGTGTTGAGGTTCACTAGCACTTTGCAGCTGGCCAAAAATACCCATGTCGGCATGGGGGGGGGGGGGGGGGCAGACACTTTAGTTGAAATGGAAAACAACTGGAAGGTCAGTGTCATGAATGTGCACAGACAAAAAGTGCTCAGCAAAGAGGTTACCAGTATGCGTTTAATCGCTCCCACGTGGAGGAGTCCGTATTGGGAGCAGCGAATGCAATATAACAAATTCAGAGTAGTGTGAGTAATACGCTGCTTAACCTGGAATGAGTGTCTTGCGCCTGGGAACATGCGCATGAAGGAGATAAATAGTCTTGTGTTACACCTTCAGAGAATGCATGGAAAGGTGCCATGAGTGAGGGAGAGGTGTTCCTTATGATGTAGGAATAGATTAGATTATCTCGAAGGCAACACTCTCTGCTGAATTCTGACAGAGGGAGTGAAGGGCAGATGTGTCTCGTGGTGGCATCATGCTGGAGTTTGGGAAATGGCGGAGTTTACGCTTTGAACAAGGAGGCTGGTGGGTAAAATGTGAGAACGAAGGGGACTATCCTTATTCTGCGAGGGAGAAGAGAGGGCGAGGGTAGTTGCACGCGAGATGGACTGCACGCTGTTGAGTGACATTTCAACAACTGTAGGTTGAAAATCACGATTGAGGAAGATGGGACAGATACTTGAAGCACCGTTTTGGAAAGTGGCATCATCAGAACAAATGCGACAGAGGCGAAGGAGCTGAGAAAAAGGGATGGAGTCCTTCCGGTGTGTAGTGTGCGAAGAGCTGTAGTCCACATATATGTGGGAGTCATCGGGCTTGCAATGGATATCAGTAGTAGTCTATTGTCGAAAATGGAGACAGGGAGATCAAGGAAGGTAAGGGAATTGTCCGTGATATACCAGGTGCACGTGGTGATTTGTGGAGCCTGGAAGCGAGACTGATGCATTTTTCGAGGTCGGGCGAGGGCATGAAGCGGCACCAAACTATTTATCAGTTTACTGGCTAAGGAGTTGTAAGAGAGGCGCGCGGAAGACTGGAACAAGGAATGCTGTACATAGCCCATAAAAGGCATGCATAGATGGGACGCATGCAGCTACACATTGCTTTGCTTTGAAGGAAATGGGATGAAATAAAGGAGAGATTTCTGAGAGGAAAAGCGTTCATCCAGGTGAAGGAGAGTGGTTGTGGGACGGGGGGGGGGGGGGGGGGGGCAGTACGCTGACTTGTGCAGCCCAGGTTTGGTCGACTGTTGCGGCTGAGGCGCTGCTGTTTTATTCTTTCTGATTGTCACCCGTGGGTCAAAAAGTCGAGGATCTAGTTGCGGAATGAGGAGCCAAGTCCTGGCGGAGCTGCAGTCAATAAATATGAGCCTGATGTAGGAATCCTTGTTGTAGATATTCCCTAGGCATGAGTGTGGAGCCAGGGAGATGGTACCTGCTCTGGAACAATTGCGCCAGTTTGTAAATTGCAGTGGATCTTGGCATTCGGGGAGTATGGCGTTGATGCGCTTCATCACAAACCATTGGATGGAATTAATTACGATTGATGTCAGGGCCACTTGATGGTAATCATTGAGGCTCGTCCCTGATTCTTGCTTCACACAGGTATGATGGTGGTCTTCTTGAAGCAGGTGGAGACGAGAAGTAGAGTTGGGAGAGGTTAAATATGTCTGCGAATACATCTGCCAGCTGCTCTACGCATACACTGAGTTCACTACCAGAAATTATGTCTCAATCTGTCGCCTTTCGGGAGTTCAGTTTCAGGAAAGCCAATCTGACTTTAGAAACTGGGACGGTGGGTATGTTGCGGCTGGGTTGCTGGGGGACTCGACCTCGCATCGATGGTTTCGTGCTCGAACCGAGCATCAAATGCATTGAGTTCATCGTGGAGTGGTGCGCGGCTCCTGGAGATATAGCTCGGCTTTTAGTCCATTGTGTTGTTGTTTAGGCCTTGCCAGAAACGGCGAGAGTCTGCAACAGTCGTTTGTGTCTCCAGCTTGGTCTGATATTCTCTCTTGACAACTGGGAAGGCTTTCGGATCTCTTACCTGGATTTCTAGTATAGCTCAGGGTCGCCTGACTTGAACGCTTCAGACCTGTCCTTCAATATCTAGTCAATCTGCGGATTAAGCCATGGTTTCCTGTTTGGGAACTTATACACTGCTTTCTTTGACACACAGTCGTCCACATATTTGCTGCTGTAGTTTCAGACGGTGGTGGGATACATTTTAGGTTGTTCGTTGAATTCTTAAATATGGACACGACCTCTGTCTCCAAGCAGTCACGTCGGAGCACTTCTGTTTTTTCGGACCAGCACTGCACGTTCTTCTTAACCGGATTCGCCCTCTTAAATTTCTGCTAGTATGACGGGAGAAGAAGCACCGTGTTCTGGTCGGATTTCCCAAAATACAGTGGGGGATGGGATCGGAAGTGCTCTTGTTTTTTGAGTAGAATTGGTCAAGAGTTTTGTCGCCCCATTTGGGCAGGAGATTTTCTGTTGGAATACTGGCAGTATACTCTTGAAATAGCCCTTGCTGAAGTCCCCGGCCATGATGAACAAGACCGCCGTGTATTCTGTTTAGTTGTTATTGATCCCTGTGTACAGTTCGTCCAGCTCCTTTTTTACTTCTGCATGAGGTGCGATGTACAACACTGTGATAAACGTGGAAGCAGTAGGTTGACCTTGTCGTCAGATCAGAGCAGCAGGGGGAGCTGAAGAGGAGACAGACCCGTCCACTATTCGCTTTGCCTGATGATACGGTGCGGTCCGCCCGATGAATTGAGGAGCCGGCGGTTCTATTGCACAGTCCCGTGAGGCAGGGGTGAGCCAGGTCTCTGTGAAACGAGGCACACATTCGTTTTCTTCCGTCAGAGAGGTAAATCTGACGTTAAGCTTATCCAACTTGTTTTCGATATATTGGATGATTGTAAGGTGAATTTTCGGGAGTGACCTCTTCAAACCACATTGCGTCAGTGTGGCATGCAAACCGCCGTGCCCCCTCGCTTTCTCGGTCCCCAGCTGCGGCTGGACGGTGTCGAGATCGGATGTGAGAAGTCTGGACTGATGAATGGTAGGTGGTTGCGACTGGAGGGGACCGGGATATGGCATGGGTGAGGGGACTGGTATCGGTTCGGGGTCGCTTCTCGCAGCATCAAGGGCGCTGGTTGCGCTACTGTGGATACCGGTGTTCATGTTTGCCATCCGGCAGAATTCCTGCTTTCTGCGAGTATGCAAATACTTTGCGACGTGTTCCTGTCCTCTCGCGTGTTATCCGCCGATTCGGAGGTCTTTGGTCGAAGGCAGAGGCTTCCTGAGGCAGGTTGGACTAGATCCCAAGTTTTGCTCCTTGTTTGACGCTCTTGGTTTCGGACCTTGTGGCAGGTCCGGTCGGGCCTACATGTGCATTCTACCTTCCTCCATCCTCAGATCAGTAGGGTTGCTGGACATCACGTCAGGCCGGGCGGGTGTCGTGGTCGGGGGCCGGGTCGTGTACTGTGGCCAGTGGGTCGAGCGGTCTGGGGGTTGGAATCGGTACCTCGACCTGGTCGGGTGCACCGAGGTCTTGTTTGTCTCCAAATGGATTTCGGGGACCCATTTCCAATTTTGGCCTCAGCGGCGTCCAGGTCGCATCGAGTCGCCAAGGGTGCAGACAGGTCTGGACGAGTCGGGTCAAAAGGTTTAACTCATGGGTCACGGACAATCTTCAAACCTGCAAGCGAAGACACAAGATAAAGATTAGTGACAATGTAAGTGTTAAAATTAAATTTTCAAAGATTTGTACGATTAAATGTGATGTATCTACAGGATCTGCATGTGAGCACTTGCAGAGTTGCTGCACTCTGGCGCCTTCTTGCTGCAGACTTTCAGTTCCACGTCACTGAATCTGAATTCAATTCATTTCAGTGCAATTGTGGGTCTTGATTCTATCACCACGCAGATTTATCCTTGGTCTCTCCATTCATGATCTATTGATATAATGATAGGAACATCACCATCTTTTCTACGTTCCTACGGCCCCTTGTCCACTCCCTGGGAAAGACCTCAAACAACCCAACATCAATAATTATTCGATTGTGAACCAGATAATCATGCAATCACATGTGCGGAGTTCGCACGTTCCCCCAGTGTGTGTGGGTGTCCTCCGGGTGCTCCTGTTTCCTTCCAAAAGTCCCGGAAAACATGCTTGTTCGGTGAATTGGGAAACTTGATTTATCCCTCTGTGAACTCGAACAGGCGGCTTAATCTAGCGACAGGAGATTTCCAAAGTAATTCCATTGCAATGTTAATGCAAGCCTGCTTGTGACAATAATAAAGGTTATTATTATCTGATTATTGTTAACATTTCAAACACTTTACCGAAATTTAACTCAACCCATCCATTTGTCATTCACCAGCACGTTTGTGTTTCTGGCACATAGGAACTCAAACCAGATTTCAATAATTTTGGATGAAAGATCGTTATCAGAAAGGAAGGTGCCTGCTCTTGGTCACTGTCAGTGTCGAGTTTGCACATTCACCCCGTGCTTGTGTGAGTTTCGCCCCCACAACCCAAAAGGTGTGCAGGGTCGATGGATTAGCCACGCTAAATTGCCACTTAACTGGAAAAATAAATTTATTTATTTATTTAAATAAAATTTGAACCTGGAGGAACATAACTTTCATAAATTTAAACTGGTTTCCACATGTACATTTTATTGGATAAATGCCCGTAGCCATAGCTCCACATAACCAACTTAGAAAAAACGTGTTGCACTATTATACATTTGTGAAGAAATCGAATCATTGCAGATATGAATGTACTTGCACATACTGTAGCGTACAAAATGCAAAGTTTCGGATATCCTTTTATCACTAATGTCCTTCAGCGAAGGAAATCTGTCATTCTTACCTGGTCTGGCCTGAATTTAAGTTCAGATCAATAGCAATGGGATTGACAGTTATCTGCCTATGAAGGGCAAGTAGATATGGACAATATATTCTGGTAGGGCCTGTGACAGTGACGTCCCATGAACGAATGTTTTTTTGAAAATATCAGCAGGAGGCCTGTAACCCTGGAGGAGTTAATCGCGTTTTTCTGGGCAGCATGCCTTCGCCGCCAACAAGATGAATCATCCAGCCACCTATCAATAAAATCTCCAATTGTGGCCAGGTCAAGCCGCCCGGAAACTCGCGAACGTGATTATGGTGTCGACGCCACTGAGAATGCCGCCAGCGGAGATCTTAGCCCCGGGTTTTAGCTAATTCAAACCGACATATATGGAGATAAATCGAGTCAAAATGTCAGGTCAATGATTTGCTTTGCTGCATTTCATGCTTGTTCTGCTGTGATTTCAGATTTCCACAGCTGCAGTGCGTTTGCTTTGTTTGGAAATGGAGTGTTAAATTGGGAGGCCAAACATTTTACTCAAAATAACAGTACGTTTCCGTTGTTGCACGCGTTGCTTGTTACAGGAAAAGAGGGAAAAACGAAAAAGAGAATAAATTCCAACATTGTGTGTGCATAAACAGGAAACGGGAGAATGTGTGTATGCGCATGTTTGTGTGTCTGCTTGTATGTCACGGAGAGTCTGGCAGAGAGAAAGAGTTGTTTAAATTCATTATGCTTAAAGAAAACTAATATGTGCCTATTTTGATATGTAATGCATTGTCTAGACAAATCAGCGACATCGCGCAGTGACCGAGCAGAAATGTGATCATATGAAAAAAATACATCCATTGAGATGAATATCACCTCTCTCCAGTAGATTAATGTAAATTGCCAATCAATTAACGATGTGTAAAGTTAACATAATTCATAAAGATGTCCAATTTTTAATGTGATATGCATGATTTTTAACATTTGATCATGATACCCTCTTATGAGTCTTATGTCTTATGAGCCTGAGTGCATATTATCCAAAGGCTGTAACAAATTGCAAATTGACATTTCATATTTAAATATACTTGTGAAAGCCGAATTGTATTTTGGTGGAAAATCAGTATTATCCTTAAAAATGATAATCCTTAAAAATGATAAGCGGTGGAAGATTTCAATGCTAATCAAATAAAAATATTTTGATTGTCCGCATTTCTGTTATCTGTTTTCTTTTTGGGGGGAAATGACATTGTCGCTACTGTAAACAAGTAATGTGTGTTTCCTTTCACAAACATGAAAGACATCGTCCGATTCAATTAATTGTAAACAGTTCTGTTGTATATCAATTACATTTGAATACATATTTAAATTCATTCTACTGACCATGCACTTAATTGCGCCATTACATTTAGATACTGAGGTATTTTATAGACAAAGTGACGTACTGTGATTCCGCGAAAATAAATGTGCTCCATAGCATTTCCAGGAAAGAGATTACAATGTTTTGTTAGTTTGGATCGACTGTATAACAAAATGTGTTGTTGCACCGTCTGTCTATAGTCAATCACGTAGCATGCTCAGCACTGCACACATGCGTATCCCGACGTTGGCCTCAGGTCACCATCGTTCGGCCTAATTTTTGTGTAATGAAATGATTAAGAACAATCGTCGAAATTTTACCTTACTTGAAAAGCAGAAATATTTCAGGCGCCGTTCTTCTCATTTGCGTCGATATTTTGATCGGTGTGAGTGGAAAGCCAGGCCAACCAAAACAAAATAAAGATGGACGAATATGATGGGAAGAAAGAACAGGTCAAAGTGTGAGACAGGGTGTAGCTGGTAGTTGTGTTTGCAGACATCTTTAACCTGTCCCTATTCCACTCTGATGTCCCCACCTCCTTCATTAATACCACCATCATACCGGTGGCAAAGAAGAACCAGGCAACGTGCCTCAATGATTAGCGTCCCGTGGCCCTGACTTCAGGCATAATGAAGAGCATCGAGAGTTTGGTCATTAAGCGCATTACTTCCATTCTCCCAAAAAGCCTTGAACCAGTGCAATTCGCAAACCCCCACAAAAGCAAACACCATCTATCTGGCCCTACGCTCATATCTACAACATCTCGACAAGGACCCTGGCATCAGTCTCCTTTTTATTGACCACGCTCCGCCACACAATAATCAACAGAATAACCAGAGCCAAGATCATATCAACGCTCGGACGTGGCTCATCACTATGCTACTGTATTCTCGACATTCCAATCCACAGGCCACAATGAGTAAGAATAAAACAACAACACCTCCTCCAAGCTAGTCCTCAATACCGGGTCCCTAGAAGGCTGCGTGCTTTGCCCCCTACTGTACGCACCGTACACAAAGGACTGCATGGCAAAATGTTGTTCCAACTCCATCTACATGGTTTACTGACAGATAGTAGACAGGATCTCGAAGAACGGCGAGTCAGAATACTGGAGCGAGATGGAGAATCAAATTGCGGCATTGCAGTGACAACGATATACCACTCAATGCCAACCAAACGTAAAGAGGTTGTCGTTTGAAAATTCACGTATCTGAGGAAGCTGGGACAGATACTCGAAGCACCGTTTTGGAAAGTGGGCGTCATCAGAACAAATGCGACAGAGGCGAAGGAGCTGAGAAAAAGGGATGGAGTCCTTACAGGTCGAGTCGGGTCAAAAGGTTTAACTCATGGGTCACGGGGAATCCATCAAAACCAGCAAGCGAAGACACAAGATAAAGATTAGTGACAATGTACGTGTTAAAATTATATTTTCAAAGATTAGTACGATTAAATGTGATGTATCCAGAGTATTCTGCGTGTGAGCACTTAAGAGTTGTCGCGCTCTGGTGCCTTCTTGCTGCAGACTTTCAGTTCCACGTCACTGAATCTGAATTCAATGCAATTCAGTGCAATGTGGGTCTTGATTCTATCACCACGCAGATTTATCCTTGGTCTCTCCATTCATGTTCTATTGACATTATGATAGGAACATTATCATCTTTTCTCCGTACCTACGGCCCCTTGTCCACTCCCTGAGAAAGACTTCAAACAACCCAACATCAATAATTATTCGATTGTGAACCAGATGATCATGCAATCACCTGTGCGGAGTCTGCACGTTCTCCCAGTGTGTGTGAGTGTCCTACGGGTGCTCCTGTAATCCTTTCCAAAGTCCCAGAAAACGTGCTTGTTCGCTGAATATGACACCTGAATTCTCCCTCTGTGTACTCGAACAGGCGGCCTGAATCTAGCGACAGGAGATTCCCAAATTAATCACATTGCAATGTTAATGCAAGCCTTGCTTGTGACAATAATAAAGGTTATTATTATCTGATTATTGTTAACATTTCAAACACTTTACCGAAATTTAACTCAACCCATCCATTTGTCATTCACCAGCACGTTTGTGTTTCTGGCACGCAGGAACCCAAACCAGATTTCAATAATGTTGGTTGAAAGATCGTTATCAGAAAGGATGGTGCCTGCTCTGGGTCACTGTCCGTGTCGAGTTTGCATATTCACCCCGTGTTTGTGTGAGTTTAGCCCCCACAACCCAAAAGGTGTGCAGGGTAGATGGATTGGCCACGCTAAATTGGCACTTAACTGAAAACATATATTTATTCATTTATTTAAAGAAAATTGGAACCTGGAGGAACATAACGTCCATAAATTTAAACTGGTGATACATGTTTCCACCTGTACATTTTTTTGGATAAATGCCCGTACCCATAGCTCCACATAACCAACTTAGAAAAAAACGTGTTGCACTATTATACATTTGTGAAACAATCGAACTATTGCAGATATGAATGTAGTTGCACATATTGTAGCGTACAAATTGCAAAGTTTCGGATATCCAATTATCACTAATGTCCTTCAGCGAAGGAAATCTGTCATTCTTACCTGTCTGGCCTAAATTTAAGTTCAGACCAATAGCAATGGGATTGCCAGTTAGCTGCCAATAAAGGGCAAGTAGATATGGACAATATATTCTGGTAGGGCCTGTGACAGCGACGTCCCATGAACGAATGTTTTTTTTTAAATATCAGCAGGAGGCCTGTAACCTGCAGGAGTTAACCGCGTTTTTCTGGGAAGCATGCCTTCGCCGCCAACAAGATGAATCATCCAGCCACCAATCAATAGAATCTCCAATTGTGGCCAGGTCAATGATTTGTTTTGCTGCATTTCATGGTTGTTCTGCTGTGATGTCAGATTTCCACAGCTGCAGTGCGTTTGCTTTGGTTGGAAATGCGTTGTAAATTGGGAGGTCAAACATTTTACTCAAATATAACAGCACGTTCCGTTGTTGCACGCGTTTGCTTGTTACAGGAAAAGAGCGAAAAAAGAGAAAGAGATAAATTCCAACATTGTGTGAGTCATAAACAGGAAATAGGGAGAATGTGTGTATGTGCATGTTTGTGTGTCTGTCCATGTATGTCACGGGGAGTGTGGCAGAGAAAAAGAGTTGTTTAATTCATTATTGCTTAAAGCAAACTAATATGTGCCTATTTTGACATGTAATGCATTGGCTAGCCAAATCAGACACATGCGTTCAAGTGAAAAAATACATCCATTGAGATGAATATCACCACTCTCCAGTAGATTAATGTAAATTGCCAATCAATTAACGATGTGTAAAGTTAACATAATTCATAAAGGTGCCCAATTTTTAATGTGATATGCATGACTTTTAACAGTAAATCAGTATACCTTCTTATGAGTCTTATGTCTTATGAGCCTGAGTGCATATTATCCAAAGTCTGTAACAAATAGTTAATTGACATTTCATATTTAATTATAATTGTGAAAGCCTAATTGTATTTTGGTGGAAAATCAATATTATCCTTAAAAATCATAAGCTGCGGTAAAAGATTTCAATGCTAATCAAATAAAAATATTTTATTTGTCCACATTTCTGTTGTCTGTTTTTTTTTTGGGGGGGGGGGGGAAATGACATTGTCGTTACTGTAAACAAGTAATGTGTTTCATTTCATAAACATGAAATAAATCATCCGATTCAATTAATTGTGAACAGTTCTGTTGAATATTAATTACATTTGAATACATATTTACATTAATTCTACTGACCATGCACTTAATTGCGCCATTACATTTAGATACTGAGGTATTTTATAGACAAAGTGACGTACTGTGATTCCGCGAAAATAAATGTGCACCAGAACATTTCTAGGAAAGAGATTACAATGTTTTGTTAGTTTGGATCTCCTGTATAACAAAATGTGTTGTTGCACTGTCTGTCTGTAGTTAGTCACATAGCATGCTCAGCACTGCACACATGCGTATCCCGACGTTGGCCTCAGGTCACCATCGTTCGGCCTAACTTGTGTCTAATGAAATGATTAAGAACAATCGTCGAAAGTTTCAAGTAACAACCTTACTTGAAAAGCAGAAATAATTCAGGTGTCGTTCTTCTCATTTGCGCCAATATTTTGATCGGCGTGAGTGGAAAGCCGGGCCAACCAAAACAAAATAAAGATGGACGAATGTGATGGGTTAAAGAACAGGTCAAAGTGTGATACAGGGAGTAGCTGGTAATTGTGTTCGCAGACATCTTTAACCTGTCCCTACTCCACTCTGATGTCCCCACATCCTTCATGAATACCACCATCATACCGGTGGCAAAGAAGAACCAGGCAATGTGCCTCAATTATTAGCGTCCCGTGGCCCTGACTTCAGGCATAATGAAGTGCATCGAGAGTTTGGTCATTAAGCACATCACTTCCATTCTCCCAAAAAGCCTTGATCCACTGCAATTCGCAAACCCCCACAAAAGCAGACGCCATCTACCTGGCCCTACGCTCATATCTACAACATCTCGACAAGGGCCTTGGCATCAGTCTCCTTTTTATTGATCACTACTCCGCCACACAATAATCAACACAATAATCAGAGGCAAGGTCATATCAACGCTCCAAACCCGAGGACTTGGCTCATCACTCTGCAACTGTATTCTCGACTTTCTAATCCACAGACCACAATGAGTAAGAATAAACAACAACACCTCCTCCAAGCTAGTCCTCAATACCGGGCCCCGAGAGGGCTGCGTGCTTTGCCCCCTACTGTACTCACCATACACACAGGACTGCGTGGCAAAATGTTGTTCCAACTCCATCTACATGTTTACTGACGATAATGGACCGGATCTCGAATAACGACGATTCAGAATACAGGAGCGAGATGGAGAATCAAATGCAGCATTGCAGTGACAGCAATACACCCCTCAAAGCCACCAAACGAAAAGAGGTGGTGATTGTCTTCAGGAAGAAAAGTATTGTATACAACCCTGTCAGCATCAACGGACAGAGGTGGAGCTGGTTAGCAGCTTAAAATTCCTAGACGTACATATCGCCAAACATCTGTCCAGGTCCACCCACGTCTACGCTACTCTGAACAAAGCACACCAGCGCCTACACTTTCACAGTAAACTAAGGAAACTCAGCATGTCCACATTACCTCTTACCAACTTTTACAGCTGCACCATAGAATGCATCCTATCTGTTGTATCACAACCTGGTAGGACAGCTACTCGGCGCAAGACCGCAAGGAACTTCACAGAGATGTGAACTCTGCCCAGCCAATTACACGAACCTGCCTCCCATCCATTGAGTCCATCCACTTCACCCGCTGCATGGGGATAGTGGGCAACATAATGGAAGACCCCTCCCACCTGCCTTTGTCACTCTTCCAAAATCGCCCTTCGGGCAGGAGATACAGAAGGTGGAGAACACTCATGAACAAACGCAAAAACAGCTTCTTCCGCGCTATTACCAGGTTCCTAAACGGTCCTCTTGTGGAAGAATGTACCTGCACTTCTGTATGCTGTACCCGATTTCGGTGTTCGTGTCGTTACGTTGTTGACCTTGTGTTGCCCTATTATGCATTTTTTCCTATTCTTTTCATTTACTAAATGATCAGTTGAGCTGCTGGCAGAACATACTTTTCACTGTTCCTCGGTACACGTGACAATAAACAAAATCTAATGCAAAATCTAATCCAATCCAAAACTAGAAATTGATATGCGGAACATTTTGAATCAAATCTGAAAATTGCTGAATATGATCTCCCAGTTGAGAATGCGCTTGAGCAAGGTCAGAATGACACCTTGAAATGGATTACATTTGTTGCTAGAAGATCGTACAACCCCCAACTCGGGTTCTAAATGCAGATCATTCTATATTTTTGACTCAATCCCAAATCTCGTTGTAAAGCACTTCGGAAAAGAAACCAAATTGTCGACCAAAATGTAAGTACACAGTTGAAGTAACACAGCTGTAAAGGTGTATTTTTAAAAATTCATGTCATCCAGTCCAACACCAACCTTCTCCAAACTTCAAGGCACTCTCTACAATTCAAATTTGTGAAATACATGCACCGATCCATTACCCAAATTCTGTCACCGACCGCTAAACGTTTTTCCTTGTAACCTCACACGACAACAAAACAATGTATACGTTTAACAGCCAAAGAGTTCACTTCCACTATCTGGCTTCATCGTGCTAATTTTATGTATCCAATTAATTGGTAATTCACCCTTCTATTCACAACCCCAGTATTCAATGAACTGAAAAGTTTAATTAAACACCTCAAGCCATTCGAAAACAGACTACGATTCCACTTTGTATTCTTCCACGAGGATCTATCCAGCTTAATACTAATACTAATCATCCTCTCTAGCCCGTGAACATGAGCCGAATAGGGAGTTGTACCAGTAAAAGTCAAGGAAAGATTATACAAAGTGCGAAAATTTTGATGATCAGTCAACAGGTCACAAAAACATATTCAAATCAAATACGTTACATTGTTAAAAATTCCACGTAGTGGAACCCCATCACCAACTGCTTCCATGTAACTTCCACCCAGACTCACCCTTCTCTACAGATCAATGCCCAAACATTGCAACGTCACTTGGACGTGTCCCTTGGTCATAGAAACAATAAACACTTATGGCTGCTGGTGACTATTTAAGTTATGCGTTTTGTGTTGTTTTTTTGCTCCTTTTGTCCTGTCAAAAATAATCACTCAACGCATGTCTACATACTATGCTCACATTTCTCTAGAGTGTGTACTGAGAAGCATGGAGAAGACTGTGACACAGGTTATTCGCGTAAAGCTGCAACATGACAAGCAGTTTCACAAAGGTTTGAGCTGTTTTAGCACCTCAGCTAACATACTATGTTAATGGGACATTATGAACACTGTATTCGCCTGGTCAGTTGTTTATTTCGTGATTACATTGAAAAGTCTCAATACTTAAATAATGCAGTATTTCAAAGAGTGATTGGATACCCAAATGTGGAAAGTGCAGCAAGTGGGACAAATATAAAGTAATCTCTTGTTGTGTCCATTGACCTATCTATGTTATGAAGTTGAGAGTGTTCTTATTTTATTATTATTTGTAATATCCGAGTACTGTGATTGACTGACGTTGCCTCAGACACGAATAACGCAGGCTTCACTGCAGGCGTCAGTATATGAAGTAAAATTTGCAGCCAATTCTTTCCGAGGAAAGGAAGGTTTTGCTGTAGGGGCAAAACAACTATGTCAATGAGATCTGCAATATAATCACCATAAGGTGTGAGATCCTCCCCCATGTCTTTCAGCAACCCTTCATTGCGCAAATAGTGGATATTCGTCGTGACCGATATTTGGTGGGAGCTCTCCCCTGAACAAAGCTCCTTGAACATTTAAAGCTTTAGATCAAATGAACACAAGCGGCAACTAGATGAAAAAATGACGGCGACAAAAACCTGGAAAGACAAATACAGTTCGAAGAATCGCGAGGAGGCGGGGGGGGGGGGGGGGGGGGGGGTGATGCCAGCTGTTGGAGACCAGTACCTCTCCAGTGACTAAAATAACTTCTACTACCGCACATATGTTTGTAACGCAGCATAAATGCATCTGTTAATAACTGCTTGTTTCTTCACACCCTGCAAATTGATGCATTCTGCAAAACCACAGATTTCTGCGTCAGGGAATTGTGTGAAATACAGTGTGCTGGTGGCATTAAACCAACTGTAATAAGCACCACAACTCAGATGTAAGTGATTGTCAGAATATCCACTGTTCATTCAGTTCAGAGCGCCATCTCTGGTCTTTCAGCAATATTCTGGGGGCTCATGGAACCCATTTTCTATACTTTGTGGAAGTTCGATTCCCAGATGCGAGACCATTTCGATCATACGAGATGCCGGTAATGCTACACTGCCTTAAAAAGTTTACTATTGCACAGAAATCGCGATCCTTGAAAAAATATGTTAGTTAATACGTAAACGTGCTCCCTCATTCTCGGCTGTAAACCCTCGGTTGTCATAGTACACATACAACCAGCGGGTTACTGTGAATAGTACCAGTATAGCTCCTGTAATTTACCACCCACCCCTACTCGCCCATCCCGGAACAGCCAATCTATAGACTTTGCATACCTGCAGCTGTGATCGCGTGCCCGTTTAATCTGCAGCTGTAATTTTAATTTTTAAAATAACTTTAGAGTACCCAATCATTTTTTTTTCAAATGAGGAGTAATTTGGCGTGGCAATTGCACCTCTCCAGTACATCTTTCTGGTTGTGGGGGAGAAACCCTGTCTGATCTGTCTGAAGCAGTCGGAGTCGGAACAATATTGTCTTTAAAAATCATTTACCATATTATATGGGAAATCTGGGTTGTTGGGCATATGGCCAGTTCAGTACGTTTGCACGTACTGCTTATTAGCAGGATTAGCTTAGTAGTAAAAAGTGGGCGGCAAGGGCAGGATGGGAAACACGCGGGAAATATGCAAAATCCGCACGGACAGTGACCCAAGGCCGGGATGCGAACCCGAGTTCTCAGCCCCTTAGGTGTCAATATTCAACAATGTGCCACCGTGCTGCCAATCTGCAGCTGTAATGTCAATGCATTATGAAGACTGCTGGATGTCTGACTGCGGCACAGGTCGAATTTTTCTGAGCGTCAGAGAGGTTTACAGCCTGAATATAGTCCCTTCGTCCCATCCTGCCCTTGCCGTCCAGTTTTTATCACTAAGCTCATCCTACGTGCCTGCATATGGCCCAGAACCCAGATTTCCCATATAATATTGTAAGTGATTTTTAAAATACAATATTGTACCGACCTCTGCGACTGCTTCAGACAGGTCGTTTCAGATACTCGCCACCCATTGTGTGAGCGAAATACACCTCTGCGCCCTGTTTTATCACTCCACTCTTCTCTTAAACCTATGCCCTTTAGTTTTAGACTACCTTATCTTTTAGAAAATATATTGACTATCTACCTTATCTATGCCCTTTCTTATTTTATATACCTCTGCAAGTTCATCCCGTAGCCTCCGGTTCTCCAGGGGAAAATGTTCCTGTCTATTCAGCAACTCCTTACAAATCAAATCATCAAGTTCCGGTATCATCATAGGAAATATGTTCTGCACTTTTTTCAGCTTAATAATATCCTTTTTTATGACAGAGTGTCCACAACAATACATAATATTCCACGTTTACCTGTACCATTTCTTGTTCAACTTCAGCAAGACGTCCCAACTCCCGTTTTCCTCTTAGATCTCTTTGTTCTATAGATCTCCTCAACTCCCTGCCATTAACTTTGTAGGTCCTGCCCCGATTTGAACTACAAAAATGCATCACCTCACATTTGTCAAAATTATTTCCATCTGCCATTCATTGGCACAATTGATAAAGAACCCTTTGAAATCCATGATAGCATTTTTCAATGTCCCATACGTCACCAATCATGGTGGCATCTGAAAACATACTGAACTTGCCGCCTACATTTTCATCGAAATCATTAATGTCAATAAAAAATAACAATTGAACCAGAACTGATATCTGAGGAACTCCGCTGGCCATAGGCATCCAGTTAGAAAACCATCCATCTAGAATCGTCCTTTGTCTTTTATCGCAACGCCAATTTTGTATCCGATTGGCTAACTTCCCCTGGAGGCGTGAGATTTAACATCATGCAACAACTGTCATGCGGGTCCTTGTCAAAGCCTTGCCGAAGACCATGTGGACAACTTCGACTCAACGAACCTTGTCTACCTTCTTGGTTGCTACTTCAGAAAACTCAATCAAATTCAGGAGACATGATTTTCCACTAACAAAGTTATGCTGACTGTCCTTAATCAGTCCTTGCCTCGCTAAACGCCTGTCGATCCTGTCTCTCAGAATACATTTCAGAAACCTACCCAGCTTAGAGGTTAGCCTCATTGGCCTGTAGATACCAGCCTTTTCCTAGTGGCGCTTCGTAAAAGAAGGCACAGCATTTGTAACCCTCCAAACTTCAGGCAACTCACCTGAGGCGGTTGACGTTCCAAATATCTCTGCAGGTGACCCACAATTTCCTTCCGAGCTTTCCACAACGCCATTGCACTTTGGGAGCCTGTCGTGCAAACCTATCAAAGTGATCACAGCCTACCTGTTAAAAGAAATGGCTGTACCCAATTCATTTATTCCAATTAAGGCGCAATTTAGAGTGGCCAATCCACCTACCCTTACATCTTTGGGTTGTGGGGCGAAACCCACGCAAACACGGGGAGCATGTGCAATCCCCACGCGGACAGTGACCCTAGCCCGGATCAAACCTGTGACATCGGTGCCGTGAGGCAGTAATGAAATGAAATGAAAAGAAAATAAAAATTGCTTATTGTCACGAGTAGGCTTCAAAGAAGTTACTGTGAAAAGCCACTAGTCGCCACATTCTGGCGCCTGTCCGTGGAGGCTGGTACGGGAATCGACCCGTGCTGCTGGCCTGCTTGGTCTGCTTAAAAGCCAGCGATTTAGCCTGGTGAGCTAAACCAGCCCCTGCGAGCCACTGTGTCACCGTGCTGCCCCTGATCACAGCCTTCCTGTTTTTTGGTCTGCAAATATAGATCCAGTAGGAGATCCGTCGCATATATATCCTCTCAGTACTCCCGTGGTATTCTATTCTCCGAATCAAAGACGTAACTCACTTTGCTGTTTCATCACCGGTTACAAATCATCTATGGAATCTGCACACTGGAACATTGTGCTTCCACTGTTGCCCCTTCATTCGCGATGATTCAGCTAACCTATAATACCACAGTTCCATGTCCCGATCCATTCCCTGAGTTCATCTTCCATGCCCGACAGGCCTCTTTCATTAAAATAAATGCAGTTTCATCGTGACTTCCCTTTCTCTCTGTCCTGCTCGCTCAGGCCACCTGTCTGGTCATGTTTCGTACACTCCGTCTGAGTTATATTTCTCTGAGCTTTACTGGAACCATTCACTGGGTTATCCACAGTCTCTGGAGTCTGTGCTGTCGCTTTTGTTTGAATTTTGACTTTGGTTTCTCTGCTTTTAAGTTTTCCACTTATTGCATTTTGTTTATGTCTCCACTTTACTACTTTCGACCTCCTGCATCTGTACCAGTCCCCATGCAACATTTGTTTGACGAGCCCCCAGCAGCACTATCAAACTACCCTCGCACACTAATTGCAGCCCTGCTCAGGTGCAAACGGTCCGCTTTGTACTGGTTCCACCTTCCCCTGAACCTGATCCAATGTACCAAGCATTTGTCCCTCCCTCTTGTACCATTTATCAAGACATGGATTCATCTTATCTGCCCTGACATCCCTACTCTGAGTAGCAGGTGGCACTTAGGGGCTGATTAGCTCACTCGGCTAAATCGCTAGCTTTTAAAGCAGACCAAGCAGGCCAGCAGCACCGTTCACGTACCAGCCACCCCAGACAGGCGCCAGAATGTGGCGACTGTGGGCTTTTCACAGTAACTTCTTTGAAGCCTACTCGTGACAATAAGCGATATTTTCATTGCCACAATTCTGAGAAACTACGTTTGAGGCCCTACATTTTAGTTTCACTCCTAACTCCGTACATTCAGCTTGTCGCACCTCATCAGGCTTTAGCCTATATCGTAGGTGCACCAATGCACCACGACAGCTGGCTGTTTTCTATCCTCCTCCAAAACGTCCTGCATTCCTTCCAAGACATCCTTGTTCATGGCACTATGGAGGGAACATACCATTTTAGCGTCTCATTTGCGTCCGCAGACACATGCCTGTTCCGCTTATAATTGAGTCCCCTTTCACTTAAGCTGTGTCACATTTGTTCTGCCCTCGTCGCAGCAGAGCCAGGCACGGCGCCATGATCCTGGCTCCTCTCATATCCCTGGAAATCCATATCCCCCAACAATGTCCAAAACGTTATATCTGTTTTTGAGGGGATGACCTCAGGGGACATCTGCACTGCCATATTCACGTCCGCTGTCTGGTGGTCACCTATTTCCTATCCCCTCAGTAATTTTTAACTGCAATGTGACCAAATTACTGAACATGCTATCCACTACGTCCTCAGCAGCGCAGACGCTCCAAAGTGCATCCACCGTAGCACGAGAGCCTTCAGGTGGTCGAGCAGGAGCTGCAGTCGGAAACACTGCCTCTACGTGAAGGACTCAGGGGCACAGGAATAATTCATAAATTCACACATCACAGACGAGGATCATTTCACGAGTCTGGGATCGCCTGCCATGACAGATCCACCAAGTAAACAAAGAAAACAATGAATGGAAAACAACTTAGCAATAATCAGTCAATCGTTTGCCTGCTGGGCGATGTAACTTAGTTACCGTCTCCAAGAATCCTCTTCTGCCACCTCTACTGGACCACGATCTTCCTCCTAATTTGACACGGGAAGTGTTTTCTTCTTCTACCACAGTGCTGTCGAAGTGACTGAGTTGACTTCTCCGAGAATCATTTTTCTGCCGCCTCTAATGGACGGTAATATACCTCCAGTTTTTTACTGGGGCGTTTCTTCGGCTACCGACACTGCAAATCCCACATGATGAAGAGCTGCGCTCTGAAATATCGCGGCACTAAATAAACATGTTGCACTTCAACCTGGTGTAGTAAGACGTCTTATTGTACCCACCCCAGTCCAACACCGTTATCTCCTTATCATACCACAATATAAAGGGAATGACGGAGTGGACATCTCCCATAATCATACTCTGCCACGACCACAGCAAGGTGATGTTCCAATTAAATGCCACAGGAGGTGTATTCTTTCAGCTGCCGAGCAAGCTGTCTAGGTAACTGCGTTTCTGAATTATCTTCTGCCTCATCTACTAAACGATGATCTTCCACCTGTTTAACACTGGAGGGGTTGTTCTTCCGATATTCACAGTACCGACCAGTTGAGTCAGTTCACTTCTCTGAGAATTCTCTTTTTCCGCCTGTACTGGATGTTTGACGTCCTCCTATTTATGAGTGGAGGAATTCTTCATCGTCTACCCAAAGTTCAACCAAGGTGACTGAGTTGATCGCTCCCTGAAATATATTTTGCACCTATACTGGACGATGGTGTTCCTTCTGTCTGCCACTGAATGGGATCTTTTCGGCTACCAACAGTACACTCTAGATGACTGAGTTGAAAATGTCCTGACGCCTCTAATGGACGATGATCTTCATCCTCTTTGTCACTGGAGAGTTTAATCTTCGGCTACCCACAGTACTGTCGAGTTGACTGAGTTGTTGGCTCCCAGAATCATCCTCTGACGCCTCCACTGGACAATGATCTTCATCCTGTTAGTAATTGGAGCGGTTCTTCGGCTACCCACAGTCCTCTCACCTAATTAATGAGGCACTCTCCGGAAGCTCGTGATTCCACGTAAACGTGTTGGAGTGCAATCTGCTGCTGGAAGACTTCTTACTTTCCACTCCCCAGTCCAACGCCAGCATTTGTATATTATACCCATAGTACAATCGAGATGACAGAGTTGCCTTCTCCTTTACTCCGCGTCTCACACCACCTCCCCACCCCTACCCCCCAGCCCCATCAACCAACTGGACGACGACCTTCCTCCTGAATGTCAATGCAGAGGTTCATCTTCCGCTGCCCATTGTGCAGTCGAGGTTCGTGAGTTACTTTCTGCCAGAATACCCTTCTGCAGTCTCTACTGGGCGAGGATCGTCCTTCTGTTTGTCACTGGACGGTTGATTCGACAGGTAGCCACAGTCCAGTCTCGGCGACTGCATTGGCTGTTCCAAGAATAATATTCTGCCGCCACTACTGGCCGAATATCTTTGGCCTGTTAGTCACTGGAAAGGTTATTCTTCGGCGACCCACAGTATAGTCGAGGTTACTGTGTTAGCGACTCCCAGATCTACCGCATATAATGGACGATGATCGTCCTCCACTTTCTCATTGGAGGGGTCTACGGCACAAAGACTAGAGTTGTGGTGACTGAGTGGCCGTCTGCCAGAATTATTTCTGCGGCCTCTATCGGACCATATCCTTCTTCAGGTTTTAAGCAGGTCGGTTTCTGCGGCTGCAAACAGTACAGCCGACGTGACCAGGTATACACCTCCATGAATCCTCTTCTGCCGCCGCTACGAGTCGATGCTCTTCCTTCTGTTTGTCACAGCAAAGGTTTTCCTTCGGCTACCCACAGTACAGTCGAGATGACAGGTTTAATTCTCGCAGACTCCTGCTGTGCTGCCTCTACCGGACGACGATAATCCTCCTCGTTGGCACTGGACGGGGTCTTTGGCCACCCAGAGTACACTTGATGTTACTGACTTGACTACGACCAGAACTCTGTGCTGTCACCTGTACTGGACGATGCTTTTCTCCCTTTTTGTCATTGGTGGTGTTCTTTGGCTGCCAACAGTGCAGTCGAGGTGACTGACTTGAATTCTCTTAGAATTCGATTGAGCCGTCGCTATTGGATGATGATCTTCCTCCAGTTTCTCACTGGATTGCATTTGCTTCGGCACCCAATTTACAGTCCAGGTGACACAGTTGACTTCTACCAGAATTCCCTTCTGCTGTCTCTGCAGGACCACGATCTTCCATCGGTTTCTCACTGGAGGGGTTAGTCATCGGCACACACCAAACAGTCACTGTGACTGAGTAGACTCCCATCAGTATCCTCCTGTGACTCCTCTACTGGACGATGATCTTCCTATCGTTTATTATTCGAAGGGCTTCTTCGCCCACCCACAGTACAGTCGAGGTGGCTTACTTGACTGTTCCACTTACACTGGCTACCGAACAGGTGAGGTGGCTGTGTTCACTTCTCCCAGAATCGTATTCTGCCGGCTCTTCTGATGATATTCCACTTCTTTGTCACTGACAGGGTTCTTCCCCTGCCACCTAGAGGACATCGAGGTGACAGTTGTCATCGCACAGAATGCTGTTCTGTCACCTCTACAGGACGATGACATTCTTCCTGTTTGTCACTGGTGGTGTTCATCTTCATTTGCGAACCGTAATGTTAAAGTGACTGAATTGACCTTACACAGTATACTTTTCTGTGATCTGCAATGGGCGATCATCTTCCTCCTGTTTGACACTGGAGTCGTTCTTCGGCGACCCACAGTATAGTCGAGTTGACTGGGTAGACGTCTCCAAGGAGCTTTTCTTGCCGCCTGTACTGGACTACGATGTTCCTCCTCAATGTTACTGAGGTGCTCTTCTTCGGATTGAACACAATACCCGACGACACTGAGTTCAGTTCGACAGGAATTCTCTTCTGCCGCCTCAACCGGACGATGACATTTGACCTGTTTGTCCCTGGAAGAACGCTTCGACTTCCTACATTACAGTTCTGGAGTCAGAGTTTATTTCTACTAGAAACCTATTCTTCCGGTCACTTGTAGTTGGCGCGTTTCTGTAACTTGCCAGAGAACAGCGACAGTGGCTGAGCTGATTTATTCCAGAACCCTGTTCCACATCAACAACCGGACGGTGATCTTCCTCCTGTTTGCCACTGGAAGGGTTCATCTCCGGCCACCCACAGTACAGTCGATGTGAATGATCTGACTTATTTAAGAACTCTCTGCTACCACCACTGCTGGACGAGGGATTTCCTCCTGTGTGTCACGGGGTGGGGGGGGGGAGGGGGGGGTTCTGCTACACAGCGTACAATCGTGGTGGATGAGCGGACATCTACCTGCTGGATGATGATCTTCATTTCCACTGGAGGGATTCTTCAGCCACCCACAGTATGTTCGATGCAAGCATGTGGATATTCTGCAATAATCGTCTTCTGCCGGCTCTACTGAACGATGATGTAACTCATGTTTGTCACGGGAGGCGTTGTTATACGGCCAAACACCGAACAGTCGATGTAACTTGCTTTATTCCTCCAAGAATAGTCTTCTGCTGCCTCTACTGGACAATGATGTTCTACTGGAAGTGTCCGGCTTCGGCTGCCCGGAGGACATTCGAGATGACTGAGTTGTCATCTCCCTGAATGGTGTTCTACCGCCTCTACTAGACGGTGCTCTTCCTGTAGTTTGTCATTGATGGGTTGGGTTCTCAGGATCTGTGAAGACTGCGTTTAACTTTGCAGTAACATAGACAGGCTAACAATACTTGTAGAAGTACAACTCTATTTTATTTAACTAAGAGCTGTTAAGCATACTTGCACTGTGGCTCGACATGATGTTTAATTGACTGAAGACCTATGCCTAACCTGACCAGCCTATACTGCTAGTACATGGTAGATGTCTGTGCTACTGACTTCGGGCTAATTCTGTCTCAGAGGCTGCATCCCGAATGAGCTGGAAAGCTAGTGCCCTCTGGCTTTATAGTGACCATCCCCTAACTGGTGATTGGCTGCTGTGTTGTGCGTGTTGTTTCGTCTTACGAGGTAACTTTCACAAGAATAATCTTCTACCGTCTTCAGTTATTTGCGCATAGTGCTGTTCGGTGGGGGTTATTGCACCTGATGCGAACGGGACAGGAGCTCATGAAGCGACATCGTCACGTTGAAGGAGTACTGCTCCAATGCCGGACTGACTGGCATCCATGGAGAATCTTTGTTTCTTGGCCGGATCGAAAAATGCCAACACCGTGGCCTTGGTCAACTTCGCCCTGAGTTCTCGCCATTCCTGTTCATGGGTGGGGAGACATTGTAACTCGGTTGTCTTCTTGAACAGATTCCTGAGAGCCGTGGTGTGGGTGGCGAGGTTAGCGATGAACTTCCCCTGGAAATTCACCATGCCCAGGAAGCAGACGACCGACCTCTTGTCCTCTGGTGTCTTCATGGCATTAATGGCCGACACCTTGTAAGCATCCGGCTGCCCGCTAAACTTTGAAATGTGGTCTCCGAGGAATTTTATTTCAGTTTGACCAAAGGAGCAGTGGCCCTGTTAAGGCGGAGGCCATGCACATGGATTATTTTTAAGATTCGTTGGAGGCTATAATTGTACTCCTGTGGGATGGAAGACCAGGACGATGATGTCGTCCACATATACTGGAACCCCTTGGATGCCCTCCATCATCTGCACTATATTCTGTGGAACACATCCTCTGCTCAGATGATGCCAAACGGCATCCGGTTGTAACAATACTCGCCAAATGGGGTGTTAAAGGTGCAGAGCTTCTGTCTGGATGCGTCAAGTTGGATCAGAACCCCTTGATGAGTGAAGCTTTGAGGAAAAATTTGGCGTGAGCCATCTCGCAGGTGAGTTCTTCGTCCTTTGGTATGGGATAGTGTTCTCTGATAATATTGCGGTTGATGTCCTCGTATCACTGCATATGCATTAGTCTCTGGACGGTTTCTAAGCGCACACCATATAGCTGACCCAGTCAGTCCGGTTCTGTAACTTTCATTTACGCCCCAGGGCTGGAGGTTCTGCAGCTGCTGCTGAGGTGGTCCTTGAGGGGTGCTGGTACCCTGCGAGGTGCGTGCACACAGGCGTGGCATATTGGGTTTAACAAGATTTATAAGTGTATGGGAGTGCGCCCATGGCCGTCGAAAACACTGTGGTTTCGGATGATGATGTCCTTCAATTGTGTCTGAAGGTCGGCGTCTGGAGATACGAAATATCAGCGGCTGACAGGGTGTGAACCCTTTGGCCAAGATTTAGGAGTTTGCAAGCCTGAGCACCAAGCAGGGACTCTTTAGTGTAATCCCACTATTTCGAATGGCAGGGGTAGCCCTTTATGAACAGTGCAACACTACAAACTGGGAAAAGAGCAACTGGCAGCATGGCATTGCCATAATCGTCCAGAAGCTGGCAGGTGGACCGCAGGATGGCAGGGTTCTCAGACCGCGCAATCAGGTTGGCTGAAGCACCGGTGCCAAGCCAGAATCGGATGCGAGATTGGTTGACCGTGAGGGTGGCACACCAGTCATCGTGTGGTTCAATTCTGAGTACTGGGATGGATTTAGCTTTTGTCTTCTGGAGCGCTTTGTGTTTAGTTTTGATGCCCTCTCGAAACGGTGCATTGGGATCCTCGGTGTCAAGGTCCGGAATCATGTCAGCGTTGGAATTGCTGACCAGTGGCTGGATGGTTCGGACATCCCTGCGTGGCTAGTGGGAGCGACGAGAGGTGGCAGGTTGAGCAGACCTGCATAGGGTGCATCGTGGCAAATGTGAGGAATTTGAAGATATGAATGGCGTGGTCCCCGGCCGTGGAAAGGACGCGAGCAATCTTCCTGGCGTCTGAAGCAACTTCCAGGTCTTTAGATTCGAGGTACAGCTGAAATTGTTGTTTGAAGATTTTCCAGTTTGCACCGAGTTGCTGGTGATACGGACTGGCGGGGGAGGGTGGACGCTTTCCATAATGCCGGATGGCTAATTGCTGGTTGAATGCAGATCACTTGAAGGTAGGTCTATCAAACTCTAACATCACGGACTGGTACCGTGATGTGTTGGGTACGCTGGATCTGTGGAGACTGCGTTTATCTTAGCAGTAACATAGATAGGCTACCAACACTTGTAGAAGTACAACTCTATTTTATTTAACTAAGAGCTGATGAACATACTTGCACTATGGGTCACACTATGTTAGATTGACTGAAGACCTATGCCAAACCTGTCCAGCCTATACTGCCAGCACATGGTAGACGTTTGTGGTAATGACGGCGGACTCTGTCTGTCTCAGAGGCGGTATCACAAATGAGCGGGAGAACTAGTGCCGTCTGACTTTATCGTGACCATGCCCTTACTGGTGATTGACTGCTGTGTTGTGTGTTGTTTGGTCTTGCAGTGTGTCAGACAGTGTGTGTCTCTGCACCATCATATTCTTATGTATATATTATGACAGTCACAGGAGGCGTTCATTTTCTGTTACCCATCAGCAGATGCGATAACAGAGTTTACATCCATCACAACAATCTTTTGCTGCATCTACTGGACGACTGGTCCTTCCTGGTGTTTGTCACTGGAGGCATTCTTCTTCTGACACTCATCAGTAGAGTTTAGGTAACGCAGTTTACTTGTATGAGAACAATCTCCTGTTGCATCTACCAGACGTTGAGCTTCCCCCTGTTTGCAACTGGAAGGGTTCGTTTAGGTCTGACCACGATGCAATTCACGTGACTGAATTGACTTGCACCAGAATCGTCTTCAGCTACCTATGTGGGATGATGATATTCCTCCTCTTTTTCACGAGAGGGGTTCTGCCTCGGCTACCCAGAGTGCACTCGAGGTAACTGAGTTGTCATCTCCCAGAATGCTGCTCTGCTGCCTCGACTGGATGATGATCCTCGTCCTCTTTCTCACTGGTCCTTCTTCTCCTGCTACCCACAGTACAGTCGAGGTAACTTTCACAAGAATAATCTTCTACTGCCTCTAATGGACGATGATTGTGTCCCCCTTTGGCACTGGAGGGGTTACCTATTATCAACCACAGTACAGTTGAGGTCACTGACTTGACTTCGCCCAGAATCCTCTTCTGTGGCCTCTACTAGACGATCATCACCTTCCTGTGTGTCACTGGAGTGGTTCTACGGTTACCTACACTGTAGTCCATGTGACTGAACTGGCACCTCCAAGAGTTGCCTCTGCAGCCTACCTGGGACGACAATCTTCCTCTTGATTGTCACTGGAGTTTTTTTCGGTTTAGCTCACTCAGCTAAATCACTGGCTTTTAAAGCAGACCAAGCAAGCCAGCATCGCGGTTCGATTCCCATACCAGCCTCCCCAGACAGGCGCCAGAATGTGGCGACGAGGGGCTTTTCACAGTAACTTCATTGAAACCTACTCGTGGCAATAACCGATTTTCATTTCAGTTCATTTCATCAGTCGAGCTCACTGAGTTTAATTCTACTCGTAATCTCTTCTGACGCCTCAACCGCAAGACGATGTTTGTTCTGTTTGCCACTGGAGGGACTCTTAGAATAGCTAGAGTACAGTTGAGGTGACTGAGTTCATTTCTTCCAGAAACTGCGCCATTACGGGAGGATGATCTTCCAGCTGCGGAGGTAACTGCGCTGGCTTCTCCCAGAATGCCCTTCTGCCGCATTTGAATGAGGACAATATTTCTTCCGTTACTCACTGGAGCTGTTCTTCTGCCAGCCACAGTACAGTTCCGGTGACTGAGCTGATTTCTCCCTGAACCATCTTCGGTCGCCTCTACTGGACGATGGTATTCATCCTATTTTTAACTGGATGGAGTCTTCTTCGGCTACCCACAGTGCAATCAATGTGACTGAGTTGGATTCTCCCTGAATCCACTTCTGCCGAATTTACCGGACGATGAGCTCCTTTTGTTAGCAACTGTTGATATTCTTCTACTGCGCACAGTACTGTCGATGCGATGGAGTTGACTTGGACCAGAAAACTCTACTTCCGCCTCTACTGCACGACGACCACCTTCCTCTTTACCACTGCAGGGTTTCTTCGGCTACAAACAGGTCCGTCGATTTGACTGATTTGACTGCTCCCAGACTCCTCTTCTGCCGCCTCCGCTGGACGATGATCTCCCTCCTCTTTGTCACGACTGGGGTTCGTCTTCGAATCCCCTCAGTACAGTCGAGGTGACTGACTCGACGCATCCAAGAGTCTTCGGCTGCGTCTTCTATTTGAAGATGATTTTCCTCCTTTTATCATTGTATGTATTTTTCTGCTGCCCACAGTACAGGTGAGGTGACTAAGCTAACTGCTGGGAGAATTTTCTTCTGCTGCCTGTACCGCATGATGATCATCCTCCGATTTGCACTGCAGGTGATCTTCTTCGGCGACCCACCGTTCAGTCGAGGTGACTGAGTTGGCATCTCCCGGAACTCTTTTGTGTCGTCTCTAGTAGACGATGATTTTTCTTCCGTTTGCAACTGGAGAATTTCTTCTGATGCCCACAGTGCAGTCGATGTGACGGACTTGACTTGTACCAGAATTCTATACTGCCGCCTCTACTGGACAATTATCTTCTTGCACGTTCTCACTGCAGGGGTTATTCTTCGGATCCCACAGTACGGTTGACGTGACTGAATTGACATCTCCTAGAATCCTCTTCTGCCGCCTCTACTGGTAGATGCTAATCATCCTTTTTGCATTGAATTCGTTTGTATTCGTTTACCCACGGTATCCAGGCGAACTCCATTCTGAATTCTCTTCGGACGCCACGACTGGATGTACATCTTTTTCCTGATTGCGAAAAGATGTACATCTTTTTCCTGATTGCGAAAGATTTCCTTGATTCTTCAGCCCCTCACAGTACATTTGTGGTGATTGAGTTGACATCTAAAAAAAATCGTCTTCTGCATCCTGAACTGGACGATGGTCTGCATTCTGTTTGTTACGGGAGGGGATCTTCTACAGCTACAAACAGAGCAGTTGTGTTGAACGATTTCATCTATCCGAGAATCGCAATTTTCTGTCTCTACTGGACATTTATGTTCCTTTTCTTTGTGACTGGATGGGTTCTTCATCGGCTAGCCTAGAGGTATTCGAGGTGACTGAGTCGTCATTCCCCAGAATGTTCCTCTGCTGGACGATGATGCCATGGACCATCTGGTTGCCATGGGCTATTCTTCGGCTACCCACGAAACAGTCGTAATGGCAGAGTTGGGTTTTCTCTGAATTCACTTATGCCGCATCTACAGGAGGATGGTCTTCTTTCCCTTTTTCCCTGGAGTGGTTCTTCTACAACCCATAGTACAGTCGAGAATTCTGCGATGACCTCTACTGGAATTCTCTTGTGCAACCTTAACTGGACGATGATAATCCTGTTGTATGTAACTGGAGGGGTTCGTCATCGGCCAGCTACAGGATCGCCGTGGTGATTAAGTTGACGTCACCAGAGTCCTCTTCTGATGCTTATACAGGATGATGATGTTCTTCCTGTTTGTCACTTGAGAGGTTCATCTGCTACCCACAGTACAGTGAAGTTGATTGAATTGATCTGGACCAGAATCGTATTCTGCCGTCACTAATGGACAATGATCTTCTTCTTTGTAATTGATGGATGGGTTGTCTGGCTTGTACACAGTACAATCGAGCTGACTGATTTGATGTCTCCCACAAACATCGTCACCCAACTTTTCTGAATGATTATCTTCCTTCAGTTTGCCACTGAAGGGATTCGGTGACTGTCTGCAGTGCGGTCGATGTGACTGAGCTGATGTCTGTCAAAACATTCTTCAGTCGTCTAGACTGGACGGTGATGTTCATCCTGACTATCGCTGGATAGGGTTTTACAGCCACCCAGTGTAAATTCGAGATGACTGAGTTGACCTCTTCTGCAAGATTCGTCTTCGTCCGCCTCTACTGGGCGATGATCTACCAGCTGTTTGTCCCTAGAGGGGATATTGTATTGCTGAAAGGTGGAGGTGACGGAATTGATTTATCACAGAATCGTGGTTTGCCGCCTCCATTGAACAATGATCTCTCTTTTGTTTGTCACTTGAGGGTTTTATCTTCGGCTACCCACAGTAGAGTGGAAGTGACTGAGTTGATTTCTCCCATTATCCTGTTCTGTGCCACCAACAGAAAGACGATCTTCCTCCTGTTTCTCAGCGCAGGTGTTCGTCAGCTGTCCAGTACAGACGAGGTGACGGAGTTCACTTCTCTGAGAACACTGTTCTGCCGCCTCTACTGGACCTTTATCTTCCTTCTGTCTGTCA
Organism: Scyliorhinus canicula; assembly: GCF_902713615.1. Taxonomy (NCBI): domain Eukaryota; kingdom Metazoa; phylum Chordata; class Chondrichthyes; order Carcharhiniformes; family Scyliorhinidae; genus Scyliorhinus; species Scyliorhinus canicula. The sequence continues at coordinate 86,850,877 of NC_052157.1, read as the reverse complement.
CTGGATGGTCTCAATTCGCACGGCCTGTTCAGTCGATGTGACTGATTTGACTTCGCCGCCAATCCCCTTCTGACATCTTCACTCTACTGTGATATTCGTATTCATTGTCACTGGAGGGGTTCTTCTTTGGATACCCAGAGTACAGTCGAGGCGTGTGAATTCACGTCTCCCAGAGACCTTTTCTGCCGCCTGTACAGGACGATGCTCTATCACCGAAGCCGTTCTTCGGCTACCCACAGTACAGGCGAGGTGACTGAGTTGACTTCCCACAGAACGATGTTCTCCCGCCTCAACTGGACGATGATTTTCCTCATGTTTGTAACTGGTGATTTTCAACTTCGGCACCAATTGATTTCCACTACTCCCAGAAAGCGCTTTTGGGCCTCAACTTGACGATGAGCTTTCTTCTGTTTGTCACAGGAGGGGAACTTCCTCGGATAACTACAATACAGTAGAGATAAATGCCTCGACTTCTACCTGAATCATATTGTGCCGCATCTACAAGAAGATGGTGATTCTTCTGTGTCCCACTGGAGGTCTTCTTCAGATACCCACGGTACTGTCCAGATGACTAAGCTGACTCCACCCAGAATCCTTCTCGGCTGCCACGGCACGGCGATGATTTTCCTATCGATTTTCAATGGACGGATTCTGCTTGAGCAACATGCAAAATGTCCAAGTGAATGGTTTGTCTATTACCAGAGCCCTCTTCTGACGCCTCTCCTGAACAATGCTCTATCACGTGCGTGTCATTGGCATTGGTTGATATCGGCACCCACAGTAAATTCCAGGTGACTGAGTTAAATTGACAAAGAACATTTTTCTGCCGCCTCTATTGTCCAATGATATCCCTCCTGTTTGTCATTGAAGGGGGTACCACTTCGGTACCCTGAGTGCAGTCCAGGTGACAGACGTGACGTACCCAGAATACTCTTCTGCCGCATCTCCAGGAGGATGAAATTCTTCCTGTATGACACTGGAGGAATTCATCACCGGCTACGCACAGTGCACTCGACGCGACTGCGTTCACGTCTCCCTGAATCGTTTTCTACCCCCCTCCACTGGACGACGATCTTGCTGCTCTTTGTCACTGGAGGTGTTATTCGGCTACTCTGAATACATTGGAGGTGCCAGAAATTTCATCTCCCATAATTCTCTTCTCTATCATTACTGGACAATGATCTTCCTCCTGTTTGTCACTGAAGGGTTTCAACTTCGGCACGCACTGTACAGTCGAGGTCAGTGAGTTGAATTCTCACAGAAATCTCCTTTGCCGCCTCAACTGGAAGATAAGCTTTTTTTTCTGTTTGTCACAGCAGGAGTTGTTCTTGGGGTACGCACATTATAGTCGAGGTGACTGCGTAGATGTTTCACAGAATCCTATTAGTTCGCCTCTGCTGAACGATTATCTTCTCCTGTTTGTCACTGGAGAGGTACATCTTCTGCTACACGCGGGAGATTCGAGATGACTGTGTTGACTTCTTCCTGAATCCTCTTGTGCCGCCTCTTCGGGGCGATGATATGATTCCAGTTTGTCATTCGTGGGTTTAGCATTCGGCTACCCAAAGTGCAGTAAAGGGAATTGTATCGTCGTCTACCATAACAGTCTTATGCCGGGCAGGACGGTGGCGCAGTGGTTAGCACTTCTGCCTCACGGCACCGAGGTCCCTATTTCAATCCCGGTCTATGGCGCTCTCCTTGTGGGGGTTTTACATCCTTCTCGTGTGTGCGTCGGATCCGCTCCCACTATACAAGATGAGCAGAATAGATGGATTGGCCACGCTTCATTGACTCATAATTGGAAAAATTTAATTGGGTAGACTAATTTTAGATATAAAAAATACAATCTTCTGCCGCATGTACTGGAAGATGTTAATCCTGCTATTTGTCACTGAAGGCGTTCTTATTCAACTACCCACTGTCAAGTGGAAGTGAGGGAATTCTCTTCTCCGTGAAGCCTATTCTTCCACCTTTACTGGACGATAACCATCATCCTGTTTAGCCCTGGCTGGGGGGGGGGGTGGTTCTTACACTACCCACAGTACAGTCGATATGCCTGAGGTGACCTATACCGAACCACTCTACTTATGCCTCTGCTGGATGAAGTGTTTCTTCCTATATGGCCCTGGAGGAGGGGTTGTCTGTCTACAAACAGAACAGCAGAGCTGACTAATTTGATTTCTCCCAGAATCGACTTCTGCCGCCTCAAATGGACGATGATTTTCCTCTTGTGGGTTACTAAAGAATTTCCTGCCTGGCACTAGAGGGGTTCATCTTGACCTCCTGACAGTGTAGTTGAAGTGACTAAGCCCTTTTCAAAGCCCTCGTCTACCGCCTCTACTGGACTATGAGCTTCCTTCTGTTTGTCAATGGAGGGGCTCTGCGGCTACCCACAGTACAGTGACTGAAGTGACTGAGTTGACTTGCTCCAGAACTCTCTTCTGTGGTCTCTTCTGGGTGATCATTGTCACTAGAGAGGTATATCTTTGGTTACACACGGTACATTCGAGATGTCTGTGTTGACTTCTTCCTGAATGCTCACCTGCCGCCTCTGCAGGGCGATGATATGACTGCAGTTTGTCACGCGTGCGTTTCTTATTCGGCTACCCAAAGAGACGTAAAGGTAATTGATTCGGCGTCTACCATAACAATCTTCTGCCGGGCAGCACAGCGGAGAAGTGGTTAGCGCTGCTGCCTCACGGCATCGAGGTCCCACTTTCGATCCCGACTCTATCGCACACTCCTTGTGGAGGGTTTTACATGCTCGCCGTGTGTGCGTGGGTTTCGCACCCAAAAACCAAGATGAGCAGAATTGGTGGATTGGCCATGGTACATTGACTCATAATTGGAAAAAATGAATTGGACAGACTAAATTTATAAAAAAAAAATCTTCTGCCGCATCTACTGGAAGATGATAATCCTCCTATTGATCAGTGAAGGTGTTCATCTTAGACTACCCACTGTAGAATGGAAGCGACGGAATTGTATTTTCCCTGAATCCTATTCTTCAGCTTTTACGGGACGATAATCATCATCCCGTTTAGTCCTGGAGGGGTTCTTAGACTACCCACAGTACAGTCGATGTGTCTGAGGTGACCTGTGCCACAACAGTCTACTTATGCCTCTACTGGATGATGTGATTCTTCCTCCAAGGCACGGGAGAGGAGTTTTTCGTCTACAGACAGTACAGTAGTGCTGACTGGTTTGAAGACTCTCAGAATCCACTTCTGCCGCCTCAAATGGACGACGATCTTCCTCTTGTGGGCCACTAAAACATTTCCTGCCTGGGACTGGAGGGGAAATCTTGAACTTCTAACAGTGCAGTCGCAATATCTGAGTCGGCGTTTCCCAGACTGATCATCTGTCATCAATACTGGACGATCATCTTTCTTCTCCTGATCAGTGGAGGGGGTCTGCGGCTACATGTTCCTGTGAAAATGAAAGAAAGAAATGGCAAGATTGGCAAACCATGGATGACGGGTAGAATTGTGAGAATAGCTAAAATGAAAATGGAAGCATACATAAGATCTAACTGACCCAAAACTGATTAAGCTTTGGAGGAATATCGGGAAAGTAGGAAAAATCTCAAACACGCAATAAAGAGGGCTAAAAAGAGTCATGAAATATTTTTGGCTAATTGTGTAAAGGAAAATCCCAAATCCATTTATTCGTATATAAGGAGCAAGAGGGTAACTAGAAAAAAGGATTGGCCCACTCAAAGACAAAAGAGGCAATGTATCCGTGGAGTCAGAGGAAATGAGTGAGCTTCTTAATGAGTACATTGCATCGGTATTCACCAAGGAGAAGGACATGATGGATGTTGAGGCTAGAGATGGATATTTAAATACTCTAGGTCATATCGGCATTAGGAGGGGGGAGGTTTTGGGTATTATAAAAGGCATTAAGGTGGACAAGTCCCGAAGACCGGATTGGATATATCCCAGGTTACAGAAGGAAGTGAGGGACGAAATAGCTGGGGCCTTAACAGATATATTTGCAGCATCCTTGAGCACGGGTGAGGTCCCGGAGGACTGGAGAATTGCTAATGTTGTCCCTTTGTTTAAGAAGGGTAGCAGGGATAATCCAGGGAATTATAGACCTGTGAGCTGAACGTCAGTGGTAGTCAAACTGTTGGAGAAGGTACTGAGTGTTACGATCTATTCACATTTGGAAGAAAATAGAGTTATCAGTAATAGGCAGCATGGTATTGTGCAGGGAAGGTCGTGTCTTACAAACCTAATAGAAATCTTTGAGGAAGTGACAAAGTTAATTGATGAGGGAAGGGCTGTTGATAACATATACATGGACTTCAGTAAAGCATTTGATAACGTTTCCCATGGCAGATTGTTCGAAAAAGTGAAGTCATATCGGGCTCAGAGTGTACTAGCTAGATGGATAAAAAACTGGCTGGGCAACAGGAGACAGAGAGTAGTGGTGGAAGGGAGTGTCTCAAAATGAAGAAAGGTGACTAGTGGTGTTCCACAGGGATCCGTGCTGGGACCACTGTTGTTTGTGATATACATAAATGATCTGGACGAAGGTATAAGTGGTCTGATGAGCAAGTTTGCAGATGATACTAAGATTGGTGGAGTTGTAGATAGCGAGGCGGACTGTCCCAGAATACAGCAAAATATAGATAGATTGGAGAGTTGGGCAGGGAAATGGCAGATGGAGTTCAATCCAGGCAAATGCGAGGTGAAGCATTTTGGAAAATCTAACTCAAGAACAGACTATATTGTCAATGGAAGAGTCCTGGGGAAAATTGATGTACAGAGAGATCTGGGAGTTCAGGTCCATTGCACCCTGAAGGTGGCAACGCAGGTCGATAGAGTGGTCAATAAGGCATACAGCATGCTTGCCTTCATCGGACGGGGTATTGAGCACAAGAGTCGGCAGGTCATGTTACAGTATTATCGGACTTTGGTTAGGCCACATTTGGAATAGTGCTTGCAGTTCTGGTCGCCACATTACCAGAAGGATGTGAATGCTTTAGAGAGGCAGCAGAGCAGGTTCACCAGGATGTTGCCTGGTATGGAGGGTGCTAGCTACGAAGAGAGTTTGAGTAGATTAGGATTGTTTTCATTGGAATGGCGGAGGTTGAGTGGAGACCTGATTGAGGTCTACAAAATTATGAGAGTTATTGACAGGGTGGATAGCAAAAAGCTTTTTCCAAGAGTGGGGGTGTCAATTACAAGGGGTCACGATTTCAAGGTGAGAGGGGAAAAGTTTAAGGGAGATGTGCGTAGAAAGCTTTTAATGCAGAGGGTGGTGGGTGTCTGGAATGCTTTACCAGCGGAGGTGGTAGAGGCGTGTACGATAGCATAATTTAAGATGCATCTGGACAGATATATGAACGGGTGGGGAACAGAGAGAAGTAGACCTTGGGAAATAGGCAACAGATTTAGATAAAGTATCTGGATCAGCGCAGGCTGGGAGGGCCGAAGGGCCTGTTCCTGTGCTGTAATTTTCTTTGTTCATTTTTTTTGTTATGGACGGCTATAAGAACGCTCTTTTGCCGTCTCGACTGGACAGTGATCTTCCTCCTATTACTCCCCAGGTTTTCCTTCGGATTCACACAACATAAACGAGTTGACATATTTGGCTTCTCCCAGAATATTCTACTGCCGCCTCCACTGATCTATTATCTTCCTCCAGTTTGTCAAGAGAGTTGTTCTCTTCGGCTATCCACTGTGCAGTACAGGACATTCAGTTGTCATCTCCTCGAATCCTCATATGCCGCCTCTACTGAACGATGTCTTCACCCTGTTTGTCAGTGGAGATTTTTTTCTCTTCGGTTCCACAATGCAGTGATGTGACTGAATTGCCTTCTCATAATATTATCAGTTGCCGCCTCAACTGGACGAAGACCTTCTCCTGTTTTTCACAGGAGAACATCATGAGCAGCTACGGACATTGCATTCGAGGTCACTGAGCTGACGACTCAGAGAATCCTCTTCTGCCTGCTCTACTGGACGAATGTGTTCCGGTTTTTCACTGGAGTGGTTTTCTTCGGCTACCAGAAAGTGGATGAGATGACTGTGTTAACGTTCCCAGAATCCACTTCTGTCTTATCGACTGTTTGTAACTGAAATGTTTCTTCGGTTATTCATAGAACATTCGTAGTAACTGATTTGTTTTCCAGATTTGTTTCTGTCGCATCTTCTGGACACGGAGCGTCCTCTTCCTTGTCACTGGAGAGGTCCTTCTTTGGCTAACCAGAGACATTCTTGATGACCGAGTAGACATCTCCAAGAATCCTCTTCTCCCGTTCTACTGGACGAAGATGTCCCTCCTAATTGTCACTGGAGTGGGTCTTCGGTACTACACAGAACAGTCGAGGTAGTTGAGCTGACATCTACTAGCAAAATCTTCTGCCGAATCTACTGGAATATCATATTCTTCCTGCAAGTTGCCGGAGGTATTCATCGGCTACCGACAGTACAGTCGAAGTGACTGAGTACAAGTCACCCAGAATTATCTTCAGTGGCCTCCATTGGTGATCATCGTACTCTGTTTGTCACAGGAAGGTTCTTCTTCGGTATCCACGGGACAGTGGAGGTGACTGTGTTTACGTCCCCCATAATTCTCTTCTGCCTAAGTATTTGACGATGCACTCCCTGCTGGATGTCACTGGAGGGGTCTTTCTTCGACGCACAGTATACAGTCGAGCGGACAGATCTAACCTCTCCCAGAATCCCGTTCTGCTGCTTTCACTTAACGATGATGTCCCTGCTCTATTCCCCGGTAGCGGTTCTTCAGGAAGACACAGTAGAGTCGATGTGCCTGAATTCATTTACACCGGAATTCTCTTCTGGCGGTCTACTGGACGACGAAATCCCTCCATTTGTCACTCGTATTGGTACAGTACAGTGGGGGTAACAGACTTGAAATCTGCCCGTACAATTGTCTGCTGAATCTTGTGGAATATGATTTTCTTCCGATTTGTAACTGGAGGTGTTCCTCTTCGTCTTCCCGCCGGACAGTTGATGTGACTGAGTTGAGTGCCCCCATCTGCCGGAGAATCTTCCTCCTATTTCTGATCGGAGCAGGGCATCGTCAAATCAGAGTGCAGTCCCGGTGCCTCACTTAATGTTTCCCTGAAACCACTGCTGCTGGCACTACTAGACGACGATCGCCCTTTTGTTTGCAATTGGACAGGTTTTCTGCTACCCACAGTATATCGAGGTGACGGAGTTAACTTGTACCAGAATACTGCTCTGCCACCTATACTGGACAATGATCTTCTCCTCTTTGTCACTGGAGGGGTTCTTTATCTACTCTAACACTATAGTGGAGGTTACTGAGTCGATGTATCCCAGAATGCTCTGCTGCCGCCTTAACTGATCCATGATCTTCCTCTGGATTGTCATTGGAGGGGTTCTTCTTTGACACCCACAGTTCAGTCGACGTCACTGACTTGAATTCTGCAAGAATCGTCTTCTGCGTCTCTACTGGAAGATACTTAAACTCATGCTTTCAGTGGGGGGTATCGTCACGGGATCCACACAGAAACAGTAGAGTCTACTGATCTGATTTCTTCCAGATTCGTCTCCTTCCTCCTCTAGTGCACGCTAATGTTCCTCCTCTCTGTCACTGCAGGTGTTCTCCGCATACACACAGTCAATTGCTGGTTTCTGATTTGACGACTCCCAGAATCCTCTCCTGCCGCCACTAATGGACCATGGTCTTCCTCCTCTTTATCACTGTGTTGTATCTTCTTTGGCTTCCGACATTACAGTCGAGGTTACTGAGTTGACGCCTCCGAGAGTCTTGTTCTGCCGCCTTTACTGGACAATGATCTTACTTCGGTTAACTGGACTAGGATCTTAATTCGTTTGTACTGAGAGGTCTTTCTTTGGCACTACAGTTAAGTCGAGTTGACTGAATAGACCTCTGCAAAGAAACGTCTTCTGCAACCTCTGCTGGATGATGCCTATCCTCCTAGTTATCACTCGAGGGGATCGTCAAGTGCGCCACACGGACAGTCGAAGTGACAAATTTAATTTCTCCTAGATTCGTGTTCTGCCTACCTAGTTGACGATGATATTCCTCCTCTTTGTCATGGAGGTGTTGTTCCTTGGCTACGCAGACGACCGGCGAAGTGACTGAGTTGTCATCTCCCAGAATGCTCTTCTGACGCTTCTTGTGAGCGACGATGTCCTTCCTGTTAGTCACTGGAGCGGTTCTTCATTGGCTGCGATATCTACAGTTGAGGGACTTATTTGACTTCTCCCAGAATTTTTCTTCTGTCGCCTTTAGTGGTCAGTGACCCGTTCTCCCTGTTTCTCTAGTACGTTAATCGGTCGTCTGCAGTACAGTCGAAGTGACAGAGCTGACGTTTACCAGAACTCCCTTCCCTTGATTCAACTGGATGACGACCTTTTTTCATGTTTGTCACTGCTGGAGTTCTTCGGCTAACCATATTACAGTCGATGTGACTGAGCTGACTTTTCCGAGAGTCGTCTTCTGCTGCCCCTACTGGACGATGACCTTCCGCCTCTTTACCACTGGAGGTGGTAACCTGGCACCCACGGGACAGTCGAGGGCACTGGTTTTACTTCAACCAGAAATATCTCCTGTCGCCTCTCTGGACGATGGTCTTTCCCCTGTTTGTCCATGGAAGGATTTTTTTCCGTCTTTCCCCTGTTTGTCCATGGAAGGATTTTTTTCCGGGCAACCCATAGTACAGTCGAGAAGACTGAACTGACATCTGCAAGAATCGTGTTCTGCCTTCTGAACCAGTCGACGATGGTCCTCCTCTTAGTTCACTGGAGCTGATCTTTCTTGGCTACACAGAGGGCAGTCAAGGTGCCTGAGTTGTTACATTCCAAAATGTTATTCTCCCGCCTCTACTGGACGACGGTCTCCCTGTTGTTTGTTAATGGAAGGGTACTTCTTCGACCCACACAGTGTAGTCGCGGTGACTGAGTCGACGTAGTCCAAAATCCTCTTCTGCCGCCTTTACTGAACGATCATCTTCCTAATGTTTGTCACTTGAGGGGTTCATCTTTGACTACCCACAGTACAGTCGAATAAATATGTTGACTTCTTCGAGTGCTCCCCTCTTCCGCCTTCGCAATTCCATATTCGACCTCCGGTTTCCAACTGGCGGGGTCTTCATATAACAACAGCACAGTCGAGATATTGAGTTAACGCCATCCAGATTCCTCTTCTGCCGCATTCCTGGACGTTGCTTTTCCACCTGTTAGTCATTGGGGGTGTTCTTTGGCCACCCAAATTTATGTCGTGGTAACAGATTTTGACTTATCTCAGAATCCTGTTCTGCTTTACAAGTTGTCCTGACTCATTTGACGTCGCGTAGAATTCTCTTACGTCGCCTTTGTAGTCAGTGATATTCCTTCTGGTTTTCTAGTAGGTTTAAATCGGCTATCGACAGTACGGTCGAGGTGACTGAAGTGACGTATATCAGATCTCTCTTCTGTTGCCTCAACTGGATGATGATCTACCTCAAGATCGTCACAGGAGGGCTTCTTCGGCGAACCATAGTACAGTCGAGGTGACTGAGTTGACCTCGTCCTGATTACTCTTATGCCGGCCTTACTGGATACTGACCTTGGGCCTGATTGTCACTTGGTGGGGGGGGGGGGGGGGGGGGGGGGGTGGGGGGGGAGGGGATGAGGGGGAGGGGATGAGGTTACTGGCTTGACATCTATCAGAATCCTCTTTTTCCACTTACAGTGGACGACAATCATCTTCTTCGGCACACAAAGTGCTGTCGAGGTGACTTACCTGATTATTCACTGAATCATTTTTTGCCGTTTCTACTGTACGATGATCATCCTCCTGTTTCTCATTGCAGTAAAGTTTCGGCTGCGCTCATTCCACTGGAATTGACTTAGTTGACTTGTACAACAATTTTCTTCAGCGACTCTACTGGACGATGAGATCCCTCTTCTATATCACTGGCGGGAATATTTTAGGCTAGACACAGGACTGTCGAGGTAACTGAATTGACTACTGTCTGAACATTTTTCTGCCGAAGAAATTGGACGATGATCTTTTTAATGGTTTCCACTGGTGGGGTTCAGCTTCGTCTTCCCACATTACTGTCGAAGAGACGAAGTTGACGTCACCCAGACCACTCTTCTGGTGCAACGAGATCATGATGATCTTCCTGGTGGAGTTCTGGCGCAGCCCAGAGTAAAGTGGAAGTGCCTGAGATGACGTCCAACAGAATGCTCTTTTGCCACCATGAACTGACGATGATATTCCTCCTAAATAACACTGGGATGGGGGCGGGGGTACGCATCGGTGATCCACAGTACAGTCAAGGTGACGGAGTTGACTTCATCCAGGCACCTCTTCTGCCGCATCTACGGATGATGGTCACCCTTCTTGTTTTTTTAAAAATACATTTAGCACTGTCCGTGTGGAGTTTGCACATTCTCCCCGTGTCTGCGTGGGTTTCGCCCCCACCACCCTAAAGATGTGCAGGTTAGGTGAATTGGCCACACTAAATTGCCCCTTAATTGGAAGAAATAATTGGGTACTCTAAAAAAAAAAAATACATTTAGAGTACCCAATTATTTTTTTCCAATGAAGGAGTACTTTGGCGTGGCCAATCCATCTACCCTGCACATCTTTGATGTGGAGATGCTGGGAAGATGTTAGGTGAGGAAGAAGCAGTGCTCCGAAAGCTAGTGTTTGAAACAAACATGTTGGACATTAACCTGGTGTTGTAAGACTTCTTACTTCACATATGTGGGTCGTGGGGGTGAAACGCACGCAGACACGGTGAGAATGTGCAAACACCAGACAGACAGTAATGTAGGGCCAGAGTCTAACCGTGGTCCACAGCGCCGTGCGACAGCAGTGCTACCCACTGCCACCGTGCCACCATCACTCTTCTTGTTTGACACTGAAGGGACTCTTTGGCTACCCACAGTTCTTTGGAGCTGACTTGTTGGCTTCTCCCTGAACTCTCATCTGGCACCACAACTGGACGATTGCCTTCCTGCTATTTGCAACTGAATAATTTATTCTGCAACCCACAGTACAGTCGAAATAACAGAGTTGACTTGCATCAGAATCTTCTTCTGCCGCCTCTGTTGGAGAATGGAATTCGCCCTCTTTGTCACTGGAGGGGCTCTTCGGCTATACATAGTACTATGGCGATGACTAATTGGACTTCTTCCAGATTTCTCTGCTACAATCTTCATGGACGATTATTTTCCTTTTTATTGTCACTTGTGGGGGTCTCCTTCGGCGACACATTGTACAGCCGAGGCGGCTGAGATGAACGATCCCATGATACTCTTCTGCCGCATCAAAAGGATGATAATCTGCTTCCTGTTCTCACTTAAGAGGTTCTTTTCCCGGTCACAGTACAGTTGCGGTGACTGAAGTGACATCTCCCAGAACTCTTCTCTGCCATCTTTATTGGACAACGAACTTCCTCCTGTTTGTCACTGGAGCGATTCTTCTTCGACCCGCAATACAGTCGAGGTATCAGAATTGATTTATACCAGGAACTCCTTCTGCTGCGAAGGAGAAAATGCCGGAAAATCTCAGCACGTCTGGCAGCATCGTCATGGAGAGGAAAGACCTACGATTCAAGTCAAATCTTTGACAAAGAGTCATCGCACTCGAAACGTTATATATTTTATCTCCCGACAGATGCTGCCAGACCTACTGAGATTTCCAGCATTTTCTCTTTTGTTCCAGATTCGAGAATTCGCAGGGATTTGCTTTTATCCTGGTCTGCCTCTTCTCCTGGACTATGATCTCCCTCCCATTTGTAACTGAAGGCTATTTTTCGGCTAGACATAGCGCTGGCGATGTGACTGATTTGACCTCTCCAAGACTCGTCTTCTGGGGCCTATACTGGACAATGATCTGTCACCTGATTGTCACTGATGGGCTTCGTCATCGGCTACCCACATTACAGACGAGCGGACTGAGATTGCCTCTCCCAGAGTCCACTTCTGTTCCCTCTATTG